>NC_134407.1:205287294-205612106 GCF_038048845.1 Mixophyes fleayi | reverse complement strand
GTTTTAAAGTATTTTTTTATCCAAACAGGGAACATTGCTTTGTTAGAAATGACTTGGCCTCTAAATTCCCTAGATCTCAATCCGATTGAGCATCTGTGGGACGTGCTGGAAAAACAAGTCCGAGCCATAGAGGCCCCACCTCTCAACTTACAGGACTTAAAGGATCTGCTGCTAATGTCTTGGTGCCAGATACCACAGGACACCTTCAGAGGTCTTGTGGAGTCCATGTCTCGACATGTTTTGGAGGCAAAGGGTGAGACCTACACAATATTATTCAGGTGGTTCTAATGTTGTAACTGATCGGTCACTGACTGCTGTAACATATCTTTTAGCCTGGTGTGTAACATTTGTCTAACGCAGCTTCTGCTACATCACTGATGTGTGGCTTGAAATTCTCTACTAATTTGCAGACTAAGGCATTAATCACTTAATTGGATTTTACTCATGAGTTTGGTTTGTATTGCAAAGTAACATCTTTATATACTCAAATGTTACTATTTAAAAGCAGCTGTAAATCATAATTTACACACATTTAAAGAATTTCACAATCCAGAGTTCAGACACAGCTTAGTATAATATAATTGTGTATAATAATTATATATTAATAATATAATACCTTTGGCACAATGGAGTAATACATTGTATATGGGAAAACATTAATAATTTTTACATCCACAAGTGTGAGCTTTTATCCATTTTGTGTCTTTTTTTAAATACATTTATGTTATATTACTGTTATTTTTATATGTTTTACTATGTGACCATCTAACTTCTACTTAGCTCTATTAAAATAATTCCACATTTATACAATATAAACTTGTATGGTGTCTTAAACTCTAACAACAGCCTTCTATACTGTGGATTAGGAATGCCTATAAAGCACATGATTAGATCACAACTCTGAGAAGAATGTGCAGATCAGAGACCAAACATCAGCCTAGTATACAACTCAACTTGTCCGATCTCCACCAATGAGACGTCTGGACATTTTCGGTAGACATATACTATAAAGATAAATCAATTCTGCTTGAGACTCCACCTTTTATTTTAGGAGAACCATCGACCTGCCTCTTGGTTGCTTACAATCAATAAGACGGATCACAAACTCCCAAATTTGTACAAATGTACAATTCAGGTTTGGGTTATGGACTGGTAATTCGAGTCGGTTGGCTGTATGATGGACTAGGGAGGTTTACACGATTTACACGTTTTGTATGTGACTACGAAAGGGGGTAGTAAAGCTTGATCAAGTGCCCAAAGGTTTTTAAACGAATAAACTGATTCTTACATTTGCCAATATTTCTTGATTTTGCTCATCCCAACCCTTGATGTATAAACTGCAAATGATCAACATCTGTGTCCGACTGTAAAACCCAGGTGTTGTTCAGCCGCTATTGGTCCCTAGTGGAAATCTCCATAATGAAATCAGTTTATCACTGCGAGAGGAGTCAGCGACTCTGGGCAAATACTGAGCACAAAAATTCAATAATGTATAAAGGAAACTTGGGAGCATTTAGCGAATGTGCAGTTAGAAACTAAAGAAAAGATAAAACCGTGTAAATAATACAGTTTGTTGGAAAATATAGACGGATTCAATGTGAGGACCTCATCGTTGACCTATGACCCCTGGCTATAAGTGAGATGTAACTTGGAGACATTTTACTCTACACGTAGGAGGTTATCACTGGCAATAATTTTGTTTCCGCCAGAAATAACCAATAAGTATTGGCGGCTCTCGTAGGCAAAGTTTTCCCCAAGCCTTTACATGCGGAAGCCTATTTATAAAGTAATAAATAATTTTGCAGACTCAATGTTGTTAAAATGAATGGGGGATATTGCCCACCTCCAGAAAATAAATATAATTTGTGGGAGGTTGGGGAAAGGTAGATATAAAGTAATCTTTATACTTTCGAATAGTTTTGTATCAGAGGTATAAAAACTACTTATAATGTTGTGTCAAAAATCCATATTGCAAATTTGTATCCCTACAGTATGTGTTCATTTCATAAATAGTTACTTTCGTATAGGTAAGTGTGGTAAGCAGCATAGCAGTGATATTACAGAAGCCCACTGACAATCAGATCAGTCTCCATAGCTCCGGAGCGAGACGGAGATGCTAATAGTTGTGATAAGGGGAACGTGACTGATGTATGTGCTCAGCAATTTTGCCTAGGTAGCACTAGGAAGGCGAGATTCCTATTATTCATTCTGCAGAGACTAAAATTAAAGTAGACTACGAACAAGAACATCAGATAAATTGTGGCGACACAGCTCAACAAGCACATATATATCCAACAGATCATATATTGATTACAGGCAAGCAAAACAATTGTATACCTTGAATAATATAATATATTCATCATACCCTAACAATAGTAATAGTAATTATTTGGTGAAATTTAATCTGTTTGATCCTGATCTTTTGTTTATTGATGTTGTTTACTGATGTTTATTGAAATTGTTTTTGCGAGATCTACAACTCCCAACAAATCATCTGTTCTGTAGTCCTGTAGCCTGTCCTGCACTAGGAGAGCTCACCACATGCACAGGTCAATGAATCTATATAGGCTTTGCGCTAAATAGCAAGATCACTGTATTGCTTGCAGGGCTGCCAACAGGAATGTGTTGCGGATCAAGGGAGCCTAAACTCTCAACAAGCGGTGCTGTCTCCGTGGACTTTGTTGTACTACAATACATATTGTGACATAGAGAGCTGTGGCAAACTACTCCCTAAGGGCTAGATTTACTAAGCTGCGGGTTTGAAAAAGTGGGGATGTTGCCTATAGCAACCAATCAGATTCTAGCTTTCATTTATTTAGTACATTCTACAAAATGACAGCTAGAATCTGATTGGTTGCTATAGGCAACATCCCCACTTTTTCAAACCCGCAGCTTAGTAAATCTAGCCCTAAGAGAGGAGTTAGGTATTCAGCTGACAGTCTGCAGAGCAAGGGTGCAGACATTACATATTTGTGCAGCAGTGCACCTAGTTTAAAGATACACAGGGGAGGGACATATGTGTGACAAAATAATAGTATAGAATATGACTTAACTTACATATTTTGAGGTAGTTTGGAGGTATCTTTCTCCACAGCTGACAGGCTGTGTCTGCAGTGAGATTAATCAAGCAGAACACCTGAAGAGAACTCCTTTATAAAGACCAGGTGGGTGTGTCACCTGTCCATCAAGCTAGGGCTGTGGGAGTGTAAAGTATTTATTATGTAAAGGTAACTATTGCTGAACAAGTTGGCTGGTGTCCAGGGAGCTGGACTCTGTTAGCTTAGCGTTAGGATCTCAAGAAAGTACGTGCAACTTTGTGTTATAAGTTACTTTGCAATCCTAACAATAAAAGCAAAGAACGAAGCAAGAAGTTGTACATGTGTGCATCACCAGAAAGTGGCCAGTGCCACAATAGTATGACATGTTAACTGATCATGGTTCTAATATCATTGTTGTACATTAAATGCACTTCTCTAAGAATGTGTAACATCTGGACAGTGTGTTCCAAGCCAGGGGAGAAATATGTTGACTGAAGGTCCCTTCACCATTGGGGTTTTCACCGCATCCACCTGGATCAGTCTGATCTGGGCTTGGATACAGAAAACAGACGGATTCTTCACTCACCAGGGTCCAACCCTGCAGACCCGACTGTCTCACAGAACACAAAATGGCAATGCAGGTATAATAATGGAAAAACCACTATGGTACATTTATTGAAAGTATCAAGTTAGCGCTCTCTATGATTGAAAATACTGCAGCTCCTATAGTTAAACAAGGACAGGGAGCGCAAATGACCAAAGTATGGATAACCATACATACATATGTTTATATTCTTTTGCGATTTTAGTGCCAGCATATGTCTCCACTGTTCCTTCCCTCACTTTCCCTATGGCTTACCCTACTCCTTGGTAAATCCGAGGGTCCGGAGGTAGAAAGACCAGGTGATTCCTCCCGAGATGCTATCCACACGCGTCTCCTGTGAGTTCCGATGAACGCTGTGCAGACTTCCTCTGACGGCGGTTCCTGTTGTTACAGTGAGCTGGATAGGTCAAAAAGCAGGCTGATCAACGCGTTTCGTCCAATATGGACTTTTTCAAGATACTGCTGCACTGCTCTGAATGGCTTTTTATCCACACATCTTTAATTGCTTTATTAGCTAAAATTATTAAAATCATTAAAATCTATTAGATTACATTGAACATACAATGGGAATGTTTATATAGGCATACATAATATAATATATTATATTTATATTTATGCCCTTTCATAATCCCATTTTCCCCTTAGATATACACACTTATATTTTATATATCCAGGGTGAATAAAAAAAGAGATATATATGTTAAAATCCAGAAATTAAAAGTTAGAGGTATATAAAAAATGTGACAATGTCAAGATAAGTAAATAAATACAGATTATCACCACTTGCTACCATACCCACAGTGTTTCAGATCATTTTTATACAGTGCACAATCAAGACCCGAAGGGCCTAAAATTTCTGGGAGTAGAACATATAAGACCGGACTGGAGAGGAGGAGACTATGTACAGAAAATTGCCAGGTCCGAATGCAGATGGATTTTCCATATGAAAACATGTGCCCCACACATGGCCTGAATTTGGACTTTGAGTTGAGTCAATTTTTATGATCAATTTTTATGATCATTTTTTTTTTTTTTTATATTTGTTTGGTATGGTAGCAAGTGGTGATAATCTGTATTTATTTACTTATCTTGACATTGTCACATTTTTTATATACCTCTAACTTTTAATTTAAATGGGATTATGAAAGGGCATAAATATAAATATAATATATTATATTATGTATGCCTATATAAACATTCCCATTGTATGTTCAATGGAATCTAATAGATTTTAATGATTGTAATAATTTTAGCTAATAAAGCAATTAAAGATATGTGGATAAAAAGCCATTCAGAGTAGTGCAGCAGTATCTTGAAAAAGTCCATATTGGACGAAACGCGTTGATCAGCCTGCTTTTTGACCTATCCAGCTCACTGTAACAACAGGAACCGCCGTCAGAGGAAGTCTGCACAGCGTTCATCGGAACTCACAGGAGACGCGTGTGGATAGCATCTCGGGAGGAATCACCTGGTCTTTCTACCTCCGGACCCTCGGATTTACCAAGGAGTAGGGTAAGCCATAGGGAAAGTGAGGGAAGGAACAGTGGAGACATATGCTGGCACTAAAATCGCAAAAGAATATAAACATATGTATGTATGGTTATCCATACTTTGGTCATTTGCGCTCCCTGTCCTTGTTTTTATGGTACATTTATTACTGAACAAGGGGTGAAGCAGTGATGAAAGGTTTAGTGAGTAAGAAGCAATAAGTTGAATAAACGGGGCTGAAAAACAAACACAATACAATGCAGGATTTATTAAATGGGGCAAAATCAAATTCAAAATCAGAATGATAATTGTCATTATTAGTGGTAAACGTATAGCACAACAAAGCAGCAATAGGTACTGTAAATATTTCTAACAAGATTCCTTATATAATTATTCTCTGAATCAAAATAAATCACTCTCACGCTAATGAAACAATGGGGTCCTGATGCTGAGCTTGACATACACCTGCTTACTCAGCTTAAAAAAAATGCAATTTAGACTGCGTATGCCCAAAAGACAAATGCACACGTTTGCACGTATGCAGATACGGGCATCTGAGACTTGCACCCGCTTGCGATTCGAGAGGCGGGATGAGGGAGGCAAGGGGCGGTTTAACATAGGTCAACTACAGTAAGGGCGTGTTTGCCTAATTTCCCAACAGATGCAAATCTGTACTGAGATGCAAATGCGTCTATCAGAAGCCGCATCATTTGCGGGTGCCTCAGGGCTGCTGTAAATACATGTACCTACGCCTATGCAAAGTGGCACGCATCCACACTTGTGTCTGCTTGCGCCTGAAAGGATGTGACGGCTGAAGGGACAATCTAATGTGGGGCCAGAAAAGTAAGGGAGTGTGAACCAATGCAGACCCAGATTTTACAGCCATATTATTTGCTCAAGACTAGGGGCTGGTGTCACCCCCATAATGTCCCAGGTCAGCCCTAGGACTTTGTGGGGGGAGAGCTGGAACTTTGGAATGGGAATTAAAAACCAGGACCATACCACTGGAACCTAAACAATTATGAGGTATGCTTGTATTGCATGGCGTCCATTATAGCCAACCGAAAAATGACAAAAGATTTTTGGCGGTCGACCTACAGGGTCATGTCCGGTTCTGTGATAATTCCGCCAGGGCGTGGGCCTTTCAATATATATTTGATCGTTTTTAAATGCTGGCAAAATACATTTATTTGTTTTATACAGATTGCACAAGTTGGAAGTTGAGGCAAACACAGGAAAAGAGAGAAAATCAATACAATGGAAACTGTGAATTTGTTTTAGTGCAGCAAAATTTTTATTACATTTAATCTTCTAAAAGCATATTTTAAATGATATTTTTGTGATTGTACCCCTTTAAATGAATTTAATGTGCGTTATTATAATTACCAATTAATCTGTTGATCAAAGTGAAACAATTCCAAGGGACAGAAGGGGATTGTGAAACAGGACCCGAACCCTGCTGCTGTCTTCACACAACAGAATGGAAAAGGCCTTTCATACATTAGTCACCGGATGTGCTGGAGGCAGAATTGGACAGCGTTTCCCATACACTAGCAGCGCTGCTTCAAATCCACCGCTCATTATCTCTATCATCGTATTCTTGTGTTACTGTTCTTTCTAACAAGTTCCAGATATTCCAATATTTACAGACATCCAGAATTTCAATAACTACAGAAGACAAAGAAAATTCTCAACTTTACTTACAGTAAAAATATTTACTTCTTTTCATCTATTGCACATAGTGTTAGGTCTATAAGTATCATCATCATCATTTATTTATATAGCACCACTGATTCCATAGCTCTGTACAGAGAGCTCATTCACATCAGTCCCTGCCCCATTGGAGCTTACAGTCTAAATTCCCTAATATACACAGACAGACAGAGAGATACTAGGGTCAATTTTGATAGCAGCCAATTAACCTACTAATATGGTTTTTGGAGTGTTGGAGGAAACCGGAGCACCCAAAGGAAACCCACACAAACACGGAGAGAACATACAAACTCCACACAGATAAGGCCAAGGTCGGGAATTAAACTCATGACCCCAGTGCTGTGAGGCAGAAGTGCAAACCACTAAGCCACCATGCTGCCTAAGTAAAAGAATGCCAACAGCCCAAACAGTCATGTTATTCCGACACTATAAAGATTATCTTCCACAAATCTTTGCTTTTCCCTTTACCTCTTTTGCTTGCTTGAAATTGGCAATGCAATATAGAAAAGGTTGCTCTGACACATCACATAGGATATAGCAGGGGCTGTGACTTTTGCTGCGCAGGATAGTATGTGTTATGTTCCTTGGGTAAAACATGCAAGTGGAGCACACATAGGTTTGGGTTCAGGGACATCAAGAGGGGGGAGGAAGCATGTACAAAGTATAGGAGCCCCCTCTGGGTTCAGTGGAAGGGGCCCCAGGAAGTTGCTGATCTGGGGCCTGTAATTTCTGTTGGCGGACCTCTTTGGGATCCTTCAGTGGATTCTCCATGGATGAAGTTTCTCCTGCGGATTCTAACTTGGATGAAGTTATCCAAACCACAATTAAAATAGAAGCGCAAATAGTATTCTTAGTGTGAATGATTATGTTATTATTATAAATGTAACCATACTGTCAGTATGATTACATCATCCCTTTAGATGTGTAAGGATAAAAGATAGTTAACCATATTATATTTATTGTTAAAATTAATGATATCACATGTCTCCCTAAAAATTTTGGTAAATGACTACATAACATACTTACACACAGTAGATATTGATCCTTCTATCTAATAACAATGCCTTAATGAATCAGGTCCAATATATTAATTAATATTAATACAGAAATCAAAGACAGAGCTAAGATGTATATTCAACCAAATCAAGCTAGAAAGATCGTAGTTATACAGACAAACTCATTAAAAATGTCTCAAATAGAGTAAAACTTAAGTTAGCTTGATTGAAGGTTTGATTAAGATCAATGATATTCGAAGCTTTCAACCCTGCAACTCTCTGTGTAAGCAGACGGAACTTACGCTTGTTCTGGTAAATTCCGCAAAATTGCACAGCTCATGCCCACAAAGAAAAAGCTCGGCTAGGCACACATGCAGAGTTGGGTCCATCCGACACTCGTGTCTCCTTGTGACTGTGGCGGAGGGATGGGGGAGGAAACGGGCAGACTAACGTAGGCCAAGTGCAGGTAGGGCAAGTTATCGCTAATACGGCTGAGGTAGACCGGCACAGAGACGCAGATACTTCTGTTAGGAGCCGTTTCTTTTCATCAGCCACTGGGCAGGTACAAATACGCGCTCATGATGATCAGGACCACTAGCTAGTCACTTCTGATAGGATGATTGAGGATCGTCATCATGGGAGAATTACCATCATAACGGTGTGGCAAGAGCAGGGTATTTAATTTATTGTTGATCATATACTGCAGTATAGTGGTGCTGTGTTTTATATATATATATATATATATATATATATATATATATATATATATATATATGTTGTTTTACTTGTTCTTAAATGTCACCAGGTGGCTTTTCCTCACCTTGTTTTGAACAGGAACCAAATCGCCTGGAGGTAACCTAAGAATTTGTGCTGACCGCTGGCTAAGGTCTTTGTGGGACTACCTTCGCTAGCTGGCCATATTTTGTGCAAAGCACCAGGCAGGTGTAAGACAACTTTTGTCCAAACATACATGGTTAACTGAGGATTGGGACAACGCTCCATGTATTTTAAGCTAATTTTCACTATGCAGTTAACCCTTTTGAGAAAAATGTTACTTTTCAAATATATTTTAGATAATTCTGTCCTCCTATAAAGCTACACATTTTTAAGACTCTAATGGCCATTATTCAATCGACGGCGGGATCGCCGAAAATCCCACGCTCAAAAAATATTACCGTTATTACGGTAATATCTCGCTGGATTTCAGCTCGCAGCTCTCTGAGCTGCGAGCTGAAGCGCAGCGAGTAAATTACTGTATTAATGGTTTTCCCGCGCAGAATTACCATAATAATGGTAATATTTTTTGAGCGCTGGATTTTCAGCGATCCCGCCGTCAATTAAATATGCCCCTAAAACATCTGTAGTAACATACCAATGAACCACACACAGAGGGTTTTTTCCCCCAAAGTGTGTTTGTTTTTAGGAGACAGCGCCTACCTTTCCACAGAGCAACAAGTTGCACACAATTCCACACATGCCTCTACTAGGTTGGTCATTGAAGGAACCTTTGGGTTTCTCAAAGACCATTTTTGTTGCCATTGACCGGTCTGGGAGAGAACTAATATATGCTCTGATTGTTGTGTACGACATTATTGCTCTGAGTGCCAGTCTCCTAACATTGCAAAAAGGAGTAGAGTGCTTTTGGAGAAGGAGGTCAAACTTGCTGGTTAGGAGGCTGGCGACTACACTGTAGATTCTTACCCCTAGGAAGAGCATCTCAGCTTCCGAGATTGTTACTCAACAATACTTCAGTTGTAAGTGCAAGATAAAAAGACATATACAGAAAAACAAATGATGGATATTATCCCAATTTATCTTTGGACCTAAAACATATAATAACTGACTACCGAAACTGGGATTATTTGGTGGGATGATGCTTTTACACAATTATGTATGCACACCGCATGAAAACAGAGTTATTGGCTTCACTAATTAGGATTAGTTGAAAAGGACCAACAGAATGTGCTTAATAATAATATTTATGCTGTGTTAGATGTTGGCCTCCGCACTTGTATCCATGTGGCCTGAGCACTGGGGGCTGTAGGAGCAGAGGCAGCTCTTAAGTCCTCTGGTCCCTCGGGTTCAAGCTCACTGGGACCAGATGAAGAACCAGACCTTGGGTCAGTGGGGTCCGTCCAAAAGAGGAGAGCCACCAATGCTGTGCCAACTCCCTCTATAGTTGTGGAGGGAGTTGGCACAGTCATGGAGGCTTTTGTTAATGTTTTTCAGCATGTCTTTGCTGTTGTTGGTACTGTACTTCTTTCAACTGCGTCCAGGAGATGCACAGACTGTGAATGTGAAGGAACAGCAGGCAGAGAGCAGGTTGGCATCCATGGCAGCTCCTCATCCCGCTCTTCTCCCGTGGTGGAAAGGGAAAAGAAAGCGAGGAAACACATTTTGTCCATCATTATTCAGGGTTATCTAATTAACATGGGCCTAGCTCCTGGCAACATTTCATGCAACTGATAATGCAAAATTTGTTTCATGTGTACCTAGGTCCCTTTGTTAATAAGAAAGAACCAGTAATTTAGTAGTCATTGGGGGCCTGATTCATTGCTGAGAGCAAAGCATAAAAAATGAGCAACTTTGCACCTGGGCAAAACCATATTGCATTGGAGGGGGAGGTAAATTTAAAATGTGGGGACAGATTTATAGTGGGAGTAGAGAATGTCCTAGATTAACTTTAAATTTCAGTGTAAAAATAAAGCTATCAAATATTTGTGTGCTACATGTAAAAGCAGCCAGTATTTATCTTATGTGCCAAATAATAAACTAATCTGCACCCCTTGCAGTGTAACATGGTTTGTCCAGGAGCAAATTTACTCCTTTTATTTTGCTTTGCTCTCCTTAATGACTCACGCCCTGTATCCTTAATATAGGTAAATATAACCAAAATAAAGTTGCATTTGTAATGTTGAACATTGAATATTTATTATTAAGAATATTGTAGAGCAACAGAATGTACCAACATAGGCTATTTAATAATATGGGCAGCTCTTTTTACTTTTGTCTTTTAGAAGTTGATTCATCCCCAGGATCCTCACCATGGCCTCTATCTAGGCTCCTGCCTTGTCTGCACAGTGCTCTCTGGCGGAGTAGTGATTGCAGAGATTGCCGGGGTGCTCGGCTGACTGCTTTTACTTCAAGTGTATGGACCAGGTAACCATGTAATTATATTGTGTATTGTATTTGGGCAGCCACTGACACAAAATTGGCATTTAACTCAGTGCCCCTGTCAATGCATTTAATGCTGATGTCAACTGCACTAAAGAGTTATGTATGTGGTCCAAGGTATTTGCAGTGCAATTTTGGGAATTGATATTACACATGGGCAGTATGGTGGCTAAGTGGTTAGCACTTCTGCCTTATGGCACTGGGGTCATGGGTTCAATTCCCGACCATGGCCTTATCTGTGTGGAGTTTGTATGTTCTCTCCGTGTTTGCGTGGGTTTCCTCCGGGTGCTCCGGTTTCCTCCCACACTCCAAAAACATACTGGTAGGTTAATTGGCTGCTAACAAATTGACCCTAGTCTGTGTGTGTATGTTAGGGAATTTAGACTGTAAGCCCCAATGGGGCAGGGACTGATGTGAGTGAGTTCTCTGTACAGCGCTGCAGAATCAGCAGCGCTAGATAAATAGATGATGATGATGATGTATCTTTAAGATCCTTTTTATTTGATGGCTGATGACTGACATCTGTGAATTTTGGAACTCCATAAAAGTTGGTGCTGGAGTAGTGAGCTCCTGTACAGGCTGCGGAGATGCTTGCATTTCCACTGGTGCAGGTGTGGCAGATTCTTGCTAAATAAATTAAAGTGTTATTCGGGTGTCTTCCTCTATCTCTGCAGATCATCATTCCCAGGGTCGTGCTGCACAGCGTGAGTGAGCTACTGGTGTGATGGTCCTGTAAATAAGAACCTATGTAAAAGTAGGAATACTTGTATCACAATATAGAGAACTTTTTCTTATTTGACTGCAACTTGTTTTTGTTGCGCAGAGGAGGTTATTACAATAAGTTTGTTATTTTTTGGTAAGGTGGACTCACCTGCTACCACCTCATGCTGGACTGGCAGGGTGTATGGTGTCTGGCCTTGTCTTTGGGATGAACCTTTTGATTGAACCATAGGATAAGAAATATATTAGTATCTGAAGCTTGTCATTTATGTTTATGATGTGAAATAAAACCATGTCCTACACATGGCATATACAGATATGTGTCAGCCTCTTTGCAGCAATAATTTTTACTTATGTATCACAAACCATAAAACAATAATAAACAATGAAAACAAATTATATATATACTTTTATGGGTAAGTTCTTAGCTACACTCACAAGCCGGATGCTGTGATGGAGGCATGTGTTTGTCTTAGACATTTGTCCCCTCAATGAACCCTATGCGTTTCACTTTTAAGCTGAATTTCCACAGGAAGATAAATGATTAATAACCTTTCTGATATTTATAGTACTTATAAACAAAAAAAAAAGTACAAAAATGCCATCACCCACAGACATATTTTCTGCCAAATCTAAAATCAAATATACACAAGTGCTAACACTAATTCACCATATGGCGCTAAATAGAAACAAATAAAATGAGGATCATTGGTGATAACCGTCATCATATATCTTACTCATGTAGGTGCATGCACAGCATATAACCTGCGCATGCATCATCTGCATCAAACCTTATGCCGATAGATAAAAAGCTGCTGCATGCACAATGTAGCTGTGGTGGTTATATTTGGTGGGACCAAATTATGCTTCTAATAATGTAAGAAGCGGCAGTGAGGATTAAACATCTGAGGCAGCCATTTGTGATAGGACAAAACCTACCAATCCTAATCTTGGGCCCCACTCAGAATGAGTGGGAGCATCAGCAGAATACAAAATAGAAGAAAAAGAAATGCAGATGGTGAAAGGTAGTGGCCTTCCCAGGGCTACCGGGCTCTAGGTTACATAATTTGTGATTCTTCTGGCTGGTTTGGGCAAATTGGGAGAGCAGCATAAAGCGAGAGATACCTTCTAACTGTACCTGCATTCAGGACATAGCCTTGACTGTGTGGGACAGTCCCCAAAATCTGCACCGTGCCACCAGAATCAGACATTCTGCACACTGAAATTTTCACCCTGTTCTTGCAAATATCACTACTTTCTCCTGCTCAGTCGCTGCTTGTCCGGATCCTGGAATGTTGTGAGCCTGATTGGAAAAGGGTGCTAGTCACCTTCGAATATTCTAGGCCTCCCTCTCTCAATGGGCCCCAACATTAATTCAATAGTAACTCCATTTAATAAATAGGCTTCTTTATCCCAACTAGCCCGCCGCTAAATTATTAGCCCCCACATTTAACACCTCTAGGATCCGATTAATCAAGGCACGCAATTGAGCGCAACCCGCGTTTAGTATTATACACACGTATTTAGGCTTTGTGTACTTCCGAATTCATCAAGGCACAGATCTCAAGATGCGTGTGCTTTTGAAATTTGGGGTAGGTCTTCTGTGCTTTACTACACAAGACGCTGCAGGATTCGTACAATACTTATGTGGTTATAAATTTGCAAAATAACGTACAGAGAATAAAAATATTGAATTTATATTCATAATATAGGAATAAAGATAAAACAGTTATTAAAAAAAAAGTGTTTATTTAAAAAGCAAAATCCCCCATGAAATACATTTATTAGAAAGCAAACACATGTTATAACATGCATACGATACTGTCATCACTACTGATCAGGACTTAGACTAGCTCTGTAGCTGGAGAAAGAGAGAGAGAGAGAAATCGTAGGCGGTAGTATGTGTCTTTTGCGTTCATCGACTTATCTCCTGGTTCTCGGAATTCGCAGAGTGATTTTGTGGACAATATGCTTAAATTCGGCGGATATCTGCCTTGATTAATCAGACCCCCAGCCTTTAGGGTTACAGGGGTCAGATTAGAAGTTCTTGGAAGGGAGGAATAAAAATAAATAAATTTAAAGATCAGTTAGGACTTAACACAGCAATATATTACAAAATCATTTGGATTCAGCAAGTTGAACGCTGTAGCAAAGTACTATGTAGGATTTGTTCCCCTTCTTGATACAGGTAATGGAGAAGCGTAAATAAAAATGTTGGGCCTGATTCATTAAGGAAAGTAAAGTAAAAAAATGAACTTTGATCCTTGGCAAAACCATGCTGCATTGGAGGAGGAGCGAAATTTAAAATGTGGGGACACATTTATAGTTGGGGTAGGGCATGTCCTAGATCAACTTTAAATTTCAGTGTACAAATAAAGCTATCAAGTATGTGTGCTCCATGAAAAAAAAACAGCCTCTATTTAACTTATGTGCAAAATAATAAACTAATATGCACCCCTTGCATTGTAACATGGTTTTGTCCAGGAGAAAACGTACTCATTTTTTTGCCTTACTTTCCTTAACGAATCAGGCCCGTTATGTTTATTGCTTGCTAAAGCTGTATTGACTCTTCTATAATCACTTTTTTTAAAATGTCTGCATTAATTATTCATATATAAATATTCATGATTATTAATAAAGTGAGGCAGCATCCCATATACTGGTAGGAACATGCTCACTGTGTTTGTGATACAAGATATGACATCACCAAACTGCAGGTAGTCTAAGACCAGCTTTCAGCGCAGGCTCCTGATTGGCTTTGGATGATCATGACATTAGAGTCGCATCATCAGTCCACATGTCAGTTCACACAAAGAATTAATTTAAATAATGCCAAATTCTGTGTATCAGAGAGTATAAGACAAATAGAACATCATTTTTGAGCAGATTTTCTCAGTAAATATGTATTAATAATAGTTCATTGTAGTTAGGCTTTTGCTCAGGCTGTTCTATTAATGTTCGATTTTTCAAAACTGCAGGTCAGCTATAATTTTAATATATGAAAAAAACAACAACTGTCCAAGGTCAACGCGTTCTTTACTTCCAATGGGAATTTTCATTAAGGCAGCCTAATATAAGAACGTGGTTTGCATACTTTTTGTGTTCTTATTCTACTTTAGTAATATCATTTTTCTCTATAAATAGCTGCATTCTGTGATCAGTCCACTAGGTGCCACTGTAGTGTTGGGAGCTCATGAACTGTATAACCTGCACCAGCAATTCCAATGATTGTTTGTCAGAGAAGGGTCAGGCTGTTCTTGAATCAGTGAATGAGTCATATTTCACAGTGTGCAGTGTCATTAACAGATGTGTTTGTGATTGTACCTTAAGTGCACATTGCACATTTCTAACCTTTTCTTATGTGCTGTACATCAGGCCTCCAACAAGTCAAATATATTTCTCTGCCTCTACTGTCATGTGGTGTATGTTCACAAATACTTAGCTTGAAGTAGCAGAGATATTTTAATATTTGCCTATGTTAAATGTTACAATCCTACCCTTCCCCCATAATCTCTCTTAGATTAGAGATTAGTGTAACAGTAACTTTGTTTCTTTTGGATTTTAGGTGACATGAAGATTATTCATGGAACAAAAGAAATGACACCTAAGGTATCATCATCATTTAATTATTTATATAGCCCCACTAATTGCGCAGAGCTGTACTCACATCAGTCCCTGCCCCATTGGAGCTTACAGTCTAAATTCCCTGACACACACACAAACAGACAGACTAGGGTCAATTTGATAGGAGCCAATTAACCTTACCTGCCAAATTCAGCAAGTTGGCTTCCGGGAGCCTGCCGGTGGAGGTGGCGTGATGGGGGCGGGGCTCCAAAATTAGTGTCATTTTGGCCAAATGCCGCAATTCACTAGGAAGTGGGCAGAATTCTGCCAGATGTGGGAGATTGCCACACTCTCCCGGGAGTCCGTGAGACTCTCACAAAATGCGGGAGTCTCCCGGATATTCCAGGAGAGTTGGCAAGTATGCAATTAACCTACCAGTATGTTTTTGGACTGTGGGAGGAAACCAGGGCACCCGGAGGAAACCCACGCAAACACAGGGAGAACATACAAACTCCACACAGATAAGGCCACTGTTGGGAATTGAACTCACGACCCCAATGCTGTGAGACAGAAGTGCTAACCACTAAGCCACTTTCTGATGTTGGCTACTTCATTTCCTCATGTAGTGACTGCACATGTTGACACATAGATCAGTCCTGCAGATATTGTATGGACAGGACCATGACTAACAGTGTGAGTACAAGTTCTGTGAGGGACAGGAAGCATTCTCCTTTCACTGTACTTCCCCCAATTCCACCGTCAATCATGTAACACATGTTCTGTATGATGAAAACAGAGACTGTTGCCGGATTCTGTTTACTGTGCTTCATGGTAGGAAAGTGTCACACGATTAATGAGGTTTGTTGTAGTTACAAATAATATGGAGTTTATTGAAGAGCTCAAAATCAGACAGGACCAGAAATGCTGGTATGATGATAAGGCACAAGGTTATACAGGAATCATGCAGTAATATGACAGTCTGAGGGAATGCAAAATATGATGTAGGACACTGAAGATATTACTGGTGCAAGGTAACAGAGTCTTTAGCAATACGAGGTAGTAATTAATGTCTCTTGTAGTAAGGCTGGTGCAAATGTTCACAGGGTCCAACAATAACTGCGAAGACCTACTGGAGGTCAAATAATAATTACCGCAGTCTGTATCTTCAGATCCTGAGATGATGCAGACCAGAAGACAGGAGACAACAATGCCAGGAAGAAACAAACTAAATGATGCAATTAGTTTTCAGATGTCCAAAAGGAGCAAATCCAGAACCAATAAAACTGTATGGTGCAGTGTAGAGATCAAGATACAACTAAAGCTGAAACAGGAAATGGTTCAGGGACATGAACTGTAACAATACTGGTGGTATTAGCTGAAGTCCTATGGCTAAGCAGATATGCAGCGAGTAGTTAGACATCTGCCGGGTCGGCACACAAGAGGGTAGTCAAACGTTTGCCGGGTCAGTCCACAAGTGTTTAATCATGGATGCAATGGAAGTGTGGCAGGTAGCAGGGGCTGAGCAGGCAGAATACTCAAGCACATGTCTGATCCAGGAAGTGCCTATTATAGGCCCAAACAGGAAACAGGATCCAAGATGGGCTTCTCTTTAATGCCATATCTTGGAAAAGGGTTAATCTAAGGGCACGTTTACCAATGCAGAGACCTCTAATGGATGGAGGTGCAAATATCAGAGTCAATCATTAAAGGAACTAATAGGAACCAGTGCAGGGACAGAAACAAACAGGTCAGGATACAGGAGCCAAGAACATACATATCAAACTCTATCAAACACTGTCACTGGTGATGAGTGCATGGCCAGTCAGGGTTTAAATAGTGAAGTGTTCCAATAAACTCACAGGGGAAGGGTTACCTGCACTGCAGCTCAGAAATAATTGAAAACAGAAATGTTGAAGAGGATGGCAGATTTGAGTGCTCACTCACAGATTCAACTCTCACAGGGGTCAGCTGACCCAGCTGAAGACATGAGCTGGGGATAAAGAAAGATACTCCCTCTAGTGATAGGAAATGGTAAAGGTGTGTGTGAGAGAGTTGAACAGTCATGAAACAACCTCTTCACCTGCTGCAGCTGCCACTGCACTTCTTATTTCATTGTCCTGAACATTGTAACTTTGTAATTAAATCTTTGTTTTCTCTCTTTATTTCCCTGCTTCACTCTCAACAGTCAGCTGCTCAACTCCTGCTCTCTCTCTCTGAGCTTTACCTGTTCACTTACTTCTTCTGCTTTCCACAGACTCCCTCACCACTACTTTCTCACCGCTTCACTCCTACCTGCTATTATAACTCACTTGCTACTATCCAGGCTTCAACACTATCTACATCCAAACACCATCCCGGTCTCTGCATCTTTTATGCCCCTCCACCATCCAGACCATTGCCCAAATAGACCTCTGCACCATCGGGACCCTCCAAGGCTCCATACCACGTAGGCCCTTGCACCATCATGTACCCATCTAGGCTTTTCTACATCTTCGCCTCAGTACCATAGTGAATGGCACTATGCCTATTGTCCCATGTGCTCCATTTGTCTCTCGTTTCCCCCTCCCTTTACAATGAAAACTCTTATGGACATGGTTTTCTACCTTATGTCTCATGTCTGTACCCTATGTCTGATGTCTGCCCAATCTCTATTCTCCTCACTGTTCCTGCTTTGTGTTATGCTGAATTGTTTTTGTATACCATGTGATATGTTCTGTTAATTGCACGCATTAATTTACTATTCTGCTTATCTTTACTGATTGTTCTTATCTGTATGTACTCCTGTAATTTGTAATTTTGTTGTATGTTCTAATTCCCTATGTACTGTAATGCGGAAGCCTTGTTGCACCTTATATATATATGGATAAGGAAACAATCAACTGTATGGGAATGAAAGGACATTTTAAGGAATTTGTTCTATTAATACCAATATCAAGCATTATTAGGAGCATAAGACCTATCCAATCGGTCACAATATCTTGAATGGCAATTTTCAAAATGGGTAGAAATTCCAATTCCTAACACTTTATTTATTTTTAAAATTATCAGTTACTTACAAGTTCTATGTAAAATTAATAAATATGATACTTGAAATAAAACTTGTGCCTGAAATTATCTATCTAAATCTCAGAAACACATGGCTGCTGTCATTTGAATGAAAGGTTGTGAATGACAGACCTACTTTAACAAAATATGTAACCATGGAAAAAATAAGTCAAGTTTGCTACCATTGTTTTTAAGGAAAATCAGTTATTCACTACATATCTGTCAAATGGAAGTAACAGTGTGTTTTTATTTTTAAACAGACTATTTCTGTCCCGAAGTCCTATTTCAAGTATCAGGGGTTATTTCAGTGGTCAAAGTTAGAGTATCCAGTGTATTGATTTTATTTAGGCAAAATCATTTTAGAGCAGAGTTCTCCTTTAATTCCCAAACCCAGTAGACACTCAGTAGATTACTACCTTGGTACCCATACTTGCCAACTTTTCCTCGTTGGCTTCAGGGAGATCCTGGGGGAGGTGGGCGTGCGGGGGCGGAGCTTGATGAATCGCATCATTTTTGTCCCACCCCCTAAACGACTGTCACAATTTTGGCCAATTACAGCAGGGGGCGGGGCTAAGATGACACAATATTTGGGTCATTAAGCTCTGCCCCCGCCACTTATCTATTGCGGGGGCGAGAACCAGGAGGTTGCCCTGCTCTCCTGGGAGGTCTCCCAGAAATGCGGGAATCTCCCAGACATTCCGGGAGAGTAGGCAACTATACGTTAAAGAAAAGCAGCTAATGAATCTCTAGAGACTGAAGTGTCTTTTACATTTCTGTCTCCATTACTGAAGTCATGTTGTCTTACCTGTCAGTCTTTGATTAAATCTTGGTCTCCATGAAAATGGCCACCTCTACAGGCATCAATACATGGACATAGGACACAATTTCTGAATGGTGTCATCATGCCACAGATGGCGAAGCCAACCACATCTTGTACTGGCTCAGCATCAGGGAGAATGCCAGACTCTTCAGAGAGTGAGGGAGATCACCCCTATTTCATGGAGTCTCCCTGACATTCAGGGAGAGTTGGCAAGTATGTCGGTACCTGATAAAGGAAGTGCCATCTGAATTAAACCAGAATAGTCCACTGTTCCCATCATTTTTCTAGGAGGAGCTGACTTAAGGGTTTAGTGACAGCCACTACATATGACCGTCATGGAATTTTTCAACGAAACCCATAGATTTGGACCTGAGATGTAGAAATGACTCATGAGAACTAAACAATTCTCGGTTGCCATATATTAAAGGCATCGGTGAGCCTGCAGTTCCCTGTCATTTCCTGGAACTGTAAGCTTCAGTGTCAAAGGATTTGATTGGAATAGATTTTATTCCTGATTCCAAATGCAGAGAATCTAATGTTCATCACAAGCAGGAGCTTGCTCAGAATAAGATTATAATGAAAATTTGTTTCCAAGGAGGAGGCAGTTTCCTCCACTTTGAAGATGTAACATTTAGTAATAAAGTCACTGAGCCCTCTGGCTTAATTAAGAATAATGTTTTTAATAAAACTGAGACAAGAAATAAAAAGAGATTCTTAGAGGATGAAAACAGACAATTCTCTCTCTCTCTCTCTGGCTCATAACTTTCTCAAACATTTCTGTATATTTATTTATCTCACGCATATCTATCATAGGCAAGGGAAAGAGAAGTTAGAGTTACAGTCACACTGAATCTAGGCTTTAGCAGGGTGACACTTATAAGGAGAGGAATGGGGGGAGCTGAGGCTGTGAACTGTTCTGCACTGTGAATGAGACTATTTCTAGATTTTAGTGGCTATGACCCAAAGCACCACTCAGATCCTTGTTAGGGGGTAGTTTACTGCAAATAAGGAACAGCCAGATGTACTTAATTATGAACTTTAATCACAGTCCACCCAGGAACTCATTTATTAAACATACTATATGTGCCGTGGGTTTGAAAAAGTGGAGATGTTGCCTATAGCAACAAATCAGATTCTAGCTGTCATTTATTTAGTGCATTCTACAAAATGACAGCTAGAATCTGATTGGTTGCTACAGGCAACATTTCCACTTTTTCAAACTGAAGTTTAGTAAATATACCTCCAAGTTTTTGCACGTAGATTGTTAGCTCAGAGTACATAAAGGTGCATGTTTTTAAGAGATGCCCCCGCAACCAAAGCGTAGAGGTGCGTTGTCTAACGGTGTCAACTTTACATCCGTCCAACCTCCTATCATTAAAGAACCACTCGTTTTATTAAATGTTTCAGTTTTTTTTAATAAAATATTTTTTTAAGCAGGCTAGGGGGATGGGGGTATCAATGTTATGTTGTGGCACTTTACTACATATGTGGGCTATTCAGTGTGGGATTGGTGTGGCTATTAATACAATATGGGATTTATTAAATGTGAGGGATAATTAATTCAATATCCCCCACATTTAATTTAATGTTGGGGCTTATTGCGGAAATAAGCCTATTTATTCAATGTGAATTATATTCTATTCTATTAATGTTAGGGCATGTTGGGGAGATAGGCCTATTTATTTGATGTGGTTGCTTATAATTTAATGGCAGCGCTGATTATTGAGGGGGATGGAAGCATAATCATTAAATGTGAATGCTATTAATTTAATGTCGGGGCTTGGTGGGAAGGAGGCACGATTATTAAATATGGGTGTTCTTGATTTAATGTTGGGGCTGGTTGTGGGGAGGGAGGCCTATAAGTTTCACTCAATGCTCTGCTTTCCAAAAGATGAAGAGAACATCTCCTTGTTCCAAACAGAGCCACAAAATTCCACAACATTCCAGGTCCTTCTCTACTACTTTGGCTATGGCGTGGAAATAGCATCCACCACCAGGGATTTAAATCATAGTTACAGTATAGTGGCCACTAGTGGCGGTGCAGTGCAAATGCACATAAATATTGGGTGCTTGGCCATCTCCATTCAAAATAGAAATAAACTTATTACACTCCTCTTCCTCCAGCATGATAATCATTATGGTTGCAGACAAATTTTCAATAATAACTCCAACTCCTCCAGCACACACTTATCAGCAATAGAATAATTCTGGCAGTTCACGTACCCTGGTGTTGTAGGTACAGTTATTACACAGCATCCGTCAGAGCCCGTCATATGCACAGTCAGACGGTAGGTATGGGCCGGAGGTTCGTGCGTCCTCCGGTGCGGGTGCATTCAGCAGCAAGTAGTGAAAACTACGATAACACATAGGAGAGAGCAGCACAATCTGCCAACTGTCCAATGCTGGTGGGTAGGTGCTGATTTTGGAGGACTGTCCCACACGAGTTTTACAGGAATAGTCAGGAGGTGTGTCCCGTTGCACACCGCTCTGCATGTGAAAGGGGGATGCATGCACTGCATGCATGAAGGCCACCCTTGCCCATGTCCATACTTTAAAGGACAGCTTATACATCAATGCTCTACACCGCCATGGCAGCTCTATTATTACATGTGGGCATTGGCATTGGTATCTGACTGCATTCAGGCCCTACCACTGCAGGAACAATATAGAGAGTTGTCTGTGAGTAGAGGAAGGCAGACAAAGTCTTTTAATTTTTTAATACTTGAGCAGTCTGTAGTCAGTTTTGGAACACCAGTTGTTTGCATCCTATTGCTCTCCAGTTGTTGCACAACTACAAGTCCCAGCATGCCTGTACAACTGCTGGAGCATAGTGGGGGCTGGGATGGGAGTTCTTTTTGGGAAATGATGATATGTAAGTGAGTACAACAGTTCATTAATTTCTGTCCTGTAAATAGAGTTGAACTGTAAAAAGGGGCAGAGGAACGCCATAGAAAGGCATTTTGTCATGTATGGATTGGGTATGGTGGGTGGGTGCAAACCAGTATCTTGTCTAAAGTCTCATATGTTCTTGATCCTGCTCCGACCAAGTAGCTAGCAAAACCAAGGCTGTTGCTTACCTGCCCACAGGTTATTAAAACTGTCTGTTGTTAAATATAATTGAGATGGGTAGGTAGCGGGACATAAATCTGTCTGCTGTTTTTTCTTCTCACCTGCTGATAACACTTATCACCAAGCAAAGGGTTTGTATTGTATACTAGTCATCAGAGAATGAGGTGATTATTGTATAGAAGCTAGCAGAGATAGGACTCTGTGTTATACACTAACTACCGCTAAATGGGTTTGCACTGTATACTAACTACCAAAGAATGAAGGACTGGTTTTGTATGCTAGCCACCAGGAAATGGGGTTGTATTGTAAGATAGCCACCAGGAAATGGGTCTGTATTGTGAGATAGCCACCAGGAAATGGGTCTGTATTGTACGCTAGCCACCAGGAATGTGTCTGTATTGTAAGAAAGCCATCAGGAAATGGGTCTGTATTGTATGCTAGCCACCAGGAAATGGGTCTGTATTGTATGCTTGCCACCAGGAAATGGGTCTGTATTGTATGCTAGCCATCAGGAAATGGGTCTGTATTGTATGCTAGCCACCAGGAAATGGGTCTGTATTGTATGCTAGCCATCAGGAGATGGGTCTGTACGCTAGTCATCAGGAAATAGGTCTGTATTGTACGCTAGCCACCAGGAAATGGGTCTGTATTGTACGCTAGCCACCAGGAAATGGGTCTGTATTGTATTCTAGCCATCAGGAAATGGGTCTGTATTGTATGCTAGCCACCAGGAAATGGGTCTGTATTGTATGCTAGCCACCAGGAAATGGGTTTGCATTGTATGCTAGTCATCAGGAAATGGGTCTGTATTGTATGCTAACCACCAAGAAATGGGTCTGTAATGTATGCTAGCCACCAGGAAATGGGTCTGTATTGTATGCTAGCCACCAGGAAATGGGTCTGTATTTTATGCTAGCCATCAGGAGATGGGTCTGTACGCTAGCCATCAGGAAATAGGTCTGTATTGTATACTAACCAATAAATAAAGTTGTCTTGTTCATACACAAACACAATATATGTCTATATGGTACACTAGCCACCATTAAATTGGTCTATAGTATTCACTAGAAATTCAGGGCATATATAGCATACTAACCACCAGTATTTAAATTTTTTTTGGGCGGTCTAATTATTGTATCGTGTGGTTTTACTAGTTAAGAATGCTGATAAAAGCAGAAGACCCATTTCACATCTTCCTCAATACGAAGATAGATATTTTTACTCCTAAGAGGCAGCTCAACAGAATTTTCATTCTGAAAGTTTGACCAAATTAGAGGTGAGTTTCAGACGAGGTGCTCGTTTCTATGGTGAGTTTCCACATAGGTCTCCTTTTACCAGCATTCACATTTAATATTCCATTTTAATGAGGTCTATCAATGCAGACTTGATTTTTTTTTTGTACTCATCAGCAGTTTGAGTTTATAAAGTGACTTTCATTATATGCGCCGTGTAATACCATTGCAAAACACCACTTTTTAATACTGGCAGATCAATTTAAGCAGAAATCCCTTTTGCCTGTCAATCTCAAAGACTTCAGTTAGCTCCATGATATAATAAAGATGCACAGAGTTCTAGAAGCATTTATTATAAAGAGCTGACAGAGGAAATCTGCCTGTTAAGAAGGTTAGTGTTGATTATCTAGATTGCCAATTATCACATTAGTATTCCAGTTCCTCATGCTACCCCTATTAAATGATTGAATAATAACTCAAGAAGTGAAGTTTAAAGCAGCATTATCTTAGGAAGGAGATCAAAGTCAAAAGGACCAACCTGTTAAATGTTTATTAGTGGCTATGTTTCAATGACCTTTGCGAAGTCCAAATGGACAAGGCACAAAGCAACTTAGTTTTCTATAATAAAGCAAGTTTACTATAAATAAATAATATGTATGAAGTTTCATAGAGAGCTATGTATGACAACACAATTTTTAAGTATCATTGTGTCGAGAGCCTAATATCATTACTCTGTGCTGTTGTGAACAATTAGATCCTTGTATTGGCTACATATTTTACCAGCCTCTCCCACGTTAATCTTGCCGACTGTAAAAACTGAGGACTGAAATAAGCATGAAGGTAATTAAAAGTTGAGGCTGTTACATGTAACTAAATGTAACTAAATTTATCCCTCTAAGGACAAAAGTTTAACTGGGGAGGTCTAGACCCATCCGATGTCATAGGGGAGGGCTAAGGAGTAGTTTTTAACGTTGCCCGCTCACTATCTCTTCTTTGGATGGACCTCCGTATCTGCTATGGCTTGTCAGGCTGTTCTCTCTCTGCCTGTTGCCAGTTTCCGATGTTTGATGGTAGGGGTCCTGGATGGCGTGTTGCCAGAAAACGCAGTGCAGTCGACGGCCAGTGGTTGGGGCACACATTGCGGTAATGGGTATGCCGAACCCGCTATAATCTTGGTGCAAGTATCGCCCCCGTGGGTAGGTTTGTGGTTGCGCTCTTTTCAGCCTAGAAGAGTTGCGGGTTCATGGAGTGCCCGGGATTGAGTGTCCCGGTAAGGTAGTTGTGTGCGTCGGAGGTGCTGTTTGGTGTTTGGTTACCCACCCCAGTTTTCAGATATCTCATGTTAAATGCTGGGATATCCTGGTTGCCTGGCGTACTGACTGCTCTCTCCTCCACCACCATAGCGGCATTCCTTGCTGTGCAAAGAAGCGCACCTGAATTTTTGTCTTGTCCTATGCTTTCTACAAGATGCATTTTCCATTTTTCAGTTGCACCATTCTCCTGATCAATTTAAGACATAAATGAGGTTAAATTGACCAGGGTAAAAAGTTTTTACGTTACACCCCTCTGCACACTTCTATTTTGTGGAGGCATTCCCAGAAGCAGAGAGTAGTCCTGTACCTTGATGTACTCTAGGCAGACCTACAAGGTGCGAATAGAAAATTATTTGCACTGTGCATGTCTTAAATTGGCCCCAATATTCTTTTTATATAGAGAGCGTGTATCCAATAATTCAAAGAATGTTTTCTTGCCCAATTGAATTTGTAGCCTTGTTCTGGTGCATGAGACATAGAGAAACAAAGTGAATTATTCAAGAAGATTTATTGGGATTTGAAGCAGGATCTCCAACAGGGGTCATGAGTTCAATTCCCGACCATGGCCTTATCTGTGTTTAGTTTGTATGTTCTCCCCGTGTTTGCCTGGGTTTCCTCCGGGTGCTCCGGTTTCCTCCCACATTCCAAAAACATACTGGTAGGTTAATTGGCTGCTATCAATTTTTGCATTTGTGTGTGCGTGTAAGGGAATTTAGACTGTAAGCTCCAAGGACTGATGTGAGTTCTAACTCACATCAGTCCTTTACTCCGTGCATATTATCTGATTTCTCATTGATGATTTGTTCAATTTGATGAAATGACTGGCATTGCTTTGAAAAATGCTGACATTACATTTTATAGAGACACTACACTATACACCCACAGCACCAATACATTTTTTGGCTATTGTGCTGGATTGAGCCTTTACAATCCAGTAGGGGGAGCTGTTCCACCATTCCTGGTTCTTTTCTAATTTCCATCTCCTCCAGGATGAAACCCAGACTACAGAAATGTAAAAGTTGACTAATATTTTTTTTTATTTCCCTTGGGGTTCACAACACTTTCGTCTTGTGTACATTTGGCTGGCTGGATACAGAGTTCCTTTGGTGTCTGTCACATATATGTATAATAAATAGTGGCACGCATTGTTTTCATTTTGTACATTGCATTACTTCAATTTGCAGTAAGTGAATTTCAGATAGAGATGCTGGTTCCGGGTATTACTTGCAGACTTGCCAGTGCCTAGGGAGAGGCTGGGATGCTATCGGGCTAATACAAGGGCCAACCGTATATATATCTGTAAAAGCGATAGGTGCATTGTGGGTAATGTTATATTGTGGGTGGGGTCACAGGAACCTAATATAAAAACCCATATATTAGATCTATAGACTGTGTTTAGGGACTAATAGTAATATGTTAGAATCATGGGACAGTTTGATTATTCGTGTTTAAAAAGGACGTTGTCTCATGCGTTCTGGGAGGAGGACGGGAGGCATGACCTAAGTTGTCCTTATTTTCCAAGAGGACGGGACGTACAATAATCTAATATATAGCCCTATTTAGAGCTAATGCTGCCATAGACATTAAATGCAATTATATCACTATAAATTGCACAACACACATGTCAATACCTCTCTAACACACTCTCCTTTATTACGTTTATAGAGAAAAATACAAGATCTGTAAAGGCTAAGGGGAAAATTTATTAAGTGGAGATGTTGCCTATAGCAACCAATCAGATTCTAGCTGTCATTTTGTAGAATGTACTAAATAAATGATAATTAGAATCTGATTGGTTGCTATAGGCAACATCTCCACTTTTTCCAAAACCACAGTTTGATAAATTTGCCCCTAAGTTGCATAAAAATAAATGCAAAGCCAGGAGCTGATATTAGATAAATGTACCTGAGACGGAGATGCGGGAAGACAAAGTCAAGTGTTACATGCACACTACATCTACACTAATCTGGGTGTGAGCCGGATGCTGGGGACCTGGTTGCCCATAAGAGAAGTTCCTGTGAGATTGAGACTGTGAATATTTAACCCGTAGTGCAGTTAAAGTTGGTCTATAAGAGATTGTAGGAATCCAAGTGCGTGGGAGTACGCTAATGTGAAGGAATCCATGCTGCCTTTATCAGCAGGAACAGCCAGGTGTATCGCTGTAAGTGGAGTGATGGGGGAACAATAATCCGTTACCTAAGCTACAGTGCAGGAGAGAAGTGAAGCAGAAAGTGACAGCCCCACAACCAGCCAGTGTTAGCTCTTGTACCAAGCACTGATGTGACTTACGCTGCAATGATGTAAAGTGGATTATTGGCTTATGCTCCACTGAATATAAAGGAGCATATTTACTCCTGGACAAACCATGTTGCAAGGCCAGGGATGTAGATGTATTTATTTTTTGCTTTTGCCTGCAGGGGAAATGCTGTCTGCTTTTGCATGTAGTGAACAAATACTGGGCAGCTTTATTTTTACACTGCAATTTAGAGTTGAATTGACTCCACCTCTCAACTCTAAATATGTCCGCACCTATTACATTTGCCCTTCCCCTTTGCTACTTTTCTGCTCTGCTCCTAACTGTAAATAACACCCAATTTATTTATTCAAGATGACGACCTGGTACTAATTATCTTTATCAGTTATGTGTGTGCACCAACCCACCTGCAACTCCTGTATTTCCTAATTATTCACACCTACCTAGGCATGGACCTCTGCTTGCCCACACTGATCCATACACCATGGCACGGAAGAGAGAAAGAGGCTAAGCTACAGATGGGCATTTGACCCATGGGCATTGCCAGGTAGGTGTCAGGGAGGGTATACTACCACATTAAACATCCATGCAAGTGGGGGATTACTTGAAGAAAAATAATTAAACTCAAGATGAAACCTTTTCCCCTAAACTCTGCAGCCCTAGGCATATGCCTCAGCTGCCTATTTGGCAAATACAACCCTGCTTATCTGTATTCTGTGCATGGTATAGGATCCCTGATTGGCAATATAAAATATAAATGACATAGACATATACCCCTTTTGTGTATTATCTTTTTATTTATTTTTCACTTTGGTATAAAAAAAATCAAACCGTATGTTCTGGTGTCCTTTAGTGTACAGCTTGACAATCAAAAACTGTAATATTGCACTCACAACTGGAGATATAGGGCCTGAGAGTAACTTTTCACCTTGACAACACCATGTTGCATTAGAGGGGGAGGTAAATTTAAAATGTGATGGCAGAATTATAGTTGGGGTCTAGCATGTTCTAGATCAACTTTAAATTTCAGTGTAAAGTAAAGCTATCAAGTATGTGTGTGCTACATGAAAAAACAGCCAGTATTATGTGCAAAACAAAAAAACTAATTTGCACCCCTTGCATTGTAACATGGTTTTGTCCAGAAGAAAACCTGCTAATTTTTTCCCCTTACTTTCCATAATGTCTTAGGCTGTGGTCCAGAAGTAAAGGGGTGGAGCATGACATTGCTAGGCCGCATAGCACTGACCCCCAGACAAGCTTAGAAGAAGCTTGTCTGGGGTCAGTACATTGTCCATGTGGGCATGGACAATGTACTTTACAAAGCGTTGTACATTGTCCATGCCCGCATAGTTACATTGCCCCCTTAACAGCACCGATAACAGCGTCACGGTTGGCAGTGACGTCGTCAAGTTGCGGCGACTTCTTCGTCGCGATTGCTTCCAGTCGCTTGGCACATCAGTCGTCCTGGAGCCTCTTCGGGAAGGAGCCCTTCAGTGTCAAGACGTCGGAGTAAGTCTTGTAGGAATAATCAGCATCATTATTTCGTACCCTACTCAACTGGACACCTGATTCAAGTCCGAATACAAATTGGCCGGTTTACCTATGTGAATGTTGAATCTACAGACTTTCTCATGTTGAATATGTGTTTTGTTTGATTCACACTGTTTGGTTGAATATGATCTGTAATCTTTATCTCTCATAATCGTCTGCTGAAAAGATCCTGACTCTGTACACTCTACAGATATCTGCCGACGCTGCTGGTCGTGAGTCCGTACACACTTCCACATTTTCCCGCCATCGCTCCATTGTTGATCGTGATTTTTAGGAAGTTTAGAAAAACAAATCAACAGATGCCATGAGTTGTGGTACATAATCATGGGGGTGTTGCCCATAACAGTTCAATATAATAAACAGTGGTGTATACTGGACTTGTATATTGTTAAGAAAGACGGTCCGGCGGTACTGTGGGAATGAGATTGGCTGCAGAAACTCCAGCTGGATTGGGGGTTAATACAACGTTTGTCTTCCTCATGATCCACTCCTCTGACTCTGGACTCAGTGCTTACAACGGCAGCGCCTGTTTTCCAGGGAGCAATTGGCAGGGCCCTCTTAAGAACCTCTTGGGCCCCCGGGCACAGCAGTGCACCGGGGCCCCTATATATACAAAAAAAAAAAAAAAAGATTATATATATGGGCCCTGCAGCCCAGGGGGGCCCTCCGGAGGCAGAAAAAAAAAAACCCTGCAAAAAAAGAAGAAAATACTTACCGTGCTGTCAGCTGGCGATCCGGCTCCCTCCCTGGTCTCCTCCTCAGTCGCGCTCCGCAATGGATGTCGGGCGGGCGTGATGACGTCACGCCCGACATGCACTGCCAGCGCGTCGGAGGAGGAGACCAGGGAGGGAGCCGGATCGCCAGCTGACAGCACGGTAAGTATTTTCTTCTTTTTTTGCAGGGTTTTTTTTTTTCCTGCCTCCGGAGGGCCCCCCTGGGCTGCAGGGCCCCCGGGCACCTGCCCAGCGTGCCCAATGGGAAAGACGACCCTGGCAATTGGAACCCTACAACGTATAAAAGGGACTTTTACACTTACAATTATAGAGAGAACCTCTGCTAAGTTTCCTAAGACATGTCCTATACCCTATGCCAGGGTTTCCCAAACCCAGTCATCAGGGCTCCCCAACAGTGCAGGTTTTCTGGATTACATCTGACATAATTAGGACCACCTGTGGATCTGTTACAATGTGTCAGCCAGTAATGAATACACCTGTGCTCCAGCAAGGAGATATGGAAAACCTGCACTGTTGGGGAGACCTGAGGACTGGGTTTGGGAAACCCTGCCCTATGCAGTTAGTCAGAGAGATGAAGTGGAGGTAGTACATTTGGAAAAAGAAGGTTTCTTGTCCAAAGTGGATCAGAGTCCTTGGGCAGAGCCAGTAGTGATAATAGTAGCCATACAAATGGCACAGTGAGAGTGTGTGGTGATTTCAAGGTCAATGTTCACCCTGCCCTACAAACTAAGCAATACCCCTTTCCACGAGTTGAAGACATCTTTGCAAATTTGGCAGCTGGCCAAAGGTTTAATAAAATTGATCTGCCATACCCACATATGGAGATGGAGCTGCTTATCACAGCGATAAAAACCACCTAGAGCCATGATGTATCATTAAGGACTTGGTGACGCAGTTGAGCAATACCCAGCTAACTTAATCCTTACCGGGAGCCAGTCCAGTCTCGCGTGATATGTGCATGAGTAATGGAACTGAAAGCCTAGACTTGAGCTTTGAGTTCCACTAATACAATACTAATAAAAAATTTAAATAAGTTAAAAAAGTCTTATCGCCAATGATGTTTACCACCGACAATAGCTAAAAGCCCCATCTCCGGTGAAAGATAGGGCTTTCCCCCAATTAATAAACACAGTCCATAGACACAGAGACAGTTGTTGCAGTTGGCCAATGAACATGTACCCTGGCAGATGGTGGTTATCAGAAAGCTGGATTATTAGGCATCTGATCAATCCCAATCACATTTTGACCAGGATTGCTGATCATGCTGTGTTCAACTGCAGCAATTTGGGGCCAATTTGGTCACAAAATACTTTGTGTGGGCAGATTTTAATTGCAAAAAGCATTGTGTGCTGTAGACAAACCCTTCTTCATCACCAAGCTGAAGTGATCTGTGTGTACTGTACAGTAACCCTTTCTATGCTGAAGTAATACTGTGTGTATGGTAACCCTTTCTATGCTGAAGTGAGCTGTGCACGGTAACCCTCTCTATGCTGAATTTTGCTGTGTATGGTAACCCTTTCTATGCTGAAGTGATACTATGTGTATAGTAACCCTTTCTATGCTGAAGTGATCTGTGTGAACGGTAACCCTTTCTATGCTGAAGTAAGCTGTGTACGGTAACCCTTTCTATGCTGATGTGATCTGTGTGTACGGTAACCCTTTCTATGCTGATGTGATCTGTGTGAACGGTAACCCTTTCTATGCTAAAATGAGCTGTGTCTGTGTGTACAGTTATCCTTTCTATGCTGAAGTACAGCTGGGTACAAAGTTGCCAGTTCAGTTCTTAAGTAATGTTTATAAAAAAAATTGCATACATTTTTCAGTTTTACATACACCATCTTTTAAATATTCCACTTCAATAAACCTTAGTTCTTATAGGGAATACATTGTAGTCTATTTTTATTGGAATTTTAAACCTGCGCATTGAGTTCCGCTGTGATTGCGTGAGCTCGCTAACCAGGACACACACATACGCATTTTCCTTAAGACAGCGCTGGCGATGTGGTAAATGAGCCATTACCTCTGTGTGCCAATATCTCCACGCCAATATTTTATTGATAAAGTGTGGCGATAAGTGATTGTCTAATCATCGATAAATAAAAAAAAAATCAACTTTATCGCCGAATATTGATAAATAGCTCCTTAGGTCTGTCTCAGAAAATCATAGAGAGTGACATGTTCTATGGACAATACAGTATACGTACCATGGCAAAGGGATGCTTTTTATATAACTCATTCTATACTGAAATAGTGCTCTGCTTACACAAACCAGTCCTAAACTGAAGTAAAACAATGGACTACATTTAAAATATATCCATAGAAAAGCTGTACTAAACAGGAGCTGCTGGACATTAACTGTAATAATGTCTAATGTTTATAAGTATTTTTCTGTGGTCTAACAATCTACACCTCTGTTCCCACCCATAGACATGGAGCTTTACTGAAAGCCGTACTTGCTCTTGCATTAATTCACAAATGCTTTTTAGCACTGTCTCTTATCATGTGCAGGACCCTGTGCTGTGCTGAAGTAAAGCTGTGCTCAGTAATCTGTTTTATAATGAATACGTTATAATTGCAGGTAGTAAGCCATTCTGCAGACAAAGCAAAGGTGTTATTGCTTGCTGTGGTTTTTTTGCAAATTTACACTTAATTAGTAAGTGTGTACATGTGTGCAGTTTTTAATTGCGAGATATATATTTTGGAGTAATGCTGTATGCATGGGGACCCTTTCTACGCTGTAGTTATTATGTGTACGGTGAGTCGGTGACCCTTTCTCTATGAGTATACAGTATCTGTCTCTATGCTCTAAGTAATATTGAATGTGCAGTAACTCTTATAGATAAATATATAAAAATATTTAAAAACCTTTATACGTACATTAAAGACATGCTTTATTCAAGTGTGATGATGACACCCGGCAGATAGCAGACACAACAACTTCTTGCTTGTATAAACGGTGCTTTAATTATTTACTTCACAAATGGCACATCAGACTTTTGTCAGGATGACACCTGGCGACCCTAACTCTGGCTAGACACAGACCTCCTGCCTAGTCACTGGCCAACTCGTTGGCATCGGTCACACTGCACAAATGAGCAATTCAGGTTTAAATACAATAAACCCCTCCCTTTAGTCTAATTGCCTCATTAGACCCATGTGGTGCACCTTTGTGCATTCAACCCAGGGGTCTTACTATAAGAGAATTTAACCCTCTCTGCAGCCTGTAACGGCAGATTCTCCGAGACCTCACCTATGCAGGTGAGGTTTGTCACACAAGGAATAAATTTTCATGTATTTAATAACATTTCTAGATAGAGTGCTATCATACTTCATTGCACTTTACGATTGGGGACAAATACGATAATTAAGCAAGACTAGGTATTAACAGACAAAGCAGTAAGAGAGCCCTGCTCACGAGCTTACAATCTACAGGGAAATAGGAGTTTGAAACAATGTTAAGTGCCACTTACTGTATATATGTGCCACCAGATAGCAATGGGGAAAAGTGTTTAGGAATAACTGTAAGTTTGTGTGTACTGTGTAGTGTGTTGGTAACCGGGTAGATGGGACTAGGGAGATTAATTAGGTGACTCAGGAATTTGTTATAGTTGCTTAAAGAAATGAGATTAAATGGAACGCTTGAAGGTTTCAATGCAAGGGGAAAGTACACAGAAAAAGTTCTGTAATCGGGACAGGGCAAAGTATAAGTATTTTAAATTTAATTTGGCACAAAGAAAATACAGGCATCTAATGAAGGGACTGACAGAGCGAAGCAGCAAAAGAAGAATATTTTGCAAAGGAAATGAGTCTAGCCGATACATTCAATATAGATTGCAGGACTGAAATTCTGGCTAGGTGAAGACCAGTAAGGCGGAAGATGATGAGTGCATGTATTAAAGTTTTTTGCAGTATCTAGTGTCAGATATGTATGTATTCTGGAAATGTTTCTTAGTTGTATGTAACAGGATTTGGATACAAAAACAGATGTAGATCCTCTACACTCTCCATGAAAAGACTTGGGTGCAAGAGGGGGTTGACCACATTGTATATGCAAAAAACAGGGATACTCTGCACTCTCCAAACACATAATTAATGCTGTACTAACTACTTTTCTATATTAAAAACAGGGAATGTTAGTTCCACATATTGCAATATATGTTAAGCTGACCAACTCACGCCAAAGTCTTCACATTCTGGTCAGTCCTAACATGATCAAATGCTATGCTTTTTATTTGGGCTAAAGTCTTACCTGTACACAGCTTTTAGAAGCAAGTCTTTCCCAAGCACTAGCAGCCATGGGAGACCTGAGACTCACCTGACACAAGTTGGAACTAATTAATGTAAAGAATGGGGTGCAAGAGTAATTGGATACAGACTGATGTGTGGAACAAAAGACAGTTCTGGGTCAATGATGACAACTAGGCAGTGACAACATGGGTAGGGTTTATTTTTATGTTGTCTACAGATTCAGAGGTATCAAGTAGGCCACAGCTGAGATTGTGGTTGACACAGAGAAAATGGAGTAGCTCAAGCCACATAGAGTTTGCTCAAGATGTGGGACTATCAGATCAGTAGATTGTAAAATTGTGGAGATCATTTGATCTAGAGGGATGGAAAGTTGTTGAAAAATAGTAGAGTTTAGATTTCTATGGAAGCTTGCTAGAGTTAGAATGCAAAGTGGTTAACGTGGTGAAGGACAGTTTGCAGGTGATCAGGTGATAGTCATAGACACTCCTTGTGTTAGGTGATGGTCAGAGACACTTCTTGTGTTAGGTGAAGGTCAGAGACACTTCTTGTGTTAGGTTATGGTCAGAGACACTTCTTGTGTTAGGTGATGTTCAGAGACACTCCTTATGTTAGGTGATGGTGAGAGACACTCCTTGTGTTAGGTGATGGTCAGAGACACTCCTTATGTTAGGTGATGGTCAGAGACACTCCTTGTGTTAGGTGATAGTCAGAGATACTCCTTGTGTTAGGTGATGGTCAGAGACACTCCTTCTCTTAGGTGATGTTCAGAGATACTCCTTGTGTTAGGTGATGGTGAGAGACACTCCTTGTGTTAGGTGATGGACAGAGACACTCCTTCTGTTAGGTGAAGTTCATAGACACTCCTTGTGTTTGGTGATGGTGAGAGACACTCCTTGTGTTAGGTGATGGTCAGAGACACTCCTTCTGTTAGGTGATATTCAGAGACACTCCTTGTGTTGGGTGATAGTCAGAGATACTCCTTGTGTTAGGTGATGGTCAGAGACACTCCTTGTGTTAGGTGATGGACAGAGACACTCCTTCTGTTAGGTGATGGTCAGAGACACTCCTTGTGTTAGGTGATGGTCAGAGACACTCCTTGTGTTGGGTGATAGTCAGAGATACTCCTTGTGTTAGGTGATGGTCAGAGACACTCCTTGTGTTAGGTGATGGACAGAGACACTCCTTCTGTTAGGTGATGGTCAGAGACACTTCTTGTGTTAGGTGATGGTCAGAGACACTCCTTGTGTTAGGTGATGGTCAGAGACACTCCTTGTGTTGGGTGATAGTCAGAGATACTCCTTGTGTTAGGTGATGGTCAGAGACACTCCTTGTGTTAGGTGATGGACAGAGACACTCCTTCTGTTAGGTGATGGTCAGAGATACTCCTTGTGTTAGGTGATGGTCAGAGACACTCCTTGTGTTAGGTGATGGTCAGAGACACTCCTTGTGTTGGGTGATAGTCAGAGATACTCCTTGTGTTAGGTGATGGTCAGAGACACTCCTTGTGTTAGGTGATGGACAGAGACACTCCTTCTGTTAGGTGATGGTCAGAGACACTCCTTGTGTTAAGTGATGGTCAGAGACACTCCTTGCGTTAGGTGATGGTCAGAGACACTCCTGGGGGTAAATGTATTAACATGCGGGTTCTTCAACACCCGTGAGTTCAGCTTCTTCGGCGATTAAATTTAAAGCGGCGCTGCATTGTAAAGGGAAGTTTCCCTTTACAATGCAGCGCCGCTTTAAATTTAATCGCCGAAGACACTGAACTCGCGGGTGTTGAAGAACCCGCATGTTAATACATTTACTCCCTGGTGTTAGTTGATGGTCAGAGACACTCCTTATGTTAGGTGATGGTCAGAGAATGAAAGGAGTGTTAAAGAAATCAGAGATGGAGCCTAGTCTGGAGAAAACATGATCAAAGCAGTGGCCGTCACGATGAGTAGAAGAGTCGGTCCACGGGGAGAGGCCATGAGAGGAGGGTAGAGAAAGTATTATGGAGGCACAAGGAGAATGTGGATGCCCCACTTCGGGTGAAGAAGTTTGCTCCCTCATTCTTTCCTCTCCATCCTCTACCTGTCCTCTCGACCCCATCCCTTCTCACCTCCTTCGCTCTTTCTCTCCCACTGCCTGATCTAACCTTGCACACCTTTTCAACCTATCACTCTCCGCTGGTGTAGTCCCCTCTTCATTTAAACATACTCTTATCTCTCCCATTCTCAAAAAACCTAATCTTGACCCCACCTCTCTTGCTAACTATCGCCCTATCTCACTTCTCCCCTTTGCCTTCAAATTACTTGAGAGGATTGTCTGTAGCCGCCTCACTAGACACCTCTCGGACAATTCCCTCCTCGACCCTCTCCAATCCGGTTACCGCCCCCTTCACTCCACCGAAACTGCCCTGGCCAAAGTTACTAATGATCTACTTTTAGCCAGATCCAAGGGTCACTTCTCCCTGCTCATCCTCCTTGACCTCTCTGCGGCCTTCGACACCGTGAACCACCCACTCCTGCTTCAAACACTTCTCTCTCTTGGCCTCTCTGGATCTGTCCTCGCCTGGTTCACCTCATACCTCGCTAACCGATCCTTCTCTGTATCCACGTCTGGCTCCTCCTCCACCCCCTTCCCTCTCCCTGTTGGAGTCCCTCAGGGCTCTGTTCTCGGCCCTCTACTCTTTTCGCTCTACACCTCCTTCCTGGGTGCTCTCATCTCCTCCTTCGGTCTTCAGTATCACCTTTACACTGACGACATCCAACTCTACATATCCACACCCGATCTCTCCTCCACCCTCTTCTCTCGTGTATCAGACTGCCTCTCTGCCATTTCCTCCTGGATGTCCTCACGCTTTCTCAAAATTAACATCTCCAAAACTGAACTCATTGTCTTTCCTCCCCCTAGACTCCCCTCCCACCACATCGTCTCTATCACTGTTAACAATACCACCATCTCCTCTGTCACCCAACTCCACTGCCTGGGCGTTACCCTCGACTCCTCTCTCTCCTTTGCCCCCCACATCCAATCCCTTGCCCAAGCCTGTCGCTTCCAGCTACGCAACATTGCCCGCATCCGGCCCTTCCTCTCCCAAGATGCCACCAAAACTATCATCTACACATTCATCATCTCCCGCCTTGATTATTGCAACCTCCTCCTTACCGGTCTCTCCCACTCCCATCTCGCTCCCCTCCGCTCTATACTCAATGCGGCTGCAAGACTCATCTTCCTTTCTCGCTGCTCCTCGTCTGCCTCTCCTCTCTGCCTTGCCCTACACTGGCTCCCCATTCCTTACAAAATCCTTTTCAAACTCCTGACCATCACTTACAAGGCTCTATCCCAGTCTACTGCCCTCTATATCTCTAACCTCCTCTCCATTCACACCTCTGCCCGCTCCCTGCGCTCGGCCACTGACCGCCACCTCTCCTCCACTCTGATCACCTCTTCCCACTCCAGAATCCAAGACATCTCCCGTGCTGCCCCCCTTCACTGGAATGACCTCCCTCGCTCCATCCGTCTTTCTCTTAATCTGTCCTCCTTCAAGCGGGCACTCAAAACATACCTGTTCCAAAAAGCCTACCAACCTTCCACCTAACCCCCTCATCTCCTCCGCCTGTTCTCCCCCTCTCCCCTCCCAGCCCTCCTGTTCTCTCCCCACTTACTTCAACTTGCTCCCTTTGTGCCTGAGTTCTGTCTACCCTCCCTTAGGATGTAAGCTCATTTGAGCAGGGCCCTCTTCCCTTTGTTCTCCATACCTGTTCTTCTGCTCCGTCTTTACTGCATTAGCCTGCCTGCAGTCTCTGAAGTTTTGGTATTTTTGTTTACTGTTTGTAATGTTTCACCTTGTTTAGTCTGTTTGTGCTGTGTACGGCGCTGCGGAACTCTTGTGGCACCTAAGAAATAAAGGATTATAACAATAATAAGAAGAAATACAGATTTTGAAATCACCCTCGATGGTGCAGGTGATGTCAGAGGATATGAGATTAAGGAGCCAAGCAGAGAAATGCTCAAGGACTTGTTGGTGAGATCTAGGGGGGTGATAGATCACTGCAACATGTAGAGAGAAGTGGTTGAAAATCCAGATAGTATTTGTTTAAAAACAAAGGGAACACATGTGATGGAACAGTTGGATGAACTGTAATTGTGCAGTGAGAGGAAAAGAGTACTCCAACCCCACCTCCTTGTCTGCCTCCAGGCCTGGAGGAGTGAAGTGGAGGCCACCATGTGAAAGGGCTGCAGGTGAGGCAGTGTCTGTTTGTGTGAGCCTACTAAAGATGCTGCTGTGTTCTGCAGCATGGATGGGGATTGCATCATTGAGATTCTGCACTTTGGTACACTCCAAGAATTACAATGGAGTTTCTTTCATCCACATCTTAGATATACATTTGCATTTTGCAGCCCTTGCTGAAACTATGCATTGTGTAACCCTTTCAATGCTGAAAGAAAAACTAATTGTGTAATTGTGTAATACCTTCCTACACTTTGTCCGTTACAGTGGCGGATCCAGGGGGGGGCGATCGGGGCGATCGCCCCCCCTAGCAGGGGCTTGCTGCCGGCGGCTGCACATTATGTGCAGGTCCATTCAGCAGTGACAGGCAGGGCCAGCGTGCTGCCCGGCCGCTCTGATTGTGTTTTAAACACAATCAGAGCATCCGGGCAGCACACTGGCCCTGCCTGTCACTGCTGAACGGACCTGCACATAATGTGCAGCCGCCGGCAGCCTCAGATGTCAAAAAGGTGGCGGGGCCTAAATCGCTTCCCCCCTACATCGCCCCGGGTAGCAGTATTCTCTAGATCCGCCCCTGGTCCGTTAGCAGTGTTCAGCAAGCCCTGACATGCAGTTTCCTTCTGTAATTTATGGAGCAGGTTAAAAGAGTATCTATAATCCCATTTGCTTTACCCAGGAACCAGAACCACATTACAAACATGAAACCATGCAGGAGCTAACATCTCCATTTATTCTCTAAGGCCTGTTAGAGGCAATGGTGACTGTGTAAAACAAGTCAGGGCTGTTTCTACTGTGACCTTTTTACCAGGTGTGATTGTGAAACACTCCCCGCTGCCTCTAACTTGCAGACCCTTTAATAAGGTGGAACTCTCTACAGCATCTGACAGCTTTCTCCAGAGTACACTAATCAGGAAGCCGGCGTGTATTGATGTAGACTGAACCTGTCAGGCTCTGAAAACCCGTCCTTTAAAAGATCTATCTTATTGCAATATATAATCTTATATCTTTAACCTTTACTCTGCCAGCAGTTCCCTCGAGTCTTACTATGATAACCTTTTATCTGTTTAAAACGTTAAAAATAATAGTAAAATCTCATATTTGTGGGGTTGGAACACACCAAACACCTCGGGCCTGGTTCATCAACGAACGGAAGCTGCAATTTTGTGTTTACAATTCGAGACATCACTCTGCGCATGCCCAGAACTGGCTTATGTGCCACAGAATGCAGCCACGTTCAATTCATTTTCGGGTGCAAAGGACACTTGTGCAGCCTACGATTTCAGGGAGTCAACGCGGTGGGAAGAGATGTTTGGCCGTGGTCAATGTACAGTAAAAGCTGCGCCAATCTTGTGCACATGCAGCAGCAGCAGCATCCGATCCACGCTCTGGACATCTCACAAGGACTTATTTCTTAGCCGGATACAGGGCCAGTCTAAGTGCCGATTACTAGTGATGACGGCTATGCTATTACATGTCTTTGCAATCAGGAGCAACTGTAAACATTTATTTTATGTACAGTAGACATTAATAACATACTAATAAAGGTACTTCATAGAAAAGAAGTTTTTAAAAATATGTTTAATATTTTGTCATTAATGCCTATTATTATTATTATCAGGTGATATTTGTTTGATATCTTTTTCTTCTTCTTTGCATTATTTTGAGAATTTATATTCCAAATAGATATTGTACATATTCTGCAGTGTCCTATGCACTAGAGCAGAGCAGACCTAGATCCATATGCATCAGCCACCTATCTTCAGATACGCTCCTTGTTGAGTTCTGGCCTGCACAGACCCGAGTTATGTGTGTTGTGAAACAAACACACATTGCGCTCAGTATGTGTCCCTTTATGAATCAGGCCCCTTGTTTGTTCTGAGGGGGTTAATGAAATATGGCATGAGGCGATAATCATTTTATATCATATCAACTTTATTTAAGGTCTAGTCTCTGGATGCCCCCAGTGCCCCCCCTCCCCCCTTAATCCGGCTCTGCCCAAAGGCCTCGGGTATTGCAGGCAAATCTTCAATCTTCCATGGTTAAAAAAAAGAGAACTGTTATTGGGCATCAATAGCTCGGGAACTTCACAAATGTACTTTTTGGAAGCATGACAAAAAGAAAACTATTGCTCAAGAAAACTCACATGAAATGTTTCCTACAATTTGCCAGAAAGCTTTCAAGAGATTCCAAGTAGAGGAAGAGTCTATGGGGTAAATTTATCAAACTGCGGGTTTGAAAAGTGGAGATGTTGCCAATAGCAACCAATCAGATTCTAGTTTTCATTTATTTAGTACATTCTACAAAGTGACAGTTAGAATCAGATTGGTTGCTATAGGCAAAATCCCCACTTTTCAAACCCGCCTGGAAACTCGCAGCTTGATACATCTACCCCTATGTCTGATGAACGTTTTGTTAGACTCTATGGGCTAGATTTACTAAGCTGCGGGTTTGAAAGAGTGGGGATGTTGCCTATAGCAACCAATCAGATTCTAGCTGTCATTTTGTAGAAGGTGCTAAATAAATGAAAGCTAGAATCTGATTGGTTGCTATAGGCAACATCCCCACTTTTTCAAACCCGCAGCTTAGTAAATCTAGCCCTATGTCTAACATCCCGATAAGACTGTGTGTACCGTGAAGCATGGTAGCAGGAGTATTATGTATTGATCAGTTGTAAGGATTCTTGAATAAATACAAAATAAAATAAAATGGGGAAAAAGCCAATGGGTGTTAATGCTTTATATAGTACCCTTGACAAATAAATGTATTCTACCAGTAACTAGATAATCATTGTTTTATTATAGACTGGTAGGTAAATAAATGATGATGAAATATGGCTTTATCATAGATTGAGGCCTGACTGAGGTAAATGTACAATATAAGGTAACGATTAATAATATAGCTGCAAACCCTCTAAAATATTTTGCTGTGAATATTAGAATATTGTTTTGTTGGATATTTGGCATAATTTATAGACATTACATATACAGCACATTACTCCGGGCCTTGTGACGTGCAGAATTAATAGGGGCATAATATTAAAGGGTTTCTACCCTCAGATGACTTTCATTTATTGGCTCATACAGGCCCTCTTGTAACTTTTACTAAATTACTTTATCTTTCTAGCTTCCTTCTGTGCTTCCCGCTCATGTATTTATATAATCAGGAAAATGTTGTTTTGTGCTCTGATTTGATTACAAAAGTATTCAGAGAGTAGCCGAGTATCCCAGAGTAACAAAAATAAACCACCATTGTATACAATGTTATTACATCTAAGATATAATTAACCAAATCATCTTATAAAGGGATTATTATCACCAATTTGGGACTGCACTGTCTCCGCTTTCCTGGAGCAGATTTGCTTACTCTGATAATGAAATCATTCATTTTGCTCCCCTGATCGTTGTCATTACCCTTAGAATATTTGACATTACACACAAGTCACTGGCTTGGGAGGAGAGTATATGGTAGAATAGTTAAGGATTGGGCACACAGACATTTATATGCAGTCTATATTTTTCTTTATGACCCCAAACAGGCCATCTGTATGTCCTAATCAGGGCCAGATTAAGGGAATGGAGGCCCCTGGGCTAAGGGGTCCTCCATTCCCCCATGAGGCCCCCAATGTGAGCCGCCCGCCACCCCCCGTGAGGACTCCCAAGCGCTTACCTGTCACTGCAGTCCTCCTTCCGCGGCGCGCTGTAAGCTCCTTACTGAGGAGTTCTCGCGAGATCTCCTCAGTAAGCAGATTACTGAGCGTTGGGGACGGATGACTGCACTGACAGTGCTCAGCAGCATTGATTGGGCCGGGGGAACAATAATGCTGCTGAGGACTTTGAAGGGCCCCCTGGATGCCCGAGTCCCCTGGGCTATAGCCCAGTTAGACCTCTGGTTAATCCGGCCCTGGTCCTAATATATACTCCAATCCCATACAGAACTTGATCTGTGACTAACAGCCTCCCAAAAGTAGAAACACATAAGGATAAGTAACTGCTTGCTAGTCACAAACTGAACAGGTTATTGCGCAAAGGATCCAGTGGCACAGTATTTCAGCTGCACTTTTGTTTCTGCATTCCACACTGTATTATAAATGTGCTTTCCACTGAATTTAAAGTTTATGAATAAAGCTGGGAACGACGATTGTCAATTCGTGTGCTGGCAAAACATGCCAAATTTGGTTGGCAAATGCAAAACAAGGCGAAAATTTTATAGAAGAGTTTCAAGTAGTTTGCTTATCTTTATATAACTATATATCTGCCCTGTTTATATAATTTTAAAAGGTATTTGATGCCTATAGAGTTGTAAGTAACATAAAGCTTTTTAACAGGCTATAGGCACATTGGGTTCGGTGCTGATCCCTATAATCAATAATAATGACAAGGCAGTTTTGCCAATTGTAAGAGGGAAATATTCTATTTGTTTTGGCTCTCAGAGAACATTGTTGTTTTACCTAGTACCAATATTTCAAAACCATTATCTTGGAAATAGAGGATTTATCTGTGTAAACATCCCAAACAACTAATACTCTCTTTCATGTAAAGTATTATTAGAGGAAAGGCTTTGCAAATTCTAGATCATTTCTGTCATATCACTTTTGAACCAATTTGTCAACAATCTTGGTAAAATAGTTATTATCAGTTGGAGAGATATGCCTGACTCGGATAAGTTGGCTCTTAAAGAGGCAATGAAAATATATAAATATATATATAAAGTAAACTATTAAGATCTCTATCTTTAATAAATTAGTCACTGTGAAAACCGTTCTCATTCTGTGTTATTCCAGAATGTTATGCATCAGTCCTCAGAGCCATCTGTGACAGTAAGTCAAAGTTACCCGTGTGTAGACAATATATCTGCCACAAATCTGAACCACATAAATTGTCAAAAATAAGGCATAGTCTAATTTTGTATAAATAGGTTGGCAACATTAGGCTTCTTGCGGAACCAGTAACCAAACTTTTTTATTATGGGAGCCAACTAAATTATAAAAATCCAATGCATTGTTTTTACGTATAAAAAAAAAAGAACTGATATAAGTTCCTTTCCTAACTTATCACTTCCTATTTCCCCACTTGTGGTTGTCCATCATTCTTAGTATCCAAAATCAACCAAAACAGTTCCAATCTGCAAACAATATGCATATTTGAATGCATTTGCAATTTTGTGGGACTTTCTAAACTTTCTAAACATCCAAATAGAAGTAAAACAGTTTCCACCCTGAAGGCTGTTCAGAAGTTCGATGATTGTGACCTTGATAAGGTCCTGAAAGGACATCCGGTCATCGCGAAGAGGGCCTTAAGCGGCTTTCCAGCATCAGGATCAGACGGACAGAAGAAAGAAGACTTTACCGGACAGAGGAATCATCTGACAGGGTAAGTGCTACTACCCCTGTATAAGACACACCCAGTTTTTAGACCCAAAATTTTGGGGAAAAAGGTGTGTCTTATACATGGGAAATACGGTAAATTATGTTATTTTAGCCCAAAAAAATAGAAATTTTTAACAAATTGCAAAACAAAATCAAACAAAACCAAAACCAAAATCAAAACACGCTAGTGCAGTTTTGACAAAACCAAAACCAAAACACGAAGGTAATCCAGATCCAAAACCAAAACCAAAACACAAGGGCCAGTGAGCACCTCTATTAATAATTAAGTCAGAGATTAAGTAAAGATCGGCTTCTAAAATGGTGCATGGTCTAAACAACAAAACTTACTAGAAAATATTAAAGAATCTAACCATGTATAGCTTGGAGCAGAGAAGAGGAGGGAGTAGAAACTTTCAATATATCAAAGTTTTAACATGGTACAAAAAGGAAGCATTTGTATTGGAACAAGGGGACATGCACTAAAACTGGATGGGGTTTAGGGAAAATATGAGAAAGAGAGGTTGGTGGCTAATACAATAGGATAATGTGGCTGGATCCATCTTCCCCCACATGAAATCAGAAGAAATAACTTATTATATACATTAATTTCTATTATTGGTGCAGCAAGCCTTGCATATTATTATAAAGGCAGAAAGTGTATTACTGTTTTAGCTTGTTGGTGTAACACTGTAACACAGGATATCAAATGTTAATTAGGCACCTGGTCTGTGCTCAGAACCCAGGGAGTCTTCCTGTGTGTATGTCGTTGATAAATCACTAATCATTAGAATTTTCCTATAGTGTATATCTAGCTTAAGGTTAGGTACACACTATAGAATTATTCTAATGATTAGCAATTTACCAACGAAAGGGAAAAAAAATCTTGATCGGCATGCTGATTCATGTGTACACATTGTATTACCTTCAGATCTGTGCTCTTCCTCTGTCATAATAATCGGTGGGCTGTCAGACTGTCACTCAGCATTGATCTGCGCCATGACCTCAGCTTACGTACCAAGGTATGTGTGCTTGTCTTCCCCCCATCTGCCATTCCAATTCTGCAGAGTGCATACACACTGCAGAATTGGAACAACATTGTTCCATTGCTGAATGAGATTTTCAGTTTGAACATCTGGATGAATGATTTTATGTGCTTCGGAACGATGACTGTTCATTGTTCCAGGGTGCACACTACTGTGATATCTGATTGGCTCAATAATCGGCTGAAAACGCAGTAGTGTGTACCTAGCCTAAGTCGTGAAAACTGTCCCAGTGATAAATCATGCAGTTATTTAGGAATCACTGTAAATTGTGTTTAAATTCTTATCTTAGACAATCCATTGTTCCCTGTGTCTATAGCTACCTGTCACAAACCTTGTCAGCTGTGATTTTCTCTGACGCTCAGAAGGCCAGAGTAACATATGTAATAAGGCACTAAGGCAAAATGTTATCATTCACAGACTTTTGGGAGATTGGTAGCTGAACAGGGTCAATGGAAGCACAGGTGATATTGAATTCTGTGCCCTGAGTGTTATGTGCATAGTATACCATGTAAGTATGACATCATACAGGTGTAGGGTACATACCTGAGGCTATAGGATCCTGTCAGTGAAGTCTATCTGATTAGTGTCCAGCAAACCTGTTACTGTCGCTGTGTGTATTTGATCCGACTTCTGTTTGACCATCGCTTGCTTGCTGCCTGCCATACTGACTTGGCTGCTTGATCTGACCACCGTCTGTCTACCAGTGCTATGCTTATCCAATTTCCAATGCTGACCATGGCTACTCCTGCATTGTTGGTGCTTGACTTGTAAACTGTCCTGGAACTCGATGGTGATATTGATGATACCAATTCCTGAACCTTTTAATCCTGAACCTACTTAATGGTGAAGCAAATTTCTTGACTTCATAATGGATGTTCACCACCTGCCCTGCTGTGACAACGCCGCATACATGGCTAATTGTTACATGCTACCCCAGATTTCATGAGTCTAATGGTAGACCTATTATAATTGACTCTCTTTAGTGCTGAAACAAGTCTCATTTGCATCCCGCTGGCTGTCACTGCTTGCACTGCAGTTTGCTCTGGCACTGCAGGAGAGCTGACATTCAGTAATCCTGTACCGCAATAATTACTGCTGCTTCAGATTTAGGGAATTGTTATATACATATTCTACTCTTCAGAACTTTATAGTGGACATCACTACTGCTATTTTATTGGAAAACTAGATTGCTACGGTAGTAGGGTCTTTGAGTTTTTACCAGAATCCTCCAGGAGCTGTGTTAGAACATTGCTATAATGTTATCTCGAACACTCCAACTATTAGTAGATTGATATCACAAAGTATATAACAAGACTGTAGCCTTTCTCAATCAACTCCAGACCTCACATCAGGTCTGTAGTACCTTTATTTTGCGATATGCGTTTTCTGTATCTACAGAGACTGACTGTCGGGTATTAGGGGTTACCATCCTCTTTGGTCTTAACTTGCATATACATATTGACAGTATTTACATTGCCCCTGATGTCAACTATTAATATGCAGTATCTCTATGGCTAGAAGTTCTCATGTTTGTAAGAGGAGAGTCCTGTGCTCGTGACTAACCAGGAGACAAATTAAATGCATATGGGCATGGTCTTTGTCCATTGGCCAAGTCAAATCGAATCCTGATTGGTTGGCTTTCTGCAGTCTACCCCCTACCCCAGGGTGGTCACACTAATCCCATAACACACTAGGATTGGTCAAATATTTCAAGTAATTTGAATTTATGGCAGGGATGGAAACTGTTTTGTCTCTATATAAAGAGCACATGTTGCTGTATTCAGTCTGCTTGTGTGTGTGTGTCATCACTACCTCTCTTTTATAAGCTGCTATTGAGCAATAAGCACTAATCTTCTGCAAGTTCCTGCTGTAGTCCTGCATGACATATATTATCTGCTATGACCTACAGATAGGAGCTACCACTGTAATCTGTTTCCAGCTGTCCTATGTTGAACCCAGCATCCTGAGTCAATGCTCTGCCTACTCCCCTGCAGTCCTGATCTTAAGTAATACCGGAGGAACCAGCCACAGTCATCATCAAAGAGGTGCTGCAGCAGCTACATCGGTGACAGACAACCTGATACACTGCAGGGGCCACTTGAGCAGCTCTCTATCCTTCAAAAGAACTGCGCAGTACCCTTAATCTCAGTAGCAAGTTAAGACGGTACATTTAATCAAAGAAAGAGACAACTTTCAGTAATACAATTTCAACATAATAAAATAAATAAACAAATGTTGCAAACTATAAAAAACCCAAATCTGAAATGAAGCAGGAAGGGGCTACAGGTGAAGTTACAAAGGACCGCGTGTTACCCTCACTGATCTACGCACCCCACACAGAAGGAAGCAGTTCCAAGTGCCGGTAAAGGAGTCTGGTGGTGGCAGCTGCTACTCTCCTACAACTGGTGTGCAATTGACACTTGCACCAGTAGGAGTGGTCAGTAATGGCAGGTTACTGGTGGTTATAGGAAACCCAAGCCAAGAATGTTAAACCACCTCCCTCCCCAGACAGGGCGGCAGAGTAAGCCCATCTTGTTCCAGGGAATTTAAACAATAGACATAAGGCTATCCTAAATCTGAAGAAATCTTTGCCGTCAAATTCTATGTTTCTATGTGTGACAAAATGACTGATTGGCCATGTGTAAATCTCACCATGTGGAGGAAGACATAGGTTTGACAAGTGGCAATCAGGCTATATCTGGGGGTAGAGCTTTATAAGGCTTGTGTTTCCCGGGGCAGGGTAATCAATACTGGACAAGCTGGCTTGCCTAATAAGTGGTCTATGTTTGGTCGGTGTTAGGGGTGAAGTAGAAATTATTTATGTGTAAGTGGCCTGCTCTGTGCTGTTGGAGGACCCTGTTACTTCCAATATCTATATCACAGGATGTTTCTTTCTACTTGTCTGCATTCCTCTTTTCATATCTTCTGTCCCTACAGTGTTGTCCTCGCTGACACAATCACACAAGTGGACAGGTCACTGCCACCCAAAGGATCAGCACACCCAATTCCTAAAATAATTTGTGCTAGTTTGAGGCATTCCAATTATCTGGTTGGTTACTGGTTAACCGGGTGCATCTAGAAGTGCAGGAGATGGAGAGTGATCAAAAGGTGCTCTCAAGCGAGCCAAGCGCACTTAAAAAAAATAAATCAGCATTTTAATCCTAGCAAAATTCTGTAAAGAATTCTGTGCATGATGAAGTGCTTCCCATCTATTTACTGTTAGATCATGTGTAGTATTGTTCCATACAGCATTATAACTCTCTGCTTTATGTTAATGCAGTCACTATTACTGGGCACAGTGGTACACTGTTTTCTAAACTCCTTACAGATAAACTGTATTCTTCATAATTAGTACACTCTGGACTCAGCCTCAGATTACTCACCTTAGCACAGTGCATGTAAAAAAGCAAAATAAACGGAGATAATACTTTAATAATTCAACAAGCAACATAAAATATTACCTTCATTATTAACTTTATTAAACTGCCAGGGTTTGTCTGAGGATGATGCATTTACTTACAGACAAAATGTGGTGCTGTTTTAATGAGCATTGCAAATAATGGGGAAGATAAATAATATATATTTAAATGTATTCTTTATTATATTCATCATTGTACGTTGTTCTGTAATATTAACTGTTAACATTAGAGGAAAACATATTACCCTACAGTGTCTCGGCTAAGTAAAGCCAGTCAGATAAATCAGGCAAGGACTGGTGACCTTCATCCCATAGTACATGAGTCAGTCTAAGGCCGGGTACACACTACTGTGTTTTCAGCAGATTATTGGGCCAATCAGATGATAAACAACTGATTGGCCCGATATCACAGTAGTGTCTTCCCTGCAACAAGGAATGATTATAGTTCCAAAGCACTTCGTATCATTGAACAAGAGTGTTAAACTGAGCTAAAAATCTTGTTCAAAGATGGGACCGTGTTGTTCCAATTCTGCAGTGTGTATGTACTCTGCAGAATTGGAACGACAATTTAGCTATGAAACTGCACTCAATGGTCACTGGAGGTATCCAGGGGTCCGCTATCATCTCCTTGTGTATCCTCCTAAAGACGCAGACGCAGCTATTACGTCTGTCCTGACCTCAGAAACTGCTCAATAAGAAGAAACAAACTGCCCCGCTTCTCTTGTCTATGGGAACAGTAGCACAGTGCAGCCTCCGATTCTCTCTGCAGTCAGTGTTGTATAAAGCCCCGGGGCCCGCACTCACCTCCCGGGACAGGCTGCAGCTACCGCTGTATTAGTAGTTGTGTGCTCTGTGTGTCTTCTTGAGTGGCATGCACTTATTACAAGGAGTGAGTAAGTAAGGGGCTCAGATAGCCTTAAACGTTGGAAAATAATAGTGCACTGTAGCAGAAGGTTTATCCGGTATTAATAGTTGGACTTGGACATCTTTTCAGCCACGGTTATGACAGATGAACAGAACAGATCTGAAGGTAAATCACATACAATGTGTATAGTGTGTACACATAAATCGGCATGCTGATCGGGACTTTTTTTTTTTTTTGTAGTCACTGGTAAACTAACTATGAAATTGGCAAACCTTAGCTGAAACGATGGATTGTCAATATGGTTTGTGTCAACAAGTGTTCAGTGCAGCTTTGGTATTTTCACGTTTTCTTCCCAAGACGTTATGCCTGGAGAAGCAATTTTTTCATATGTCGGTGGGGTGAATAATACCTGTGCTGGATTGTTCCAGGCCTTCTTCATCTAAGGTGCTACTAGTCAGGGGGAAAATTTCATGTTTATCAGAATTTGTGATTATAAAGTGAAGACATTTTGCATGTTTATGGGAAAGATGATCTGCAAACACCCTAGAAAACTACTCCATTGTCTTAGGTTATTGTTTATAAAAAATAAGAGAGGAACTTATGTAATAAAATTAGCTAAAGGTAAAATGTTGGTGGTCACCTTTGTCCCAACATGGAATCGGGACAACAAAAGGCCCACCTCACCCCTACACCCCAAGACCAGAAAGTCCATCCAGAAACACCCAATTCCCACCAGATACGCCCACTTTGGGATGAAGCTCCACCCAGTTTTGTAAGCCACACGCGTTTTACGGCCTTTGAATCAGGACAGTTGGGAAGTGTGCATATTGGAGCCCTGTACCAGGGATGTGTTTAACCACTTTAATTCCTGAGGCGGGCCACATCTCTGACCCTATGCACATATTTACATAAATGCTTTCATAACTGTAAAAACAAAAATGTACCCTTTCTTCATTATGACATGTACCAACGGGATAATGTAAAACTATTTCAGCAAGAATTTTCATGTTGAAATGAATTCCTCAAAGTTCCTCCCAAACCCTGCCACCTGAGGCAGTTGCTTGAGTGTGCCACATCATTGGCAATACTCCTGCCCCTGGCATTATGGAGGATGTGTGTGCAGGACAGAGTGGAAACAAATTTAATAGTTATAAAAACAAAAAAGTGAAGAGAGATACAGTATATAAAATCTTTCAAAACTGTACTGAGGAATATTCATCTTATTCCGCATCTAACATCAAAATTTTTCAAGTTTCGCTGGCAGAATTTGGCTTTAAGTGTTCCCATCGCGACCAAAACTATACAACACAACTAAAACACTGGTGTCGTCCATTCTCTATTCATAGACTATAAGCCCTATGAAATGTGAATATGCAAATACAGTGTGGAATGGCGAAATAAGAGTTGAACTCTAAAGGTATATTTACTAAACTGCGGGTTTGAAAAGCTGGAGATGTTGCCTATAGCAACCAATCAGATTCTAGCTATCATTTTGTACAATGCACTAAATAAATGAAAGCTAGAATCTGATTGGTTGCTGTAGGCAACATCTCCAGTTTTTCAGACCAGCAGTTTAGTAAATATACCCCTAAGATTATATCACTGAAACTCTGCCTCTTAGTGGACTGTTTTGCCACAATTCCACTCTCTCTCTCTCTCCGTGGTCAAGGTTATGTCACATTGCAACTGGTTCTGAGGCACCATTTTGTGACAGAGGAAATCCTTAGCCACTTTCACTGATGAAAATCTATTGTTTAACTTGTTCCCAATGAGGTAACTGGATCAAACTACCTGAAATGTGGATTATGACTGCTGGCTCTTAACCAGGTATATAACCATGTAATTGTTTTCATATTTTTCAGTCAGAAAAAAACAAGTCATGGTGACAATCTCAATTAGGCACATTTGAGTGGGGTACAGATTTTTTCAATGTGTTAAATCATGTTAAAATGGCGGGTCTAGAACCAAACTGAGGCTGATCAGAGCATTAGAACTATCCATTATCAACCATGTGCTAAATATTTGAAAGAGAAGACAAATATCATCCACTGGCCTTGTTAAAACATCTATCTGTAGTGGACAGTGATCTACCGTGTCTATGCATATTTTATCTTCTATCTTTCTATAATACACTTATCATTCTAATTCAAGAATAAAAACAAAAACAAAGCTTATGTATGAAACAGTGTTCTACAGGAAAAATGTATACCTAACTTGCAAATATGCATTTTTTCAGGCTCTTGAACTATATGTAGAGAAGCCATTTTTGAAAAGCCAAAGGAAGAGGCAAGTGTGAAGCTAAAATAGGTTGTATTTTTCTGAAACGGCAGTCGTAGCGCATACATATGAAACATGCCTGATTGAAATACTTAAAAAAGAATTCCACACAAAATTTCAAAAGTCCAGAAATGACTCCTCTCTGCCATGTTGTTGACTACACTCCTGTGTGTTTGAAACAAGCCCACTTTTGTATAGGAGAAGAGAGCATCGCTGGAACGATGCAGACATTGCAAAGTACAATTATTTATATTATTCTAACTTACTGAAGCAAAATTTTAAAGTGTTTAGATAGAGATGTACTTCAATGTAGAACACAACACAAAACTTCCAATCAAGTATTGGGTGGATTTGATATTTTATTTGCTGATATACAGGAAAGAACCACGCTGTGGAGAGTAGAGTAGAGATTGATGTATAACAGCCAATCTACTCCCAAATTGAAAAGGATTGGTTCTTTGTATATAAAAATATTTTATTGCACCACAATAAATATAACACATATTAAACATATATAAACCGAAAACACAAATAAAATGGAGCAAGCTCCCAAATGTGCTGCTAAATCTAAATGAATAATGTCTAGTCCGTGAAACCTCAATTCCTAGACATACCAAAAAAAGCACTCATAAGGAATCCTTCATAGGCAATTAGAGAAAAAAAAGCATTCTCAAAAATCAGTACCATTCTGTTGGAGTGTCGATCCCCAGATAATGTCCTGGAGTAGAGGTTGGTATGACAGATATGCATATATGAATATATTCCAGGTGGGCGTTCCAGATATGTAAATCTCCTGTGTCTATTGTAGAGATACACTTAACCAGGATTGATAGTTCATACGCGGAGGAAAAGGGGAAGAAGAATAAATAAACTTCTCTTACCGGTAAGTAGTTCTAAACAGTACATCCTTCGGAGGAATTAATAGGCCCTGAACCAGCTGCAGTGGTGAGTGGATAGAGTATTTTTTACTAAAAGTATTGAATTTTTTGTTATTCCTCTCTTGGTTAATAATACAGATTTATTTTGCCTATATTACCAGAGTACTCTTCTCTGTCATGAGCGCCTGAGTTTTTCCCTTTTAAGGGAAACAGGTTGTTATTATTTATTTCTATTGTCACTCCTGGCTGCCCGGAGGTTAGTGTTTCTCCGGACAAAATATGGTGGAATTTGTGAGTTATAATGAGAGACTGAATAGGAGAGATCTCTAAAGCCTCATGATTCTGTTGAAATCCCAGAAGATACTAAAGAGATGAGTTCTTTGTTTTATAGATTGGAAGAACTTTTAAAAATTGAAATGAGACACTGGTGGGACAGTGTATCTCTGCAAAAGTGTGTCGACTCCAATAGAATCCCAAGAGGCTTAAGAATTTATAAAATTATGGCGATTAATGATAATCCAGAGTTACTTGACAAATGGAATGGTATATTAGATCATTGTTCCATCTCATATAAGAGTTCATATAAGAGTTACTTGGAAGATACCCAAAAGTCATGATAAATCAAAAGAAGATGCTAGATCTCGGAATTCTAGAAGACAGAGGTTTAATTTAAGTCTGAAATATAGAACTAATTTCTCAAGGAATCATTTTGAGTCTGATAGACGAAGGGGGTATAGATATAAAACAAATGATGAGTTTAATACTGAAGGAGAGAGGCCTAAAAGTTCTGAACATCAACATACAAGTTCTAATGATTTTTTAGAAAAGAGCCAGAATTGGAAGTCAATCAGACAGGGAAACAGGTTTGAGACACTATACTAAAGAACACCCAAGAGACTAAGAGATTCAGAGGAAAGAGGGGAAGAGGAAAATGCTCTAAGAAAAATGAAATTGGGATAGAAACTACAGGTATTTTTAACATCTCAAGTAAGGATTTAAATTTAGATCAATTAAATTTACTGTCGAAAAGCCTGAATTTTGCCCATAGTAGAGAACCCAATATATTTGATCTTTTTCTCAAGATAAATAAATGTATCAGAAATTTGGCAGAAAGAGGTATTTTGGCCAGAAAAAAATAGGGGACCATATAAATAGTGCCTCACTGATTGCTTTGGATAATGATGATTTAGATAGATTTTTGAATCTGGAATGTTTATGGGAGGAGGGTAATATACTAGATGGGAATATTAAATTTGATCTTTGATATTAATGGGAAAATGATAAATGGTGATAATGCCAATACACAAACGAGTTCTTTACTTAGATCCAAATCAAACTTTTTCCTCTTAGCCATAAAAGTCCAGCGGTTACTATATTTTCTAATAAAACTTTGGAAGATTTTATGTTTTTATGCAGGACTCGAGCTAGAGGCAGCTTAAAAGATAGAGTTTCCTCTTCTAATAATACTAGCAGAGAATCTAAAAATATGGGTTTTCATTATTTGAGTAAGAAAGCGAGAGAAGCCCTGAAAGAACTTCTGAATGATCTTCGATTGATTATTAAACAGGCTGATAAGGGCGGGGGGGTTGTAGTGATGAACCGTGAAGCATATGTCAATGAAGCCTTGAGGCAAATAAGAGATGCCCTCTTTTATCAGCCCCTTAAGAATGACCCAACCCTTGGTTTCCAGGAGGAATTGAAGGATCTTCTTGATAAATGATTGGCAGATGGAGGGATATTCAGGCAGGAACATCATTTTTTATTCACTGAACACCCAATTGTCACAGGTTTCTTATCACCTTCCTAAAAGCCACAAATCTGTTAGTACACCTACTGGGAGACCTATTATTTCGGGTGTGGGGTCACTTACTTCTAATTTATCCTTTTTTGTGGATCACCATTTACAGGGGCATGTCTCCCGTCTGAGATCCCACATCAAAGATACCCTTCACATATTAAGATTATTTGAAACAGTGGAGTGGGGGAAGGGTTTGGCTTTCTTACGTTAGATGTCCAGGCCTTATACACAAACATTCCTCATGAGTATGGTGTGAGAGCCTCAAGAGCCTTTCTGGAAATGGAGGAGGAGATCTCGGACAGGAGGCGAGAATTCGTTTTGGAAGCTATTTCTTTTATGTTGTCACATAATTATTTTTTGCTTGCGGATTGTGTTTATCTGCAAATTCTGGGGACGGCAATGGGGACTAGATTCGCACAGAGTTTTGCTAATTTATACATGGGTGAATTTGAAGAACGTTACATTTGGAATGGACCCTATGACGCGAACCTAATCCTAATTTTATTTACTGATGCCCCTCCCTAATTTAAGCATTAATCATCTGACTGGAAAGTACACAGGGGATGAATGATATCATCTCTACCTTTACCAATAAGACGAGGGTACTGCGGTCCCAGTGGTTTAGGAAAATGGTGCACCAAGTTAGTAAAACATTATTCACCCACTAAGTAGTGAAGTAATTAGCAGGAGTTTAATTGCATTTCAGTGATGCTTGAAGCATAGATGTGAACATACTTGCTAGATGCTTGATTTTCTTTTCCAGAATTTCACCTGTTTGAGGGTCTTGAATGTTTTTGGGATACTTCAAGTATTCAACATATGCTGATTTTGCAGTTTGAAATTGGTTTCTCTCATTCCCTGTTCACATTTTATGTTTACATTTGAGTTTTCTATTAAAGATGCTAAAATAACTATAAAATGTTGCCTGTTTGAACTACGTTTTATAGTATTTTTTTTTTAAAAGTTTTAATTGGATCTGAGAACATTAATGTACCAGCTGCGTTTAAGGTTCAAGTTCACATTAGAAATAATTATAGTGAAGGCTCTCTATGATGTGATTATTTCATGTAGAAAATGTTAGGCCCTGCATTGAGGAGAGACTTGCCACAACACGTTATCTCTGAGATGTCAGAGATATGTTACTGGTTCATAGAGAATTCTACATGTGGTATGAAATGTTCTGATTAAGAAGGCCACAATTAGGAAATGCACAGTAGAGTGAAAAGATTTATCTACTGGGACCTTGTTTTGTAGTGTGACTTTTCAAATCAATTGTCACCACTTGTCTCTACATTTGTTAAACCAGATGTGCCCCTCAATGAAAATATCTTCAAGTTACCAATACGGGTAACCATGTTTTTTAACGCCCTGGTGAACTGGTAGTATTGAACAATTATTAAATATTGTGGACCTAATTCCTCTTCGAACACAAATCCATTTGCGCAACGCATCTTCAGTAAAATCTCTCTGCGTATGCTCCAGAACGGGACTTAGGCCGGTGAACGCAAATGCATGTAATTCATGGTGGCTTGGACATGACACTTCCGACTGATAACTTGAAGCGTGGAACAGGGGGTGGAAAGGGTCGGACTAACATAGACAATGTACAATAAGGTTGTGCCAATGCAGATGCGGCTGATTCAAGTCCTGGGTGTCTCGTAAGTACCTCTGGTTTCACCCATATCATTTGCACCAGCTACAAGGCAGGTGTCAGTGCCGACTGATAGTGATTACTGACACAGCAGAGTCTTTGTTTTAAAAATTACACGTATGCGTGCCACTAGCTAGCACGAAACAACTGCTTGTATGTATAGTACACATCAAAAGCATTTGATTTATGTATTAATGTAAAAACAATTATATATTTTATTTGTCCACCCATATTTTTATTAATGATCATACCGCTAAGAGTTTATAATATAATTTGTTTTTAATGTGTTCTGATGTAACCTTATATCATACATATGCTTGTGTGTATGCTTTAGTCTGTCCTGTCGGTCTGCATATGGCATGTAAGGTTAAGGCAGAGCGTATTTATACCCAGATTCAAATCAGAACGCATCTTGAGATCCGCTTCCATTTGAATATGGTCAGAACTCCTCTCAAGTTCTTTTTTAAAGCGCAAGTTGCCTACAAGTTGCGTTCGGACTTGGACCATCCCCATAGTATCATACAGCAGCACTTAATTGGGCATCATAAATGATAAGACCGGTTACTATTAAACTATTTATTTCTATTTCTTTGTTTTTTACTTTGTTTTAAATAATAGGATTACAATCAAGACACATAGACATTGTTAGAAAAATAAAATGCGCTAGACAGTTAAATACCGTAATCGGTTTTCATAAAACGAAAAACATTATTAAGTTAAATCTGTAAACTTTAATACATACAAAATCATTTCATTCCTAGACAGATATTTACAATTTTACAATTTTGCTCAGGTCACTGAATTAGAAATGAAAGAGAATTCCGCATGTGAATACAGGAATCATATTACTAATTTGACTACTCTTTGTTTTGTTCTGGTCAACAAAATTCTAAAGAAATATAGTAACCAGGCTAACAGATGAGATAATGTCTGAGATAAAAATCATACTTCTCAAGTTTTGAGGAACCTGTACTGTTTTAAGAGCTCAACATAGCATCTATGAAAGTATACACGGGCATATAAACGAGGCAACAATAATTGGCTAACACTTTAAATTGGACTCATTTTTTCCAATCTAGAAAATACAAATATCTAACTAAGAAAATAAGAGAAAATGAAACAAATGTGAAAAGTAGACTAAGTAGTAAATGAATCAAGCTGAGAGTTTTACGGCAGGTTTGAAAAACCAATCAGATTCTAGCTATCATTTATTTAGTACATTTTACAAAATGATAGCTAGAATTTGATTGGTTGCTATAGGCAACATCTCCACTTTTCAAACCCACCGGAAAACTGTCAGCTTGATGCATTTACCCCTAAAGCTTTTTGAAAAGTGGGAAGTGGGATAGTAAAACAATTATTAATTGAATCATGTATATGCAATAGGACTATGAAGATGTTGGCCCAGAGACAACAGATTTGCATTCATAGTTTTGTATGGATGAGACTAGACCATTTAAAGGGCTTGTGCACCTTCATATAACCAATTTATTGGCTTTTTCCCACCTGTAACCTTTATAAAATACAATGTTCTGACTTCCTCCTGTAGTTTTTAGCCAGGTATTTATATCAAACAGAGCTCTGCCACTCTCTCTGGGACACAAATGGATCCAGAGAACAACTTTTTCTTATCTCAGGGAATAAAACCTATTCCTGCTGATATGAAGACATGGGTGAAACACACAGAATGGAGAAGGGTAGAAAAAGCAGTGTATTTAGTAGAATTTTAACAACGGCACATACAAGCCATAAAATAAGTCACAGACAACCACTTTAGCTGTGCCCTCTTTGATGATGGTCAGTAAGACCTGGGGGTAAATGTATCAAGCTGAGAGTTTTCGGGCGGGTTTGAAAAACCAATCAGGTTCTAGCTATCATTTATTTAGTGCATTCTACAAAATGATAGCTAGAATCTGATTGGTTGCTATAGGCAACATCTCCACTTTTCAAACCCGCCGGCAAACTCTCAGTTTGATACATTTACCCCCTGGAATCAATTAATCTGCTGTTTTTAGATCTGGAATGTTATAAAAACTAAAGAAAGAAAACTTTACTGGATGCGTTCAACATGCAGTGTTCTTTAATAATGATACACATGTAGGGTCTGATTCATTAAGGAAAGTAAAGCAAAAAAAATGAGTAACTTTGCACCTTGGCAAACCATGTTGCATTGGAGGGGGAGGTAAATTTAAAATGTGATGGCAGATTTATAGTTGGGGTAGAGCATGTCCTAGATCAACTTAAAATTTCAGTGTACAAATAAAGCTATTAAGTATTTGTGTGCTACATGAAAAAACAGTCAGTATTTATCTTATGTGCAAAATAATAAACTAAAATGCACCCCTTGCATGGTTTTGTCACTCATTCTTTTGCCTCACTTTCCTTAATGAATCAGGCCCGAAGAGAGGAGTGAAACATTTTAGACATTTTTGAGTTTGTATGAACATCTGTGTTTCACATTGGTGAATTGTTTCATGAAACAGCGGTCAGAATTCTGGACAATTGTGTCCATTTAAAAAAGGTTTTTCATCAAAATAGTTTTTTTGTTTAAGTTTCATCTGTTAAACAGTTAATTCTATTTTCTTTTTTTTTTTTTCCCGAAAAAAAGTGAAAAAGGACAGACTGAGAAAATTTACATTTAGACCTAATCTATGCTGGTGACCTTTAGTTTCTGCAATTAAATCTCATGAGAATAATCGCTTGTACAATTCTATGCGACTTTATGCGACTAATTGTCTTTCTGAAATATCATGACACCGGTCAGAAGCAGCATTTCCTGCCCTGATTGCCCCCCCAATAATAAATCATATGAATGATCAACTAAATCGTTCATCCCATTACAGTCAATGGGCGAGATTAATTACTTTAAGCCAATGCAATGAAGCTAAATTGTGAGTGCGATTAAATTGTTGCACTGTATCCGTTTACAAATCTACTGTGCAGTTTGCACCATAGGAAACAAGCTGCTGCAAAATGTCTTATCCTGGTGAGCTATTCCCCACCTGGAATTGAGCATCTGAAAATCGTTTGTGTAGCTTAGCAGACCTCTAAATTTAATATACAAGTGTCCTTATATTAAAAATTAATAATAATTTGAGCTGTATGACATTGTCTTTACACAGGGCCTGATCAATGGTTCAGGCAGCCCTAGGCTAATACGCTTGTAGCACTCCATCGCCTTCCACAGCAGGCTAATACGTGGTAGGTAAAAACAAATTTGTCCTTTAAAATCCAGCTTCCTTCCCCCCTCCAAAAGTTTATGTTCCCTTACTTTCAAAACTCAGCTCTACTTTGCCTTTTAAAAGTTTCACAGCATTCTTTGTAACTCATTTTTTTTTTTCATCAAAATCAGAGAATTGAGGCAAAAATGAGCACTACAATCACAATATTACCTTAAATAGCCTCATTTCTAGTAAGCACCTCAGAAGTGGAATCTTTCTGTTCCCTGATTAATGGTCAAAACTGCTTCAAATCACTTTGTGGCCACATTACTCGTAGTAAGGATTCTGCACATTCTCCATCGGTCCTGAGCCTTAGTGGAATATTTAGAATTAACCCTAATATTTGATATTGTGCATACATGAGTTTTATCATTTCGTTCATTGAAAAATATTTCGGCTGTTTTGCAATTTTTCCTCCGGTGGTGACCTTAATTCTGACAACTAATTTTTGACAATCTCTATAACCCTCTAGAGGTATATATTTATTCAATTCCATTTTCAATACATATACTGTATTTGTGAATGCTACTAGTGGCACTTTTATTTATCCTACTTTTGTTTTTGATTCAGTCGTCCTTTCAAAATAACATTTTATACCCTCAAAACATGGTTTAAACAATTTGTTGTTGTTTAAACCACTAATAAGTGATTTGTGTATCAATTTGACTAAATGACAACTGCGGGAGTTTTTCTCAGGTCTATAGATGCAGCGCGTTCTGCTTTACATTGGCTGAATTACACAGAACCCCACAAGGCTGGAGCACAATGTCTTATGTTACACTATACTGCAGACCAAAAACACGTAAATCAATAAAAAAAACTTCTAAAATTAATAAAATTAGAACCTTTTTTGAGATCAGAGAGGCTGCCAGTATGTTGTATGGAGAATATAGTAGAGGTGTGTGTTTGTATTATAAATAATAACGAGGAAGACACAATGACAACAGAATTCACTGTTCCTGACCCTAAACGGGATCTTATCCTCTGCACTCTATATCACAACACAAGTGGATATAATGCTTCCGAAATGTGGCTCACAATAAACCTGCACCTCACCATCATCTTGCTGAGGGACAATGTTTCACTGCCAGTAACTTGCACTTATATTGGTGCTGGCTGAAGAAGGAGTTTAAGTATTTCAGCTACCAAAGGTGAATAAATGGTTGCTAAATATTGGAACCAAAATATATAATGAAATGTCTTCTGCAGCAACTGCTTAGGACGGGACAACGTGAGAGAGAAGATTGGTAAAATGCGTTGGTGAAGGTGACAAGTTTGTTCTTTTTATGACTTGCAGAACAATGGACACTACAATCTATGTGCAAAGCAGAATCCTTTTCAAACTCCTCACCTTCACCTACAAGGCTCTCTCCCACTCCACCACCCCATATCTCCAACCTCCTCTTCATTCACACTCCCTCCTGTTCCCTGTGATCGGACAATGACCATTGCCTCTCCTCCACTCTGACCACATCATCCCACTCCAGAATTCAAGATTTCTCCTGGGCTTTCCCCCTCCACTAGAATGACTTCTCATGCTCCATCAGACTGTCCCCTAATTTGTGCACCTTCAAACGGGCACTCAAAACTCAACTATTCCTCAAAGCCTACCAGCCATCTAGCTAACCATCTCTCCATGCTGGATCTCCTCACCTCTCTCTTCACCTGTCCCGCTCTATTTGCTCCTAAACCCTTACTTTTTTTTCCAGCAGCATAATGATTTTAAAAATAGAGGGCCTGATTCTTTAAGGAAGGCACAAATGAACATACTTTGTGTGCACTAAAAATGCACACAATTTTAACGCCCGTACGGTGGTATTCATCTACAACTGGATCGGAAGAAACGTCTCTTGGTGAATACAGGTATAAGTACGCTCTGCGTATACAGCACTTGCCGTATGCAAACAGACACAACACACTGCAGGATACAAACAATACATACATGGAATATAAAGTCCCAGAAGAACGCACAGATAGAAAAGTGTTCAATGATTGTCACCTATTATAATATAATCATTAAGGAAAAGACATTAAAAAAATATTCCATCAAATACATTTATTTGGATGTTCTCAATGTGTACTGTGTATTGAAAGATGTTTAACAGTTGCTCCTAATGCAACTGCAAACACATGTAATAGCATGCATACACGGCAATCAGCACTTACACCTGCCCTGTAATGGATACCACGTAACAGAGCTTGAATCGGACACTGGTGCGTGCACTTGGCCTCGGCACACCCTCACTGTACATTGCCTACATTAGACCTTCTCTTCCCCTTCCCATTCTGTTCTTAAAATCGCCGGCAGTTGTATGCATCATTTATGTGTGAACATGAACGGCGTTCTTTGGCACAAGTCTCAGTTTCGCACATGCGTAAAGCAAAAATGCACAAAATACGCCAACGTAACTGATCTTATGTTCCTTAATGAATCAGGCCCAAAGTCTTAATTTAAAGTTGAATTTGCAAGATATCTAAAGTAACCTGTATGGGTAGATATAAATAGAATTAGTAGCATAGAGGCTCAGCATTTGTGCAAGCTAATTGTACATATGATCCAAAAGTGCAGGCTTTTTTTTCAGAACAGTCCACAGCGGTTTAGTTTGTCCCAATTTTCCACTTGGGATGTTGGGAGGTATGCATATAAGATCATTTATTTCAATTATTATTAATATTATACATTTTTGATACCACACAATAATTTCACTTCTCCTGTGTTTGATTTCTATGCTTTAACTTGAAAGGGGGAACAGGGCTAAGATAACTCCTTTCATGGACCATTTGTCATTTAAAAAGTAGTGGCATGGCAAGGCCTGTATGAACCAATGTTTTATGATTTGGGACCATAGTTCGGCAAATGGCTATATATGGCTGGTGCAGCAAAGATGAACAGTTTCGGTTGTCAAGGCAACACTCTACAACACTCTACTACTAATCACTCATCTGCCCGAGAGGTAGATATTTGACATGTTGGTGTGTTCATGTGTAACCACTAGTGCTGTAAAGTGGTAGAGTAAATAAACTCTTTATTAAGTACCCTCAGTTAATTAGTTGTTATACATGTGGCATTGGCTGAGGGTTTTCCGGAACAGGAAGGATGTTTGGGGTGTCGACAAAACGACTAAACTCAAAGTTATCGCTGTTTGGCTTCTTTGCTATATTGTATATCAATCTTGAAATATAACCCACAACAAAGAACAAAACTACGCAGAGAAGTATAATAAATACAATCAACAACGTGAAAGATGATCTCTTCTTTGGTGCGTCCGTTACCGCCAGGTCAAGTGTCGTCAAAGTTGTGGTGTTTGGCATTACTGAAAGTCTTATTAGGACCACTGAAGACCCCTCACTGTTGCTAGCCACGCATGCATAGATACCAGAGTCATTGGGCCTGGCTCTTGCTATATTTAAATTCCCATTGCTAACAGAGAAAGGAGAGGTTGAGGAGGTGACCTCCGATCCTGTTGGAAGTATCCAGATCAAAGTAGGTCTTGGAATGCCGCTGGCAGAACATAGAAGTGCTAGTGACACAGATTCCTGCACGTATATTTCTTGATAAGCATTATTAAACATTGGTTTAGTGCAAACAGGGACGGTGGCTGTTGAGGTAGCTAAAGAATCATTGGGAAATAAAGACATTTTAAACCATTGATTTTCAGTAAGTTCAATACCCCTAAACACGCACTCGTTAGTTAAGTTGTTTCCCATCACACTGATCAGCAATGTGGAATAGCTACTAAAAGGCTTAAACCAGAGAGGAGTGACTGAGTGTAGACGGTTATGATCTAGATTCAGCACAGATAACATTAGCAGGCTCTCAAAAGCCTGATTGTGGATGACAGCAATCTTGTTCCTCGAAAGATCTAGAACTCTGAGGTTCTTCAAACCACTAAACATGTGACTGTGAATTAACTTGAAGTTGTTATCCTTTAGGTCCAGCTGCTGAATGGGAAGGTCAATGAAGGTTGATGGGTGGATATTTGTTTCACTTAGGTTCAGCTCATTTAAAATCAAATTCTTCAGCTTGGGAAGGTCACCAAATGCATATGCATCAGTGTATGCAACCGCTGTCCTCTTAATAGTTATTTCTTCAAGTGACTTTAAATTCCAGATGGTCTGTTTCGAAATAACGAAGCGTGGACAGTTAGTCAAACTTAATTTAGTAACGTTATCAAAGCCAGTGATTGGGATCTGAATATATCTATCTGATTCACAACAATTAATGGAAGATAAAGCACAACTGCATCCTGTAGGACAAGCTACCACCATCAATCTGTCATGATTAACAATTACCAGTAGGAATATTAGAGATCTAAGGATGGCACCCATGGAATCTGGAAGGTAAAGAAAAAAAATGTTTTTAAAATATATTACATTAATTGCTTTTACTTTTTGCACAGCTAAAAGGACCCTTACTGTGTATATAATAATATTATATAGTATTTTTTATAAGTCTTTACCTAGTTTCTATAATACAAAGTCTTGCAATGCTCACCATTCAATAGAATTGCCATTGTTTCTCTCTTCTTGATAATCCCTTTATCTATCTCTATACACAAGACATCTCTAGACCAGGTCTAGAAGGGACTGCAAATACGACAAAGTCGACAAAGAGGTGGCAGATGAAAGACCTCGGATTTGCTAATAAACTTAGCTGTTTGTAGCCGTTGAGTGCTGCGTGGAGTAGCTTGATGTCCTGGAGTGCTGTGGCACAAAAGTCAAGAGGTCCATAACTTGTCGTTTGGTGGAAGAAGTAGGAGAGTGAAATAGTGAAGATGGATGGAGTTAACTGCAAAAAGGTATAAAAGAACATAATATGAGTGGTAGAAAGTAATAAATAAAGTATGGAAAATAAAATAATTAAGAACTGGTGTGTTACTGGGAGACAGTGAAGTGGAGAAGGGTGGTATGAACAAGTGGGTAGCAGGTGTGCAGTTAGGGTGACAGAGAGATGGACTACTTTGATATAAAGTGAAAGAGCAAAGAAAAGAAGGAGTAAAGTAAAAAGGAATGGGAAAGTTAAAGAAATGGAGAATTAATGGTGGGAGAGCATTGATCTAGTGTGAGTGTTGGAAATTACCTTGTATGTAGATTGATATGTGTAATAGCCAGAAAGGAAGGTTAGAGACGAAGCGTAAGTGGAATAGATAGATTGAGGATGTGATGGTGGGTATTGGGCGAGTGGTTATGGTGGGCATTGGGGTGAATGGTAATGGTGGGTATTGGGGTGAGTAGCTATGGTGGGTATTGGGTGAGTGGTTATGGTCGGCATTGGGGTGAATGGTGATGGTGGGTATTGGGCGAGTGGTTATGGTGGGCATTGGGGTGAATGGTAATGGTGGGTATTGGGGTGAGTAGCTATGGTGGGTATTGGGTGAGTGGTTATGGTCGGCATTGGGGTGAATGGTGATGGTGGGTATTGGGGTGGATGGTGATGGTGGGTGAGTGGATGTATAGGATGTTGTAAATGTATCAGTGTAAAATATTATACGTGAGAAAATTTCACGGAGCTAAATGGACAGTACAGATAAAGAGTAAATAAAATATTTAAATAAATCATTAAAATGTATGGCATGCAAGTAATTCAGGGTAGGTAAGAGTAAAAAGAATAATAGGAACATTGAACAAATGAGAAGTATAAATATAAATATAAATAAAAACAATATAATATAAAAAGGTGAAAAACATAATGAAAATGGCAACAATAATATATTATAGCCCTCTCTCTCTATATAATATATATTAACTAGAATGATTGTATTAATATTAATATATATTATATATATATATATACATATATATATATATATATATATATATGTAGCGATTGAAGTGGGCTGGTATACAGGGGCGTGCCCATACCGCCACTTCTCTTACTGCCTTCATTGTAAAACTATTATATTCCGATCACTCTCATTCCCAATATATTTTTCATACCGCCACTTCTAAATTTGTGTGCAAAATTGTATTCACTTAATTAGTTCTAAAAGATAATAGAAGAAGGGGAAGTGTTTGGAAGAATAATAAAAAGTAAATCCAGACATATAATGATTGGATAAAATAAAAATACATATAACAGAAAACAGAGTACATTAATATAAATATGGACATAAATACATAAATAACAGGGAAGACTGCAAACTGTTCCTGTTCTAGTCCGCGGTTTCCTTTTTAAGCAATAAACTGAGAAAAACATTTAAAATTATGCGATTCATTAGAGTTACACTTTAGGAAAAAGTTAACTAATATTCTATAGTCCATTAGGAAGATGCTTCTAAGTATGCAGAAATAAATCTTCTAGTTTACTTCTGTTGTGTGTGAATTTACCACTGTGTTTTGACAGAATTTTCTCCCACATATCTCACAAGGTAATTATCTAAGAAAAACATAAATAAAAACACAGGCTCTCCAGACACTCAATGCTCCCCTGGGTGCTGTGTTTTAAAAATATAAAATATCGCTTGAGTCAATATGATGATCTATGTCTAGTCTGGTTTTGGAAAAAAAAGTTGTTTTGCGAAGAGTTTGATGACTTCTGTACAATTGTTGAAAGTGATAGATGTGGAGGGTTGTCAGGTAACATAGCAATGAATGTGATTTTAATGTGAGGACAAATCTTAACAATCAAAAAGTTAGATGTTTGGGTTCCTAACTCTTCGCTAATAAAGTAGAAGGAATTGTATTCGCTGCATTTGGTCTGCAGGGCAGTGCTGAGAACAGGATGCGTTGCAGAGGCAGCTAAAGCCTTTGGGACACAGAAAATGAGGGGAAATGGATCATCACTGGACAGGGTAGTAGCTGTGCAACACTTATGTTTAGATAAAATGGGTCAAAAATTATTTTGGGGCTCCCTACACACAGAATACTGGACCAACGGCTTGAGGCTATTCTACATGCCTCGCTCAGACCTGTCTTATACATACTTCATTGGTAGCTATATTGTTCAAAGTAAACCCCATTGCAACAACCATCTATTATACAGTTGCATTAAAACATAAATATTGGCATCTCCTGGCGCTTACCATGCCTACCTCATGCTATACGTTCAGGTTCAGTAATCAGCAGGGCTAAACCCAGAGGGAACAAAGACTAACATGCAGAGTCATATATTGTGCGAAGACTAACATGCAGAGCCATATCTGGTGCAAAGACTAACATGCAGAGCCATATCTGGTGCAAAGACTAACATGCAGAGCCATATCTGGTGCAAAGACTAACATGCAGAGCCATATCTGATACAGAGACTAACATGCAGAGCCATATCTGATACAGAGACTAACATGCAGAGCCATATCTGGGGCGGAGACTAACAAAAAGTTATATTTGGTGCAAAGACTAACATGCAGAGCCATATCTGGTGCAAAGACTAACATGCAGAGCCATATGTGATACAAAGACTAACATGCAGAGCCATATCTGATACAAAGACTAACACGCAGAGCCATATGTGATACAAAGACTAACATGCAGAGCCATATCTGATACAGAGACTAACACGCAGAGCCATATGTGATACAAAGACTAACATGCAGAGCCATATCTGATACAGAGACTAACATGCAGAGCCATATCTGATACAAAGACTAACATGCAGAGCCATATGTGATACTAAGACTAACATGCAGAGCCATATCTGATACAGAGACTAACATGCAGAGCCATATCTGATACAGAGACTAACATGCAGAGCCATATCTGGGGCGGAGACTAACAAAAAGTTATATTTGGTGTGAAAACTAACATGCAGAGTCATATCTTGTGCAGAACTCTATCTGGCACCAAGACTAATATAGAGAGCCATATTTGTTTCCCCATCCATCCAGTGAGTGATTCCACCCACCGCATTGACTCTTGGCGCTCATTGTGCCCTGCACTGATCTCTGACAGCCAGTGTAGCATCATCATCATCATCATCATCATTTAAGTTTATTTGTAATGTGCCACAGAATCCACAGCGTCCAACAATTGACAAAATAAAAACAGAACAACATACAGATAAGTAAGAGACAAGAGAAACCATAGAATCAGTAAAAATCACTACATAAAGGAACAAAAGAGAAAGCAGCTACATTACAGGATACAACTAGAACAATGGAAACCTTACAAAGCAGACTAGGAGATAGGATTTAGAGAAGGCCAAACCCTTGAGAGTTAACGTTCAACAGGGTTACGGAGTAAGCGGAGAGTAAAATGATAGTTTAGGAAAGAAACCCGTACAACTAGCTGTTTGGGCTAGAAGAGCAGAGAGGAGTGTGATATTAAAAGTGGCAGAACAAGCATATTATATTGTAAAAGTGATGAGGCCTTGAGGTGAGGTGGTGAAAAGCAGTACAACACTACAGATACAGTATGTGTAGCTTTGTGGAAGTGGGTTTCTTTTAAATCACTTTTGGCAAAATGTATGGAATGAAACAATATATAGTATCACCATATAGATAGATAAAATAATTCAGAACCTTGGACAGCATTCTAGTAACTTTGCATTGTACTAAATTAGGTATCCTGAATTTCAGTGTAAGTATTGTTGAATTAATCAGAATAGTTAGGGACATCTTTAAGATATATAATCACAAATCAGGGTAAATGACTTCTGGAAAATTGCAGTTCTTTAATAAAATGCTATATCCACTGGTTTCCGTTTTAACATTATGTATCAGCATAAACATTTGTAATGACAGCCCTGTTTAGGGCTATTTATGTAAATTAAGTTTATTCTCTTGAACAAGTGGCTTATTTGTAGTCACTAGAGGGTTCCTTAAATATCTCCCATATATCCACACTTCAATCCATCCTAAATGCTGCTGCAAGACTGATCTTCCTCTCTCACCGCTCCACATCTGCTGCTCCACTTTGCAAATCCCTACACTGGCTCAGTGGCGGATCCAGGGGCTTGCTGCCGACGGCTGCACACTATGTGCAGATCCGTTCAGCAGAGAGAGTTAGGGAGAGAGTCCTGCCCAACTGCTCTGATTGACACAATCAGAGCAGCCGGGCAGGACTCTCTCCCTAACTCTCTCTGCTGAACGGATCTGCACATAGCGTGCAGCCGTCAGCAGCCTTAGGTGTCAAAAAGGGGGCGGGGCTAAATCCCCCCTCCCTAAATCGCCCCCGGTACAATTAACTTCTGGATCCGCCCCTGCACTGGCTCCCTGTGTCCTCCAGAATCCAATTCAAATTACTCACCCTTACCTACAAAGCCCTCAACAATAACATCAACCCTTCATTATCTCAAATCTCCCGACCTCTTAGATCTACCTCTGACCTGCGCCTTGTCCCATCTCTGGTAACCACCTCTCACTCCTGCCTACAAGACTTCTCCCGTGCTGCTCCCCACTTATGGAATTCCCTACCACACTCAATCAGACTTTCCCGCAGCCTTCAAAACTTTAGACATTCTCTAAAAACCCATCTCTGTTTTAAAGCTTACCTTATCCCTGAAGTTACTATTCACACAAATGCACCCTCACAACTGTCCCAATCTCCACTCTGAGCCACATTTGCTCCTTTTGTTTCAGCTGTGCCCTCTTCCCTTTAGAATGTAAGCTCTCTAATGAGCAGGGTCCTCCATACCGTTTGTTTTCATGTCTGCATTTATTTTGTCTGCCTTATATGTCCTTATTTTATGTGTATTCCCGTTTCATGTATGTCCTGTTTTCCCTACTGTACGGTGATGCGGAACACTGTGGCGCCTTACAAATCTACAATAATAATAATAATAATAATAATAATAATAATAATAATATCCCATTGTTTCAGTGAAGCAGTTTCTACAATAAATCATATGCTGAGGAGAACATTCTATCCTGAACGATATGAGATTTAAGTACCTCCCATTTCCCCTCTAAACTATATATTATTATGTTCATGGTGATACTGCAACATACAATGTGTTTTTCATCTTGGAGTATTCAGCATTTCGACTAACACATATTACTTTTTAAAAAGTCGATAATCGATTAATCAATAAATCAAATAAGTAAGCAGGGCCAATTTATTGAGTATACAGTTGGATGTATCATATGTGCCATAAAACACATTGAAATCAGTTACCTATGTGCTTCCAACATTTATGCTACTAATAATAACGTCACAGTATTAGCCACCTCTTCACGCTAAGATTTCAGTAGGGTTTGTGCACACCGGCGTCTGTTTCTTGCACCTTTATACATTGGACCTTCAGATAGTGTTCTGCTACGATAAAAGAAATACCAATGCACACAGACTGTTATATTATATCGCTTTTCTTGTCTTCTGTCTTGTGCCCAGTTTTGACAATGCAGCTCAATGCAGTTTTTGTGCATTTTCTTTTTACATTGAATCTATGTGAACAGATCTAATAAAAACATAATAGGAGTTTTCATTCTATTTTAGCAAGTAGTTTACAAGCCAAAAAAAAACCCATAACAAATATGGATTAGGGGACTGATTATTAAGGGTAACTTCTTTCTCCTAAATATTGGCAACTATAGATGTATTTATTATTAAACTCTGCTTTTATTTCTCAGAATCCCTGTGCATCCAAAATATATCCGTATTGCTCTCTCTTTATGCAGAGACTATTCACATTCTCCTTAAATCCCTCTGATGAGCCGATCCTAGATGCAGCCAGATCTCCGAGTACTGTAGATGAACATGAGGGCAGTCACAAAGAAAGACAAAAAGGTGACGAACACTGTAATTTAACATAATTGTTAATTACCTAATTACTATCTATTATGGACAATGTGCTGCTAATTGCTCTCATTTTAACACCAATTAACTTTGATATTAATTTGAAGTAAACTTTTCCATCGCAAAAGAACCCCCAGAATAAGAGATATTTCTGTATAGTTAAATGTAGAGTCCTTCCATAGTGCCACATGGTGCGTTCTATGCTGATGGTTAGGGCCTTTATTTTATACTTCTTGGAAGATCATTTTGTTGTAAAACTACAACTCCCTCCCAATGTCCTTATACCGCCAGCTGGATGGTGATCATAGTAAATGTAATCCAACCAAATGGATATAATATACAGGAGTAACCTCACACACACACATTGGTATGATAACCTTCTAGGAGAATTTGCACAAGCCAAGAATAATATATTCACTGCTGCAAGGTCTGTCTGTTTAACCCAGCACTGGTCATGACAAGATTATTAACCCTACTCATAAGTGCAGCATATTGTCCTTGACATGCAATAGCACTCAGCTAATTATTAACCTACAGTACAAGGGAGGAATTACATTTCTGACATCAAACCATCTCAGTCTTACTAGTGCTGTAAATGATTAAAGATGATGAAATATCTATCTAGATATCTAGATATCTGTATATCTATCTATCTATATATATATATATATATATATATATATATATATATATATATATATATCTGTATATATCTATCTACTCCAATCCATATAATCTATCTATCTATCTATCTATCTATCTATCTATCTATCTATCTATCTATCATCTTTCTATATATCTAATATCTATCTACCTATCAATCTATTTCATATCTATCTATCTATCTATATATCTATCTATCTATCTATCTATCTATCTATCTATCTATCTAATATCTATCTACCTATCAATCTATTTCATATCTATCTATATATCTATCTATCTATCTCATATCTATCTATCTATCTAATATCTATCTACCTATCAATATATTTCATATCTATCTATCTATCTATCTATCTATCTATCTTCTATCTATCTATCTATCTATCTATCTATCTATCTATCTATCTAATATCTATCTACCTATCAATCTATTTCATATCTATCTATCTATCTACCTCATATCTATCTATCTATCTATCTATCTATCTATCTATCTATCTATCTATCTATCTATCTCTATCTACTCCAATCCATATAATCTATCTATCTATCTATCTATCTATCTATCTATCTATCTATCTATCTATCTATCTATCTATCTATCATCTATCTATATATCTTATACCTATCTACCTATCAATCTATTTCATATCTATCTATCTATCTATCTATCTCCTATCTATCAGTCTATCTATCTATCTATCTAACTATCTATCTATCTATCTATCTAATATCTATCTACCTATCAATCTATTTCATATCTATCTATCTATCTATCTATCTATCTATCTCCTATCTATCTATCTATCTATCTATCTATCTATCTATCTATCTATCTAATATCTATCTACCTATCAATCCATTTCATATCTATCTATCTATCTATCTATCTATCTATCTATCTCATATCTATCTATCTATCCATCTATCTATCTATCAATCAATCAATCAATCAATCTATCTATCTATCTATAGCTATCTACTCCAATCCATATAATCTATCTATCTATCTATCTATCTATCTATCTATCTATCTATCTATCTATCTAATATCTGTATAAATCTATCTAATATCTGTATATATCTATCTACTCCAATCCATATTATCTATCTATCTATCTATCTATCTATCTATCTATCTATCTATCTATCTATCTATCTATCTCATATCTATCTATCTATCTATCTAATATCTGTATATATCTATCTAATATCTGTATATATCTATCTAATATCTGTATATATCTATCTACTCCAATCCATATTATCTATCTATCTATCTATCTAATATCTATATATATATCTATCTACTCCAATCCATATTATCTATCTATCTATCTATCTATCTATCTCATATCTATCTATCTATCTATCTATCTATCTATCTATCTATCTATCTATCTATCTATCTCATATCTATCTAATATCTATCAATCTATCTCATATCTATATATCTATCTATCTATCTATCTATCTATCTAATATCTATCTACCTATCGATCTATCTCATATCTATCTATCTATCTATGTTACTATATACTGTAAATGGTTTAATTATGATGCATGTTGTATTTGGGCTTATCTTTTCTGTGTGCATAAATTTAGTGACTTGCTGACCACCTCATTTCAACAACATCTTGCACTTGCACTTGTCTATGGGTGGATACTGTCGCCCCTGGTTCTTTAAAGTCGCTATAAAAAATTTCACCCCTTTTGGCATTTTGTTTTCTTACACTATAGAATCAACATGGATCGATTTGGGAGTTATTGCTACTGATTGCAGGGTATTTCTGATAGAGATACAGTCTTCCTTAGCAGAGATTAAGGAAACTGTCATTGGAGAAACAAGACAAGGGGATATATTTACTAAACTGCGGGTTTGAAAAAGTGGAGATGTTGCCTATAGCAACCAATCAGATTCTAGCTGTCATTTTGTAGAATGCACTAAATAAATGAAAGCTAGAATCTGATTGGTTGCCGTAGGCAACATCTCCACTTTTTCAAACCCGAAGTTTAGTAAATCTAGCCCCAGGTGCTTCCCATATTGGCTTTATCGTAGGGTGACAAATGAAAATCATGGTTAAAGAGTACTCACCTGAAATTTCACCTAGTTTGCCAGAAAGCAATGGGGAGACCCACAAACCAAGTGATTCTGTGGTCTAATGAAACCAAGGGGTATATTTACTAAACTGCGGGTTTGAAAAAGGAGAGATGTTGCCTATGGCAACCAATCAGATTCTAGTTATCATTTATTTAGTACATTCTACAAAACGACAGCTAGAATCTGATTGGCTGCTATAGGCAACATCTCCACTTTTTCAAACTCGCAGTTTAGAAAATCTAGCCCCATGATTAAACTCTGGATGGAGCAAGTTATAGGCAATATTGGAGGAAAACATGCTACAAGAACCTAGGGAGATGTATATTCCTGATCAGACCTGGATCATTCATTAGGCAGTCTGGGTGGTTACTGAGGGTCCCGGATTACTCTTACTCATTTTAAGTTCTTTTTGCCAAATGGAATGAGGGAAAGAAGCTCAAAACCAGTATGTTGTCTAGGGCCCCACGGGTTCTTAATCAGGCTCTAATCCTGCTGGACAATGACCCAAAACATTCGACAAAAGCCACATGTAGTACGAGTGGCTTCAATTAAAAAAATCTATCTCAAAGTCCTAGAACGACAGTCAAAGCTCAGACCAACCTCAACATCATCAATAATATGTGGAATAATACCCCATTCATACTGCACCAAAATCCCGGGTTTTTGCCGGGGCGAGCTCAAACGACCTGGGTCTTGGTGCAGTATGAATGGTACAAGTCAAAAATCCCGGGTCTAAAAACCCAGGTCTTCAACCTGGGATTTATCGAGGGGTAATTCCCGGGTCGGACCCGGGTTGCCTGCACTATGAATGGTGCAACCCGGGTTTTTCAACCCGGGTTGCACAGAAAACATGCTGATTGGCTGTCTGCCTGTCTCTGGAGGATGATGTCATCAGTGGGAGCCCGTGGAAGAAAAAAAAAACAGTCACCTTTCAATGACATCACCATTTTTCAGCCAATGAAAACTGCTCTGGTGACTCCCACAAATTGCCAGGGCACAGACTTGTGCAGTATGAATGGGGTCAACCCGGGAAATTCCCGGGTCCGAGGTGCAGTATCAATGGGGTTTCTGAGCTGGGACGCTCCGAGCCCGGGCAAAAACCCGGCTTGAAAAACCCGGGATATTGCCGGGGCGGCAGTATGAAAGTGGTATTACTTCAAAGCTCCCATCTAATCTGATGGAACTCGGGCAATACTGTAGAAGAACGTGTGAAGATTGCAGTGTCAGAGCTGGTAGAGACTTATCCAAATACTCTGACAGCTGTGACTGCAGCTAATGCTGCTTCTACCAAGGAAAAACAAAGAAGAACAATACTTAATCAATTACTGTCTGTTTATTATTTCTAGTGTAGAGAAAATGTGAATGGTTATTCTTAATTTGGCAAAACATTATTTTGTACGGATCAGTGGAAAGAATTTCCAAATAAATCAATTTTGATTCGATATTGTAAGAAAATAAAGTAGGAAAAATGTCAAAGGGGGGGAGATAAATTCTTTTCATAGACACTGCAACTGTGAACTAAAGCTACACTCCATTATCGAAAGAAAACAGATAACACACGTGTCCCAGGTACTTAATATAATCCCATTACTTCAAATTAGCAAGAAAACAACATTATTAATGGCGTGCCCTTCTTCTTTTGGCAGTGAATCTATGGAGTGCCATAAAAGGATTGCCAAATAATGGTCTCAGCTCTGTAACCTCAAATATATTCTATGCTTAGTATATATGTAAGACATGGGGCTGGAATTACTAAACTGCGGGTTTGAAAAAGCGGAGATGTTGCCTATAGCAACCAATCAGATTCTAGCTGTCATTTATTTAGTACATTCTGCAAAATGACAGCTAGAATCTGATTGGTTGCTATAGGCAACATCTCCACTTTTTCCAAACCCACAGTTTAGTAAATATACCCCATGGACTCAGTGCTGGATTATGGTTCCGGGGTCCAGGGACACTTAAGACAGGGTCCCCTATGATATAATATGGTTATCATTTTAGAAGAATACACATGAAATACACTACTGTTAGGTGCACCAGCTCTCCCTTCATGAGCAGAGCGGTGTGAAGCGGGACATACCTCCCAACTGTCTTTGCAGCTGGACCAAACTCGTGACTCCAGTGCTGTGAGGCAGAAGTGCTAACCACTGAGCCACCGTGCTGCCTCTATCTGTAACATCCATTTGATCAGATATACTTCCTTTAGCTCATCATCATCATACAGGTAATTTTCCATTAATCTGAGACACTTTGCAGCGTTTGTACTTTTCCTTTCAACTCACGGCAGAAATTCTAGAAATCTCTTTTTAAAATATAATCCAAACAAAGGAAAAAAAATAAAGGCTGGGATACTGTACCCTCTTCGTCTCCCTAGCTTAATCCCCGGGAAATGACACATCAAAGGAACATGGGAAAGGTTTTTAGAACAATTCATAAAATTATAATGTCAAAACATAGCAAAAAATAATAGAGATTTTTCACATTCCACATTCAAATCAATGACAGTGACTTTTATTTTTCTTTACCTCAGTGTGCGAAATAGGTGAGCGTTGTATTATGTCTTGATTGCTATAATGGGATTTACTATGGTACCTCTGAGGCTTATTAAAAGAAAATGTTTTAAACCATTTATCTTAAAGAACAAAGGCCCATTTCACATACACAGCAAGCGGAGTATTCTTCTGTGATATGTGGTTTAATTAACCTCATGAATTAACACTTTCTAATTCCACATAACATAAATGCCCTATAAAGCATATCAGCCATTTGTTAAAGAAATGTCTTTTCTCTCTCTCATTAGCTGGTGTACACAACGCCTAAGTACAGGACAGGAGACAGAAGAGTTGGTTCATTAAATTGTTCTGCATTTAGGTGCAAAATGTGTACTTAACCATAGCAACAAATCACAAACTTTATTTTTATTAGAGATAATCTACGAACTGCAAAAACGAGCAGGCCTACAAACATTGTTTATGTGAGAAAGTGTGCCAACTGAGACCAAACTAACTCATACTTGCCAACTCTCCCGGAATGTCCAGGAGACTCCCGAAATTCGGGTAGGTCTCCCGGACTCCCGGGAGAGCAGGCAAATATCCCGCAAATGGCATCATGCTGTCAAAATGACGTGATTCGCGGTGAATTGCGTAATTTTGGCCCCGCCCCGTGCCAAAATGGCATTTTCTCGCAGGGGGGCAGGGCCAAAATGACGCGTCCCACCCCTCTCGCCCTCCAACCACGCCCCCCTGCCTGGGATCTCCCAGAAAGAAATTTAAAAAGGTTGCCAAGTATGAACTAACTTTCAAGTTTAAATAAATAATTTCATCCTGCAAACACCTCCATCTTGGCCAGCTAATCTATTCGCTTGCCCATAGAACTGGGTGCAAGCGAGAGACATCACAAAAGAGCGTTAATAGGACCAAGGGTAATTCACACCTGACCTGTGTGTACCACAGACTAAGGAAGCTTGCTTGGGCCAAAAAGCTCATAATTGTCTCTAATTGTCAGTAAGTGCACTAGAGTCAACAGATATTTCATTCACAAATAATGCCAAGTCACACGAGTTTTATACTGGTTTTTTTAATTGCTTTATTTTAGAAAAATACATCACAGGCAGTAGATTATTTTTTTTACATTTGTGTTCTGGTTAAATTTTTTACTCTTATTTTGCTCCAGAGTGCAGGAATACACTGATATACAGTCTGATTTCCCTGCACCTCTGCAAGTCAGCCGGCTGCCATTATTGCTGCTGAAGGGCAGGGGCAATATTGACCACCCCTAATATAGAAAGCCCCTCATTGTGGTGTAACCATGGCACCCACAATGTACAAGCAATACTCTGCTGCAGTAATTAGTCTTCTGGGACTTAAATCAAAAGGTTCTCTGGAACATTGCTGGTAACAGAGGTATCAGGTATCAGGATGTACATAGTTGTTCAGTACACCTGAACATATAATCAAGTAAAGGCAATTTGTGTGTGTGTGTGTGTGTGTGTGTGTGTGTGTGTGTGTGTATATATATATAACTAATTATATATATATATATACATATATATATTTATACATATATATATATATATATATATATATATATATATTTATATATATATATATATATATATATATATATATATGTACACACATACACATATATCTATCTATCTATCTATCTATCTATCTATCTATCTATATATATATATATTAGGACATTAGGGCAATTCCAAAAAATCTTTGTTTGCAGATGACAACCACCATCCCACCAAAATGTGCCTTTATGTGAAAAAACATGACAGTAATTTTCATTTTGAAATCATATTATATGTATGCACAACTCAATTAAGTTTATAATATGACGATTGCATTGCGATAATGCAGAACGGTAATTTGTTTCATAATGTATTAAATATCAATGTTTTCGTCACCAATTATTTTAAATAATCACAAAGTTTACATTAGTCACTTTGATAATGATCTCTTGATGACAACAGTTTTTGTTGGCGTGCAGAACCCTGACAATCCTGCGTGCACCCCTGCCCGGGTGACTCCATAGTTTGAATAAATCATATATTATATTAATTAGGCAGAACCGTGTTATTTGTACCCATGATCTGTCTGTATGATATATTTTTTTCATACTTACCAAGTGAACCTGTTTAGAGTCACAGCGCCTGTTTATTGACTGTTGTCTTTGGAGTCTACTATATAGTTGATTAAGGAAGTATATCAGGCAGTATGTGCCTGGTTCTTAAGGTAGCTATTTATGAAGTCATATCAGTAAATTGTCCCAATATTGCCCCATGTGTGGGCCCAAGTCAAGCTCTATGCCCAATACTGTTCCGGTCAAAAGAGTTCAGTTTATTTTTGATGTGCCAGTAAATCTGGTTGAAAGATAACCTCTATTGGACTATGGGTGTCTTTATCTTCCAACCGCACTAACAGTTCCCAGTGTGTTCCAGAAGTGATCTAGGGGGTCTATGTATTAGACTGCAATCAGCCATTAAAATGGAGAAAACAGCAGTTTTCTCCATAAAAATCAAAGATTTCTCCTGCCACAACTGACTTAATGTTTCTTAACGCAGTAGCCATAGATTAATATGGGGACTGCAAAGTTCTGCAATGCATCAAGCTTTGCATTTCACAGAAAGGTAACGCCAGGATGACGTTACCTGTCATTATCTATCGGATTCAGCTGAAGACTCTTTGGCTACCCTGGATCCCTCACTGTGCGCATAGCACTTTCTCCATTCACCGGCAGCTCTACATTGCTGGAGAAACTATTAGCATTAAACTTTGCCAGGGCCCCCAGAGTACCCCCAGAGGTGCTTAAATATGCATCACTGAGATTTGCTACTAACAACATTCAATATCCCAGCACTAAACATTATTGAAGACTGATCAACATTATTGGAGACAAATTTCTGTGTAGCGGTTCAATTTAAAAAACCCCTCCAATGATGAAGATAGGGATTTAAGAGGAGGGTCCTCCAAAGTTAAGCTAAGGAGGAACAAGAGGGTTGTGGTGGGTAAAGGCGTAACTAGTGAGCTGTGGGCCCCGGTGCCGGGAGGCGGAGAGGAGAGAACCGGGGCCCCTGACCCTCTTCTTCTGCCATGCAGTGGGCCCCATTATCTCCATGGGCTCCAGTGCACAGCACCGACCGCACCAATGGTAGTTCTGCCACTGGTGGTGGGATTGCTTTTTAAAATTCTTTATCCAAAAGAAGAAATATTCCTTTAAGCCAGGAGTTTCTACCACCTCATGTGACTGTAAGAGAATAATAGTATTATACGGCTACATCCCCTGGCTGCCTAATGGAACTATGATTAATGTATATGGCTGTATAAGCAGTTATGAAACAGATAGAATGTTTTGGACAACCACCCACCACCCCTAGGATTGCAAAATCATGCCCTAAAATAGTTAGTAATGGGCTCCAAGTATGAGGTTTACAATATCCTAGTTGAACTAGTGCTACATGTTTAACGGAAACATACAAATAAACAAAATATAATGTCAATATATAACAGAATTTCAGCATTTTTGTGCAAATTGTATAAAATTGCTCCCCCCTAAGTTAGTAGCTGCAAGAAGTACATTTTTCTCCTTCGCCTGCTTTGGCTAACCTTTGTCAGGCACTTAATATTTGTTATGAAAAAAGATTAGCATACACTATAATAAGACACACCTACAGACCTTAAATAAATTAATATACACTATAGTTCCTGGTGGTAATACTGAAATCTTCCTGGCAGATGCGCATGCAAAAGCGCAAGTTCACCATCTATGTCTTGTGACCACGGGCAACTGTAGCCTCCATCACTGGAAAATTGGCTACTATTAGAATATTTGAACCAAACATTTGCAGAATGTGCTGCTGCATGGAAGGGTGCTGGCTTAGATGTATCTGAATTGGCAACTTAAATGGTGACCTTCGTATTCATTAGGCTAATATCACATGGGCCCTTTTGTACACCAGCATTTTAGCCTAGGGAACTCATCGCTTATAGACTACATCTTCCGTCACATAACATCGAGTTCCTGCCCTACTAGAACTGATAGCCTCTGCGAGCACTGCCTGCAGGCTCCATAGGGTGCAACACTGCTTGTGTGAAAGCAACTCCAAAGTCCTGTGAAATTGTATCTTCACACAAGCTGGCATAAACATACAGTCACTATGATCATTATTATAGAATACAATAAGGCTGAATTTCAGTAGTTTCTGTAGCAAGAAATACTGTATTTTTTTGTTTGTACTACATTTTGCCCCTCAAATCTTCCAACTTAAGCAACTGCCCCAGTATAGGTACAACCCTGATGATAAATTACAATTGGATCTGCACCGGGAAATCGAGAACCTTTGAAATATCACTTTTCATACCAATTGGTAAGAGGGGAAGAAGTTGTAACTGAATCCATTAAGGGGTGTGTAGGTTGCATGACCTGAGGCTGCTGCCGGATCACCACTATAATAGGGAAGTTATGGAGAAAGTGATGAGGTGCCCAGGGCTTTTCAATCCTCTGAGATACAATGGAAGGAACAGTTTTGTATCAGGCATTAAGCTGCTATTGCATAATGCAATACATGAGCAGTTCACTGTCTGTTCAAGGGACTTATAGCAGCAGATACCATAGGAGCCCACAGAGGGCTGAAGGAAAAATCTTCCCTTGCAATTGACACCTGATCAGAGAACTGATGATTGCTCAATAATCAATTCTGTTCCCGTTGTGCAGCCTAAATGCAGACTGCAGCTCTCCAAAGTCTAACCTCCTGCATAACTCTAATTTCCCAAACCTTCCCCTTATGCAGTCCAGTAACCATCCACACAGCTGGCTATGAATTCTCCAGAACAGCCTAGCCATAATCTTCTCCCATTGCCTTATCATCTATTGTGCTTCCAAACTTTCCTAACTATCCCCATTGCCTAAAGCACTGGGGGAAGCCAGATACAGCAGAAGAGACTGTATCTTAGGGTTGCAATTCCGTTATTGCAATGCGATCCAACTCTGGATGGTACCATTTAACTAAAAACTATTGTGAGCCATCTGTATATAAGGCACCTTGTAGTGTAGGTTTAGTTGTCCTACATTATATTGATGTCGATAACAGTACAGTATAAAAATTACGGCAGACGTTTGCTCAGCATAGCTTGGTCAAAATTCATATGAACTATCAATTCCTAAGAAAGCTAAAAAATATATTTGGAAATTAAGTGAATCTAGATCTACCTAACAAAGGATAATTGAGAAACTGCTGTCCAAGGTGCTGAAATAAGATATAACTGTAAACTTTGAGCTTCACTTACAGTGAGTGGCAGGTTCAACTGAATGTTGCAAATATGCACCTGGACAAACCATTTTGCAATGCAAAGGGTGCAAATGTACACATTTCATGCAGAACGCTGCGCACTACTTCAGCATGTATCACACTAATACTGGACTGCGATATTTTTACACTACAATTTAGTATTAAATTAGGATTCACTCTCCTCCTGTCTCTAACCATATTCTAACATTTGAAATTGCTCACCCCCCCCCCCCCATATATTAAGCGACTAATGTTACCTGTCAATAATATAGTCATTTATGAATATACATTGACATTTTTTTAAAAAATATTTTTTCCCCCATTCTTTTCCTTTGGAAAAAGATTTTTTAGGTTGTCCTTAATGTCTACTGCACACAACAGACATTTTTACATTTGCTCCTGATTGCAAACACATGTTATAGCATGATACGATACTGACATAACTAGGACTCAGGTCTTAGACTAGCCCTGTAGCTGGAGCATGGGATACGGCAGAAAAACAAACTTTGAAATGCCAAGAGCTTGTTTTGGACGTGGCTCTGCGTGCGCTCAAGCTTGGCCCTTACTATAAATTGACTACAGCCAAATGCCCCATTCACTTCCCGTTCCCTCCCTGAAATCATAGGCTGTAATAAGTGTCTTTTGCGTACGTAGACAGAACGGACAAGGCTGATTTTGCGTACAATACGCTCAAGATCGGCAGATACGTGCCTTAATGACTCAGGCCCTTAAAAGTTTACCAGTAAGTTGGAAAGAAGATTATGGTATCAAACATATCAGTCTGTCACTTCTTTGTGCTGTTGTGGAGTTTGCACCTTCCACTATCTAACTCTCAGTCTGTGGCTTCCTGCTTCTCTCCTCACATAAGGGCTCATGTAGAGGTGGATGGATCCATCTTTTTTGTTTTGTTTTTTTGAATAAAATATGTATTTCTGTACTGTGCAAAAAAAAGACTTACACTTCCTTCCATGTGCAGATTCTGTGACATATTCCACTTACAACTTCTTATTTAAATAATTTGTGTCATGGCTATATGACATGTGTCTGTTCGAATTCCTTACTTTTAAGCTCTTCAATCAAAGACACAGAAGATTACGATTGTAGCCGTATGTGTATAAGGCGACAGAGATGGGGATGTTTCTAATTAATAATTATTTTATTACATCAACCACTCAAAATAAGAAATATATATTTTCCTAAAGCTACACCCACGAAATAACCACAAAAACAACACCATTGTGGATTTTTTGGGGGAGATTCAATTTCCGGCTGCACACATTGCCGACAAATACAGTAGGAATCTAGACTCATTTTTCTGCACACCTCTATATGGTGTGAGAAAAAATGATGGATCCACCAAGTTCAAATGCAGTGGAACATTCTCACCAGCTGATATAGACATTCTAGAACTCTCAATGCAATTTCTCAAACACACAATATATGTTTCACATCAAAGACATAATAAAAATCCAACTTGGTAACGTATTTGATTTAAAATGTGTGATGAATATGATCTGCCTAGACAGATGATTCATTATAAAATATGTTTTCCTTACATTTTGTAAAACAGGCCTTACCAGTTAATCCCCCCGAAACGATTATATATCTCTTAGCAAAAAATAAATAAATATATGAGTCACATAAATCAGTCATAAGAGAATGAGGTACTTTGTGAGCTACCCACTCTGAGATATTTGAAGGTTAGGATATGTTTATGGATAAGGCTGTCTACTTTACTTGAACTGGACTGTAATTTTAATTATGAGGTCATACTAAATACCAACAGATACACAAATGCAATTAGCAACAGAGTTCTAAAGGCACGGGCGGCATATTAGATAAACACAGTATTTTATTTTGTCTTGCAAAAGAGAACACTTCCCTGGTAATGTTGTAACCTTTGTGGTGATACTTGTTTCATATGCTACAGTTAGCTGCTCCTACTATGACAGGTTGGTATCCATATCACTTTATTACTACTGTACTAAAACCTTTTAATATTGAATCGCTAAAGCAATTTAAGCATAATAGTTTTTGACAGCCAAACTGAATGTTTGACAATTGAATACTAAGGGCTAGATTTACTAAGCTGCGGGTTTGAAAAAGTGGGGATGTTGCCTATAGCAACCAATCAGATTCTAGCTGTCATTTTGTAGAAGGTACTAAATAAATGACAGCTATAATCTGATTGGTTGCTATAGGCAACATCCCCACTTTTTCAAACCCGCAGCTTAGTAAATCTAGCCCTAAGGGTGAATAAAAAGAATGCATTGAACAATGATGAGAATGTATTTGTTTTATTGAAACTTGGCTCTCTCGGTCTATTTACACCACCCAGCATGGGACCGGACCAATAAAATTGCACCTATCAACAGTCCCAATTATGCTACTCAACTAAGGTTTCTTTGAATATCCCCAAATCACAAGCAACTGGACACATTAACTCATCCCTGAAGAAGGCCGATATAAGATGGCCGAAAAACACAGGATTACTTACAACACTTCCCGAGCAGTAGTTTCTGCACATGAGAACACTCCACTCTCTGCTCAATAAGAATAGCCCTTGCAGAGGTAAAAATTGAAAATGGAGGTGTCTCAGAGAAAGACTTGCCCCTTTATACATCATTTCTATTATTTCAGGAGAAATACATTGAACATAGAGGGGTAGATTTACCAAAATTGTGAAAGTGTTACGCATAGCAACCAATCAGATTCTAGCTATCATATTCTAGAATGTACTAGATAAATGATAGCTAGATTCTGATTGGTTGCTATGGGCAACACCTCCATTTTTCCATTTTAGAACGTTTGATAAATCTACCTCAGAGTGTTAATTTACCATTCTGACTCTCATTGGCGTATAGTGTTATATCAGAGCCCTGGTACATTACACATACCACCAATCTTAGTATTCTGACTATCTACAAACAAACCACTCAGAATATATATCATAACATTGTGTCTTTGGTTTTTAGCTTTTGTGGAGAGATAGGGATTTCTCTTTTTTTTCCTGTAGGCAACACTCATTTGCGGCTACATAGGGCAGCACAGAAGAAAATAAGTCATTTATCCTGTCCAATTAAAACATAGCAAGATTCAGCAGCAATGTTTTGGAGATGGAGTGTAGCTCGAGAAAGGAGTAAGTCGATCTCAGAAACCTTGCTGCTGAATTATGTATAAAAAGTTTAAAAAAGCGCTTTCTCTGCATAAACATATGTGCAGATAAATTAAAGCCAAAGTAAAATTATGTGACCAAACATAAACTATCCAGCACTTCAACCAAAAATAAATAAAGTCATGATATAGATGGTGTCCTTTTGTTACTTGTGTCGTAGTCTTCGATTTAGTGGAAATCAAAATAACAACCAAATATATGGCCATTCACACATCTACCTGGAAACCATATGAAATCATGGTGTGATTAAAATAATTAAAATAATCCTAGTTCATTATATGACATCTAAATTAAATGCTAGCACACAGGTAAAATCCATGCAGACGATCCTTCGGAAACCTACCTATGGTAGTAAGCAACTGATATATAAAAATATAAAATGTTTAAAAAGGGGCACTAATATACTATACAACAATACAAAAAGAATTATGGAAGCTACTTACGTTAATTTTGATTAAGACCACTTGGCCACAATGTCTTCGATTTTTGTATAAATTTAATTTTACATGTAGCATGTCTAACTTGGCCATCTTTGGTTTTCCAATCATTTTCAGTTTTATCTATGCCTAAAAAGTTTTCGAGGGATCCTACAGAACAATAATGATCCTTTTTGAAATGGGATGATATATAAAGTATACCCATGACTTTTATAATATTACTAAAATATTCTCTTAATCTGAGACTTTTAAGGGGCGAGGGATGCGACCCACATAAAGGGGTTCACATTCACACTCAAGAATTTATATAACACTACTTCTATGACAGGTTATAAAATGCTTGACCTCAAACTTTAGAATTTTAACTATGAACTGAGTACATTTATTTACTTTACATCTATGGAAGCCCTTGGGTAAGACACTTTTTACTAATTTGTCCTTAAAGATTAATGCCGCCAAATATCCCTTAGTTAGAAACTGGGTCTTCATTTCACCTAACTGCACCTTGAAAACAGAGTCAACACTAACATTTCTTACTAATCACTTAAATTGTCCAACTGTTATACTGCGGAGCCATTTAAGGTGGTTTCCACTATTGGCTGCAATATGGGAGTTGGAGTACTTGGGCTTTCTGTATATTTTTGTGTATAAGCCGCCCTCCTTAACACAAACATTGAGATCCAAAAAATGTACACAATTTTCACTTATTTCATATGACAATTTTATATTACCAACATTGCCGTTTAGATGAGCTCAATACTTGCCAAGGCTCTGTCTATCCCCACTACACACAAAAACAACATTATCTATATAACTTTACCAGGACCCTAGGCTTGCCCCAGGACTTAATTTATTTTTGTGTTGGACAATTTATGTTTGATCACATAATTTCATTTTGAATTCAATTTATTTGCACATATGTTTGTACAGAGAAAGTGCTAGTTTTATCCTTTTTATGTATATTTTATTGTTAAGTGTGGTGGCACTGGTTGAGGATAGCTGGGTGGCATTCTTTTGAGCGCTGAAAGAAGTATAGCTTTTTATTTTACATACTTGCAGCTGAATTGTTTTAATACTTGAAGAAGACCTGTGGATGCCTTTTTATATTACATTATTGAAGTTGACAGATACATGTTAAACTCTGCAGTAAAATAAACTCTAGGGGCCTGAGTCATTAAGGAGAGCAAAGCATAAAAAAGGAGTAACTTTGCACCTTGGCAAAACTATGTTGCATTGGAGGGGGAGGTAAATTTAAAATGTGGGAATAGATTTATAATTGGGACAGGGCATGTCTTAAATCAACTTTAAATTTCAGTGTAAAAATAAAGCTATCAACTATTTGTGTGCTACATAAAAAGCAGCCAGCATTTTCCTTATGTGTGCAATAATAAACTAATTTGCACCCCTTGCAATGTAACATGGTTTGTCCAGGAGCAAACTTACTCCTTTTTTTTTTTTTGCTCTGCTTAATGACTCACCCATTCTCCTCCCATCCTCCATCCTTACCTTGCCTTTAGATAACAAAATGTATCTGTGCAATTGTCCATTTTAAAATCAATGTATTTAGTCAACTGTTTGTAAGACAATGTTCTAATAATTCCTTTTTTTTTTAAATGTTTATTAAACGGTTTTCAGTTCTCTTTCATTGTTATATTATTTTTGGTGACTTGACAAAGATTTTTTAAAACAAACAAAAAAATATAAGGGTGCTGCATATACAGAATATATATTTACTGTATATATATATATATATATACACTATATGGACAAAAGTATTTGGCCACACCTGTCAATTATTAAATTGAGATGTTTTAATCAGACCCATTGCCAGAGGTGTATAAAATCAAACACCCAGTCATGCAGTCTTCATTTGCAAAATTTGTGATACAAAATGGGTCGTTCTGAAGAGCTCAGTGACTTCAAGCCTGGTACTGTGATAGGTACTGTGATAGGAGGCCACCTGTGCAATAAGACGGTTGGTGATATTTCATCCCTGCTGGATATTCTACGGTCAGCTGTAAGGGATATTATTAGAAAGTGGAAGCGTTTAGGAACAACAGAAACTCAGCCACAAAGCAGAAGACCACGTAAAATCACAGAGCAGGGTCAATGACTGCTAAGGTGCATGAAGCGTAAAAGTTGCCAACAGTCTGCTGATTCCATAGCTGAAGAGTTCTGAACTTCCACTGGCATTAATGTCAGCACAAAAACAGTGCGGCGGGAGCTTAATGGAATGGGTTTCCATCATTGCCGAGCAGCTGTATGCAAGCCTCACTTCACCGAGACCAATGCCAAGCATCGGCTGGAGTGGTGTAAAGCACACCGACACTAGAAACGTGTTCTGTGGAGTGACGAATCACACTTCTCTGTGGCAGTCAGATGGGTGAGTCTGGGTTTGGCAGATGCCGGGAGAACGTTACCTGCCTGACTGCATTATGCCAACTGTGAAGTTTGGTGGGGGAGGGATAATGGAATGGGACTGTTTTTCAGGGTTTGGGCTAGGCCCTTTATCTCCAGTGAAGGGCAATCTTAAAGCTTCAGCATACCAAGTCATTTTAGACAGTTCTATGCTTCCAACTCTGTGGTAACAGTTTGGGGAAGGCCCTTTTCTATTCCAACATGACTGTGCCCCAGTGCACAAAGCAAGGGCTACAAAGACATGGTTTGATGAGTTCGGTGTGAAAGATCTTGACTGGCCTACACAGAGCTCTGACCTCAACCCTATCAAACATCTTTGGGATAAACTGGAATTGAGATTGCGAGCCAGGCCCTATCGTCCAACATCAGTGCCTGACCTCATAAATGCTCTACAGAATGAATGGGCACAAACTCCTACAGAAACACTCCAACATCTTGTGGAAGCCTTCCAAGAAGAGTGGAAGCTGTTATCGCTGCAAAAGGGGGACCAAATGCATATTAAAGTATACAGTATGTATGTGAATACATTGTCATTACAGTCCCTGTTGGTGTAATGGTCAAGTGGCGGAATACTTTTGTCCATATAGTGTGTGTGTATATATATATATATATATATATATATATATATATATATATATATATATATATATTGTGTGTGTGTGTATATATATATATATATATATATATATATATATATATATTTATACAGTGGTTGAAGTGGAGATCTGGAAGTGGCGGTATGGAAATTTAGAAGCAGCAGTATCAATTATATATATATATATATATATATATATATATATATATATTTATTTATATCTTATTCTTTTCCTTGACTTACCTGCTTCTCAATAATTGACTTCAGAGAACATTATAACTTACTTGGAAATGTTGTCACATCCCGTACGAAGATATACCCTCCCCCAACGAAATGTTGACACAAAAAGGCATTTTTGTTAAATTTGTTTAAGAAGTGTCTAGTACGAGAGTGCGATGTTAGTGGAAGTTAGAGCAAGTCATATTACATGACCTATCTTGTGACAATATTTATCTTGTCATACACAGGTTTGCCTGAATGGAGTGCAAGACATTGTGCGATCCTACGGTCGATAATGCAACACCTTAGACCCACAAGGATGCCTGGAGCTACGTACTCCAAGACCTTGTAGTCGCTGTTAGAGGAATATTTTTTGAGGGGTTTTCTGTTATAGCGCTGGATGCATTTTTTAAATATTTTTGTTAAAACATTAAAGTTTGCTAAAAAAACACATAAATGATGTTCTTTTGCATATATTACATTATCTTTTTGTTATCATTTAGTGATGTAGAGACGTATTCGTGAAAATATTGTACATATAAGGCTCGGAATCCTGACATACAGTACATCAGAAATCCACTGAGAATTGTTTGTTTATAGAGTGTGTTGTTAGGCGATGAGTCATGTGTCATGCAAAGTACAGTAATCTAGATCAGAGGAGAAAGGTATGAATAATTGTCTGGTTGAAGTGTGTGTCAGGTGCATCACACAAAGTATACAATCCTAGACCTATGAAAGGAATATAAGAAACAGTCCCCAAGTCATACACACTGCTGACGGAGCACTACCCTAGTCGTATGGAACATCTGGGGGTAAATGTATCAAGCTGAGAGTTTTCCGGCGGTTTTGAGAAAGTGTTGCCTATAGCAACCAATAAGATTCTAGCTATTATTTTATAGAATGTACTAAATAAATGATAGCTAGAATCTGATTGGTTTTTCAAACCCGCAGGAAAACTCTCAGCTTAATACGTTTACCCCCTAGTGTGTAGACGTTAAATACACACGTCATAATAATGCATAATCTGTGAGTTAGCTCTGAGTCTACAACAGCCACATCTTATGCTGGCCACATATGCAGAGGTGGGCAGTTCATGATTAATATATGCCTGCGTCAACATGGCACATATGTGACCATTTCACGTCTGTATTGCGTCCCATTTAGCATGCACATGTAATTGCATCTCTTATGCTGACACATTTTGCATTTTTTGTTGTGAAATGCGTCTAACTCTGCGTCAGGCTCATAATGACATGGTCTGTGTTACATGCAGCTCTGTACTCACACCTGTCCCCTGAAATACTATGTGCGGCTGTGAATTTTCCATTGATCTGAAATCGTTCTCTATCTCTTTTCACTTCTAATTTGGAGAGGGACCCGGAGATGTAGTAGATGAAAACTGATGATAAATAGGTATTCTGAGCCTAGTGAAACACACCTATAAATGCACAGATTTCAGTCTACCAGCTCAAACACTTATATCATATTATGTATATCCACCTACCCGGCTCATAATAATCACACACACACATAAACAGCATTACTTACTGGCCTTCCGAGGAACAGATTACCAACCTTCCACCTTTTACCGATAAACAGAAACCCTTTTGAGTTCGTAGAGCCAGAATCAAAGGATTAAACCAATCACATAGGGTTTATGACTTAAAGGGCATTTGAGTTTAAGTATCACTTTAAAAGTCATACTTATAACTACATCCACATCCATTTACAATCTCTGGTATTCTATAGAATTTTTGGATGGTTGTATAGATTGGATGTAAATAATGTTAATTAGCATTTTTTTGTGTTGTTTGCTTGCTCCCCCGATCTTTTCTATTATGGTTTATTCCAGTTACAAAGGCACCTGTTTAAGCAAGACAGGTACGTGTCTTAATTAATTCCCTTGGTGCTTTTCTAGTTGCAGCTGACATATGCCGCTCTTTGCCAATTCTTAGCCAGATATGCTTAGAATTCAATCAGTGTAATTACAGAAAGCATGGCATCATCTATTATCATGCTGACGATTTGTGACAACACAGCGTTTCTAACTGAAACGCTGTGGATTGGAGGGTAACTCCTGCTGGACTGCAGGATTGTCAGAAAATAGGAGAAAAATAAATCTGAAATACGATAATTAAGTTGCTGTTGAAATGTCAAGACACCCATGGTTAGTCAGAAAATTATGGAGAAGTTATTCACTTCACACTGATATATTACTGTGAAAGTCCATTACACATCCCTAGTCACTAAAGGGCTAACACAGAGTTGGATGTAGATAGGGAGGCCTTTAAGGAGGCATTATCTGTTTTTTGGGAGGGAATACAGCAGTTTTCTCCTACCAAAAGTACATGATTTTTCCATGTCCTCTGACATGACAGAGATCAGGCCTTGTCCTTTACTTCCAATGGGAAATATATTGCACCTTACAGTTGCACATTTATGGAATTGTTTCAACCAATGTAATACAAGCTTTTAAAGACACAAAAGCGACACTATAATACACTGTAATAATGCCAGTATCTACAACCCATCAATACCATGATTAATTAAAGATATAAAGGAGAATAAAACAAAGCTATATTTAATTAAAGGAGTGACTCTGAACTGGTAGGAGGGTGGACTTCAAAGTTACGTTTCACTCTTTCCACCAGTCACATTTTTCGGAGGATCAACAAATCAGCAAAACTAGTCATAGACTGATTTTTCGGTGGCAGGTCCAATGATGGAAAGTGGGCCTGTACCTTGTAATGTGGTTGGCAGATACACTCTGTGTTAACTTTATTAGGAACACCTGCTTGCTAATGCAAATACATAATCAGCCAATCATACGGCAACAAGTCAATATGCAAATACATAATCAGCCAATCATACGGCAACAAGTCAATGCATAAAAGTATGCAGACATGGTCAAGAGGTTCAGTTGTTGTTCAGACCAAACACCAGAATGGGGAAGAAATGTGACTTTGACCATGGAATGATTGCTGGTATCCAAGGGGGTGGTTTGAGTATCTCAGAAAACTGCTCATCCCCTGGGAATATCACACACAACAATCTCTGGAGTTTACAGAGAATGGTGGACAAAAAAAATTTCAGTGAGCGACAGTTCTGTGGATGTAAATGCCTTGTTAATGTATAAAGGTCAGAGGAGAATTGCCAGACTAGTTCAAGCAGACAGAAAGGTGCTGAAGAGTACACAGTACATCGAACCTTCTAATGGATGGGCTACAGCAGCAGAAGACCTCACCGGGTTCCACTGAGGCTATAGTGGGCACAGGCTCATCAAAATTGGAAAGACGAAGAGAGGAGAAACTTTGCCTGTGCTGATGAATTTTGATTTCTGCTGTGCCATGCAGACGGTAAGGTCAGAATTTGGTATAAACATCATGAATCAATGGATCCATCAGTATATACAGAGAAAAAATAGTGCATTCCCACTCTGAATATTTGCCTTCAGATTTGTGCCAATGTCCACCAGGAGTGTGGCCAGAGGAGGAGGTGGGATGGAGCGAGGACATGGTAATAGTATTAACATACTTGCCGACATTTGTCATATCCCCTCCAACAGGGAAGATCTCATTGATATATATAAATATATATCATTGGTCTGTTTGCCTGTTCTAAGCCTGCATTCGGACACCCCTGTACTGATTAGGATGAAACCAACGTGTGGTGGTCTAGATGGATCCTGGACAGGTTTTAGGGGGTTTAGGGTCCAGGTCGGACCTCCCGTTGGTGTACATTTGGCAGAAATTTGTCCTGGGAGCCTGTTCTGAGCCTTCCACTAGATGGATTTGGATGAAAACTTACCAGAGGGGTGCAATTGGTCTGTGATGCCTAATGGATTGGTTGGGGTCCCAGTCAGACCTCCCGTTGGTGTACGCTGGGCAGAACTTTGACCCAGGGAGCCTGTTCTGATCCTTCCACTGGATGGACCTGGATGACAACCTAGTTATTATTTATTTGTAAAATGTTGACAGTTACATCCATCTCATTGATAACTGAATAACTTGAAGATTTAAACCCGGGCATCACCGGGTACATCAGCTAGCATATATATATATATTGTGGCAATTGGGATACTTTGCCATTTTCTAGTGTAAGGAACATAGGGAGTACAGGTCTTGCCAAGTGGAAAAGAGGGATTCTGTTCAGTACAGAGGAACACTGTGAGGCTAGGCCCAGTCCAGGTATCTTGGGAGTGTTCAGAACTGTTCCAGCTGTCTGCTGCTTGTCCTGTCTGTTTGTCCCAAGTGCCTCCTGCTATTGGTGCTACCTTTGGGAGAGAAGAACCACTAGAAGTCCGTTTAGGTGTTTTGTGGGGTTTCAAAAGAGTGGAGCAGTACAGGACTGAGAGATGGTAATTAGAGAGGAAGTGAGGCGCAGGTGAGATGCAATTCTAAGAGAGCGTGAGGGAGAGTATCTTATGACGAGGTGAGAGATCTGGTGAGTGTTTTGAAGATGAGGGTGAGTAGCTTAAATTGTATTCTACAAGTTTTGCTTCTGGAATCAATGCAGTGATTTGCAGAGTGGTGCAGCTTTTGTGGAAGGTATATAATGAGAGAATAGATAATAGTCTTGGTAATGTTCTGAGTGACAAAGGTGAGTATATATATATATATATATATATATATATATATATATATATATATATATATATTATACATATATAAAATATTTCTGTTTTATGAATGTACTGTTTTCCCTACTGTATGGTGCTGCTGAGCGCTGTGGCACCTTTCAAATCTACATATCTATGATAATAATGATAATAATAATAAAGGAGGAGGAGGCATGACAGTGCAAGAGACTTGGGGGCATATTTACTAAACTGCAGGTTTGAAAAAGTGGAGATGTTGCCTATAGCAACCATTCAGATTCTAGCTGTCATTTTGTAGAATGCACTAAATAAATGAAAGCTAGAATCTGATTGGTTGCTATAGGCAACATCTCCACTTCTCCATACCCACAGTTTAGTAAATCTAGCCCTTGATGTGTGATGTGAAGCTGAGGGCAGAGTAAAAGATGACAGCAAGACAGTGGGGAAGGGGGGTTGGAGAGAGGATAATACTGTCAACAGTGAGGGAGGGATGCTGAGAGGGGTACTGGGGTGTGAGCTCAGTATTGGACATTTTATATTCTCTGTTCAGCACTAACCATGTTTGATTAGTGCTTTATAAAAAGAGCAATAATAATAGTAAGTAGTGTTTGGACATCGAAGTGGAGATATATGCATTCTAATAGTATCTGGAAAATTACATATTTTTACTGACCTCTATTTTTTCTCACTGACAGATGAAAATATCGCCACATTTTTATTGTCGCAAAGTTCCAGACAGTTGGGAACCCCACATACTGCTATTGTAGAGCACCAACTGTTTTTCCTTTTTGATAGCCCTTCTCACTTCCTTTCACTCTCAACCTTCCTCGATAATTCTGCCTCCCCTTCTCCTAAACCCTGCGCCCCCCCTCCTCCATCTGACTGTTGCTACGGTTACAGAAAGCACTGAGTTTGCATTGCAGCCGTTCTCCTGCTAATGAAAGCTTTCTATCCCTATGGATTTCAGCACTGTTGCAAACATAGTGCCTATTAAAAAATGTATATTATTAAAGTTCTTAATGAGCAAGACTTTGGATGCAAACAGCTGCTTGGGACATGAAATGGCATTGAGAATCCTGTGCTACACTTAACTCCTTGTTTTGCTGAGAGGGACTTTGATACATTGCGTTTGTCTCGAGATGAACGGATGTGATGCCAAACTTGTGCAAGCTTTTTTCGCTCATCTCTCCTTGTGTTCCTTTACTCGCATTTAGTGTCAGCATAGTCACCTGACCATTGTAGAGAAATCGAAAGTCCTAGGACCACAGGGGATCCTCACTACTTCTTAGTCAGAGAATTAATCCTTAGGCCTCCAATTTTGTTATAATAAGCTAAAAAATACATTGGTTTCAAATGTAGGCCCATCACCTAGATAGAACTAAGGCTGACATTTTACATGCTGAACCAACATTCATCCAGTGATGTCACGTTTATTGATAGCCTTTTATTGACGTTTATTGGGCAGCACAGTGGCCTAGTGGTTAGCACTCCTGCCTCACAGCACTGGGGTTATGAGTTCGATTCCCGACCATGGCCTTATCTGTGTGGAGTTTGTATGTTCTCCCTGTGTTTGCGTGGGTTTCCTCCGGGTGCTCCGGTTTCCTCCCACACTCCAAAAACATACTGCTAGGTTAATTGGCTGCTATCAAAAATTGACCTCTGTCTCCCTGTCTTTGTCTGTCTGTGTGAGTGTGTGTCTATATTAGGGAATTTAGACTGTAAGCTCCAATGGGGCAGGGACTGATGTGAATGAGTTCTCTGTACAGCGCTGCGGAATTAGTGGCGCTATATAAATAAATGATGATGATGATGATGATGATAGACTGCCTTCTCATGAATATAAATGTCTCATTGATGTCACTAGTCCCTAGCAAAATGATAGGCTGCATGCTTATGAGTATGAAGTGCCTCAGTGATGTCACTGGTCCCTAGTGAAGCGATAGGCTGCATTCTCATGAATATGAAGTGCCTCAGTGATGTCTCTGGTTACTAGTGAAGTGATAGGCTGCATTCTCATGAATATGAAGTGCCTCAGTGATGTCACTGGTTCCTTATGAAGTGATAGATTGCATTCTCATGAATATGAATGAAGTGCCTCAGTGATGTCATTGGTTCCTAGTAGAGATGCTCAGGCTCGGTTCCCCGAGAACTGAACACCCCTGAACTTAGCAGATCCGAGTCTCGGTACTTTCGCGCACCCTCGGAATTGAAAACGAGGCAAAACGTCATTGTTACGTCGTCGGATCTCTGAGTTTTGGATTCTATAAGTGCCGCCCACCATGGCGATTCAGTGCCCTTTCACAGAGGGACACAGAAGGGGTAGCACAGTTCTTGGCAGTCTCTAGTGCAGTTGGGTAGCATCATAGGTAGAAAAGAAAGAGGAGGGGTAGCAGTGTTCTTCAAAGTCTCCAGTGACATTCAGGAGAGCTCCATTACTAATTGTCATTGCTGAAATACAAATAATAGGTCTGGCAGGCTTGGTCTTCTAATTCTGTATGTGCTACGCTACTTGCGTAAGCTCTATTTACAGTATTAGGTGATTTCCCCAATAGCGTGGGAAAGTCACCTAATGCAGTACATAGACCTTGCACAATGAACGTACGTTCATTGTGTACCGGACCTCCTACTAGGTAGGAGGTGTTTGCGGCGGCTCCAGCTTTTTTTTGTTTTTCTTCAAGCAAGTCTCAAGAATCGGGGATGTACAAATATGGGGCCCTTCTGGCCGAAGAAAAGAAGACTACTAGAAACAAGGGGCCCCATCTGGGTGAAGGCAAGAAGAGATTTTTCAAGCCCAAACTTTTGGATGGTACAAATACTGTGGGACTGGGGCAAGCCAGGACAATTTGGTACAGAAAGAAGACTTCTTTGGTGAGTATTTGGGCTTTTATTATTTTTAAGAAATATTTGTGGTGTAAATGAGGGTGGTTACTGTGTTTATTGTGAGTTTTTTATTTTTATTAAACATGTGTGGTGTTTGCAAGGGTGTTGTGGTTTTTTTTAACATTTTATTTTGTGGAACTACAGGTCCCAGCCAGCCAGGGATGTCAGGGCATGTTGGCACTTGTGGTTCTCCAAGTGCCAACATACCCTGGCTGCTGTGGGTATGCTGGTGCTTGTAGTTATACAAGCAGCAGCATGGCCACACTGTTTTTGGCAACCTGGCTGGCTGGGACTTGTAGTTCCACAAAAGAAAATGGCATCCATTTGTTATTTTTACACTTTATCGCCGGTATTACCCTACTACCCACAGCCCAGGGGTAGTAGGAAGAGCCCTAGTGCTATCAGCACTGGGCTGGGGGTCTCTAGGGGGGGGCCGCTCATTTTTTTCGGCGGACCCCACTCCCTAGAGAATCCAGCCCAGCGCTGAACAGTCTAGGGTTGGTTAGTCATTATGGCAGGGGGACCCCTGCCGCGTGTTCCCCTGCTATAGTGCCGCCAACCCTGGCTGGTTTGCCTAGTGCTGGTAAAGTGAAAATCGGGGTGACCCCACGCAAAATTTTTCCCCCGATTTTCACGGGACCAGCACTAGTCAGGCAGCACTAGGGTTAAGCAGGAATAGAGGGGGGGAGCCCACGTTTTTTTTTTTTTTTAACTTTCTTCTATTCTTTACCATTTTGACACTGCCAGGGCAGTGTAACAGCGATGGGTTTGTACAACACGCTGCTATCAAGCAGCGTGTTGTATCTGGCGTGTTTTGAATCAAACTCTCCTGAGTTTGCTAACTAGCAGCTTCATACATTGGAGACTTGTATAGCTGCAGTGGCAAACAGTGGTGAGTTTGATCTCTGGGGATTTTGCAAGTAGCGCTTTTGACAGAAGCAGAACTCTGGCGATTTTGCATGAAATCTCAGCTTCATACATCGGCGAGTTTCAACTCTCCCAAGAAAATCGCTGGATTTGCAAAATCACACTTTGATACATTTACCCCCAAATGTCAAAATGTTGTGCAGACTCATCTGCATCACCAGTGGGTGTCTTGTGAAAGCTAATTTTATTTACATTAAACTGTAGCAACCCATCAGATACAGACTTTCATTTTATAACCTGCACTAGGCAGATAAAAGCTAATTGATGATTCGTTGCTATAGTTTAGGGAACATTTGTAACTTAATCACAACTGTCCCAATTTCAGCAGAAAATTCACAATTTGATGAGACTGTTGTGCCTACGATAGATTTGGGTATTTGTAGCAGAGCAGATTTGGGTTAGCCTAGAACTCGAGAAGAGCTAGGTATGCCACACTGTGTTATGGTTATGCCCAGGGGTAGATAAGCGTGCCCCTAATATAATGTATTAATAAGTGGCTATGGCCGACTTCCAACTTGGACACATCAAATGTTGAGATGTGTGTCTTAATGCCATGTTAATAAATAACCGTCCGTGGGGTCCTATCCCAACAGATTGTGGCACTACTTACATTGTGGTGGTTTAGTAGGCAATTTATGAAGTATAAAAAAGATAATGTGAAAATTCCTCAATTTGTATATCATTAAATGCTTTACTAAGCAAGACAGAGCAAAAACAAAACTTCATTTTACATAGTGCCATTAATGAAATAAGAGAGGAGGAGGAAAAGGTGATTTTTTTAATAAAAATATCTATTGTATTAGCAGTAACAAAAAGCTATTATGTCACATGATAGTATAGTGATAGGTCCTTAGCTACCCATATGCTGTTACCAACTGAGTGTCTATGGCTCTGTTAAAGTTTAACATTTTGGGCTTGATTCATTAACGAAAGTATACCAAAAAATGAGTAATTTTGTACCTTACACTGGCTCCCCTTCCCCTACAGAATTATTTTCAAACTCCTCACCACCACTTACAAGGCTCTCTCCCAGTCTACTGGCCCTTATATCTCTAACCTCCTCTCCATTCACACTCCTGCCTGCTCCCTGCGCTCAGCCAATGATCGCCGCCTCTCCTCCACTCTGATCACCTCTTCCCACTCCAGAATCCAAGACTTTTCCCGTGCAGCCCCCCTTCTCTGGAACGACCTCCCTCATTCCATCCGTCTCTCTCCTACTCTGTGCTCCTTCAAACGTGCACTCAAAACTCACCTGTTCCTCAAAGCCTACCAACCATCTACTTAACCCCCATCTCCTCCCTTTGCTCGTCTTCCCTTCTCTCCTCTTGCCTCAACTGGTTCCTCTTGTGCCTGGTCTGTTTACCCTCCCTTAGGATGTGAGCTCGTATGAGCAGGGCCCCGTCCCCTCCTGTCTCCATACCTGTTCTTCCGCTCCGTCTTTACTGCATATGACTAGCCGGAGTTTCTGAAGTATTGGTACTTTTTGTTCAATGTTCTGTATGGTTTCACCCTGTATAGTCTACTGTTAGTACTGTGTGTGGCGCTGCGGATATCTTGTGGCGCCTAACAAATAAATGATAATAATAATAATAATAATAATAATACCTTGGCAAAACAATGTTACATTGGATGGGGAGGTAAATTTAAAATGTGGGGGCAGATTTATAGTAGGGCAAGTCCTAGATCAACTTTACATTTCAGTGTAAAAATAAAGCTATCAAATATTTGTGTTCTACATGACAAAACAGCCAGTATTTTCCTTGTGCAAAATAATAAACTAATTTGCACCCCTTGCATTGTAACATGGTTTGTTCCCAAGAAAAATGACTCTTTTTTTTTGCCTTACTTTTCTTAATCAATCAGGCCCTTTGTGTTTAAGGGTTATGTGTGTTGAAACACATAAGATACAGGGAAAGGAGGAAGGGGAAGCAGAGAATGGTGTAGGGGAGTTCTACAGGGGAAAGAAGGAAGCCCTAAATTTGTACAGCAAAACCTAACTGGGAGGCGCCATAACTTTTTCTCCTAGACAACAACCTCAGTACAATAACCAGCCTATAAATAGGCAAAGAGCAGAGGGGAATCCATCTACTGTACATTAAAAACACTGCTTCCTGCATAACACAGACCCAGAGATCTGATCCTGGACCATTCAGAATTTCTTGGGGAGGGAAGTGCCAAATCTGTGGGAAAACTGCATTCCAGGTAAATATAACTCTTTATTCTTTATTCTATTATTACTTAGAGAACTCTATCAAGGACACATTTGCCTCTGTGCATAGTATTCCTTTTTAACCTGCAACCCAAAATATATTTAAAACAAATCACAGAAATACGCATATAATCACCAAAAATCTGTTTGGTAACCTGGGCTATAATATAATACCCTTGGATATAATATTTACATAAGATTACACAATACTGTCTCCCTCTAGCTAAAAACATTGGGCCTGATTCATTAAGGAAAGCAAAACAAAAAGGAGTAAGTTTGCTCCTGGACAAACCATGTTACATTGCAAGGGGTGCAAATTAGTTTATTATTTTGCACATAAGTTAAATACTGGCTGTTTTCTCATGTACAACACAAATACATGATAGCTTTATTTTTACACTGAAATATACAGATGATCTAGGACATGCCCTATCCCACCTATAAATCTGTCCCCATATTTTAAATTTACCTCCCCCTCTCCCTCAATGCAACATGGTTTTGCCAAGGTGCAAATTTACTTCTTTTTTTTTTTCGCTTGCCTTAAGGAATCCGGACCCTTTTTAATACAAATACAATAATTATTCTGGCAAGACTGACTTTTGCTGACTGCATTCAGGAAATGATAAATACTGGGTCTAATTTGGCTCATACTATTACCCTGCTTCCTGTGTGATTTATTAAAATGGATAATTACTACATTTGTTGCAGCGCTCACATTAATTTTTCCTTTCAGTATTTCTTAATTGAGCAAGTCAACACTTTAGGATGATTGGCTTTTGAGCAACTTGAACAATATTTGAAAACATTTTTATTTGTATAGAATAGAATGTGTAACTTTCTCCAATAAACAGCCTTTCCCATTTGGATTATTGCAACACATTATTTTTCATTTTCAACTTTTTCTTTCAAGTCTAGTTTACCTACAGCAACCAACAAAAACAGAGCTGTCAGCTCTTTTTTCAAGGATATTTTATTTTATTTTAATGGTTATTGCATACTTCTATATATTTAGAGATGACAATACCTAAATTTAATTGCAGGAGCATCCCGATACTTACTTTTACTCCCCAAAAATGTACAAGACAAAATAAACATCACTCACACCAAGCAATCAATCCAACCACCCAGGCTTCCAAGAATCAGGACTGACAAAATTCAGACCATTGTGAAGTCGTTTCCCCTGTCCCTACTATACACTGAAATAGCAATGGTGACTAAGAGCAGGACATACCTACCAACATTATTACTTTAATTGGATTAGGAAATATTAGGTCATTGACTAAATCAACCAAACAATGGCCCTTTCCCAGTGAGCAAATATATTCATAAAATGCACAACATTGTGACCTTTGGGTTACCTATTAAATTTGCTCTGTTGTCAGCCCCCCAAAATGATGTAAGCTACCATAGATAAGACGGCACTCCAGGTAAAGTTTGTTTGTTTCATAGAACTTCAATGCTGCCTTTTCTTATCTATCTATCTATCTATCTATCTATCTATCTATCTATCTATCTATCTATCTATCTAATACCAATCTATCTATCTATCTATCTATCTATCTATACTATATACTGTAAATGGTTTATTTATGATGCATGTTGTATTTGGGCTTATCTTTTCTGTGTGCGTATATTTAGTGACTTGCTGACCACATAATTTCAACAACACCTTACACAGTGTCTATGGGTGTATCCTGTCGCCCCTGGTTATTTACAGTCGCTATAAAAAAAATTCACCCCTTTTTGGCATTTTGTTTTCTTACACTATAGAGTCAACATTGATTGATTTGGGAGTTATTGCTACTGATTGCAGAGTATTTCTGATAGAGATACAGTCTTTGCAAAGAAATGCAGTGTAAGGATATTCCTTTTCTTATCTATCTATCTATCTATCTATCTATCTATCTATATCATACATATCTATCTATCTATCTATCTATCTCATACCAATCTATCTATCTATCTATCTATCTATCTATCTATATCATACATATCTATCTATCTATCTATCTATCTATCTCATACCAATCTATCTATCTATCTATCTATCTATCTATCTATCTATCTATCTATCTATCTCATACCAATATATCTATCTATCTATCTATCCATCTATCTCATACCTATCTATCTATCTATCTATCTATCTGTCTGTCTGTTTGTCTGTCTGTCTGTCTGTCTATCTATCTATCTATCTCATATCTATCTATCTATCTATCTATCTATCTATCTATCTATCTCATATCTATCTATCTATCTATCTATCTATCTATCTATCTAGCTGTCTGTCTGTCTATCTATCTATCTTTGCAAACAAATGCAGTGTAGGGAAATTAAGCAGAGGTTATATCCTTTTTACATTTGATTTGTGAATTTATATTAGTGGGTGCCATTTTCTCAGTAAAAAGTGTATACAGGTACTGGATATCTTGTCCGATCACTTGTTATCAATAAAGTTCCAAAAAAACAGAAATAAAAAAAATAGGATTAATATGATACATTGAAATCTAATCATAAATCCTTCTACTGTAGTAGCTGTAAGTAGGAGATTGCGGGTACAGGGAATGGCTCGGATCATTTTTACATGTAACATAGTATGTTTAGGCTTGGTGAGTCAAATTACAGAAAGAAACCCTTTTCTGTAAAACTGCAAACCCCAAACACCCCAGATAATAGAGGCCATACCTGTACAGATGTATTCTGTTTTATATTGTGAATATATATTTTCTTTTCTTTCCTACACATTCTGATTCACTTACAAACAATACTTGACCTTTGCTCAATCAATATTGTGATGTAGCCAGTACAAGACAGTATCAGTAACCTGGATGCTCTTTTCTTATGGAACCTTGACACCCAGCTCAATACTTAATCCCAGAAGACGTCTCTCTTAATCACTTAAAATAAGAGATGAAAACGCTTCAAACTCCACGTAAGTGTGTATCTAAATGTTGATAACAGCACAGAGTATTAATGTGCGGCGCCTGTCAAATATCACCTCTATAGGGAATGAGTCAGGCAACGTATATAGATATATTCCCTAAAATTTGATATCCACCTAAATATTGCTACCTTAGGGTAGTGTTGCTTAGACAAATTGGAACAGTGCATCTATAAAAGTGCAGTTTCTTAATTGTCAGATGTTTCTATACCGAAAATAGGATTAAACTGGAAATGCCAAGATAGAGAGGACCTATGGACCCATCACCTGCACACAGTGGATCGTTGCCTGCTACTTTCAGATGGCACAACGTGGAGCCATTATCTACACAGTGGGGAGACAGAAATAATGCTCATATTCAATGTTCTAGGATATAGTAGGTGGCAGTCGTTATACCGGTACTTGGAATTCCAACACCAGGTATAACGACCAAATCATTTTGATGGCAGTATTTCCGATACATTAAAAATACCTACTTACTATAATGAAGGCACAGCAAATGACCAATAACACTTTTTGAAGGCTGATGTACATTCCGATAGTAGGAAATGGGGGCTCTTCAAATTGGCGTCACTTATAACGCAGACACTGATACTTTCATTTTTAAAGCGGCAATGCCAGGACTTGCCACTTCGAAAAACTAATCCAAGGGTTAGGGTTAGGGGTTAGGGTTAGGGGTTAGGGTTAGGTTTAGGTTCCTGCTATTGCCGCTTTAAAAAAACCAAAAACCACTGTCTGCATTACAAGTGATGTCAACTTTAAGCGCTGCCATGTTCTACTATGTACACCAGCAGTGAAAAAGGGTTATCGGTCATCTGCTGTGTCTTCATTATAGTAGTTATTTTTGCTATATCGGAAATACTGCCATCGGAATTATTTAGTCGTTATACCGGGTGTCGGCATTCCAAGCACTGGTATATTGAACCCAACCTGATATAGTGACATCATGAGGCATGTCATGCTTTATGTCCCAGTCATGTCATGTCTTAGTAAATTGATAGGCTGCACATTGGTTACTTACAAACTGGCTGCCTCCACTATGGAGATGATGGGTCCAATTTAATCTGTGTAAATGCTAGAAAAAAACATCCACCGTACAAAAATACCTGTGTGACACCATTGTTAAAAACACTGTAGCCGCCTCGTTATAAGACAATTACAGGACTTTCAATTTTAAAATTGTGACACTAAGGGCTCGGCATCCATAGCTGCTCAAATATGTTCCCAACAAAGCCTTCAAGTCTTTGCTATGCTAAAATAATAGGCCAGGCCTCTTTCCTGATTATAAAGGGACTGTTCTAAAAAACAATTGGGTTGTTGGATGGGGTTTAATATACCACTAATGTGTGCACACCTGACTCATTGATAGTATATAGGTAATACCAACCGTATTTTCAACGTTATGTGATTTTACTTCCACATGCACTAAAACCAACTTTTACTTTAAGGTGTTCTCACAAGATGGCCGTCTTGTAAACCCACCAATCAGAAACACCGGATAACCTGTGACTCCCGGTATGCCACGTACTAACTTGCAAAATAATGAGAGTTTAAAAGTGCTTAAAACTTTGTGTTAAAAGTAAATAATGTAATTAAAGATTAATCAAGCAGCACTAATTGTAGATTTAGGAAGGATAAAATTAATGCACTTCTCAAAAAAAACCTTAACTACATCTACCATGAAGAGGAGAAAATGGAAAATAATTGGTAAAATAACAAGGAGGACACCCGCTGTGGAGATAGGTTCAATCAATTGAATCTAATTACTAAAAATGTATTCCATACACTTTCTTCACTGCAATTAAAATAAAGGAATATTTTGGGGACACTTATGGGATAGTTCTATGAAGCAGTTCATTAACAAGGTGTAAAATGTTCCATTACAAAATAAAAATGTGTAGCCCTTGAATTTACCAGAAGAACCCTTGCTGCTAGCTCATATGTGCTTATGTGAACAATAAGTCCTGCCTGAAACAAAGGATCCATGAAAAACATAACTTTATTTACCTGAAAACGGATTCTCAAACACCTATATATATATATAATAAACTGGTGGGGCAGAGTTTATTGACCTGCTATGGCATGAAAAGTTATATGCAATTATTTAAAACATCAAGAACTGTTAACAGATGTAGATATATATATATATATATATATATATATATATATATATATATATATGTATCCCCATCCATCGCAGGCTACAACAAAATGGTGCCACCAGATTGGCAGTAGCAAAATACATCTCACAGCAGCCCCTACTGCTGGGAGAAGGAGAAGAGCAGGGAGGACAGTCCAGGAAAGTGGGGGAGGGGGGGGGAGAAGCTGATAATAGGGGTCAGGACATTAAGGGAGGAGAGAGAGTCAGTGTCAGTGAGTGTGGGAAGACCAGCAGGGCATGAAGGACAACCCTTTGGTCCGCCCCACATTTGACCGAGTCAGAGAAGAGGACTGGAGAGAGAGAGATAGAGAGTGAAACAGAGTCTACAGACAGGTAGGGAGACTGCTCTGAGTGTGTAGAACGTTTTACAAGGGTCATTGAAATTTCACGGCAGCCCAATTAAAACATACTGCTGTGGGTATTCAAAAATAGTCCTTAACAGAGGGAGTCTCCTGGCCTGGGTGAATGACGGATGAGCAGAGAGGATGGATAGCAAGAGGAGGTGTGGTCCATGCTGATTTCTGTCAAAAGCACCATATACGAATGACTGATGACATCTCATTTAGAGAGAGGTCCAGATGAGGACCTGGAAGTTGTCCGACAACATTGGAAGAAACTACGGGATACAGAGATCATCATAGAGTCTGAGAGCCCCTATGCCTCTTCCACAGTGGTAGTGAGTAAGAAGAATGGGGACATTAGGATGTGTGTGGATTACCGCGCTTTGAATTGTAAAACAGTTCTTGACCAATACACCATCCACAGAATTGAGGAGGCCCTGGATTGTCTTTAGGGGAGGAACAAAGAGAAACATCCCCCAGCATACTGCTGTGAACCAGTAAAGAAGCTGCTATTTTTCTTGTGCATAAAATGCAGAAGTCTCAGCTACACATATTTTCAAATACATAAGTCACCCGGCCCGTCAAGGATCTTCTGCAAATAGGGTGGTCCTAACTCTAAACATTGAGAGCCCCAATATTGGGTGATACATTCATGTGTTTTTAAATTGAGAGCTAACTAACCAAGAAGCACCCCCGGAACATTTTTCCTGGATAACCCCACCCTTTCAAGCACCTGCTGTGAACCTATAAAATGATTGATCAACTTCCACTTCTGTACAGTCTTCAAGGGAGACAGTGGTTCTCAGTACAGGACTTGCGCAGTGGCTACTATCAGATCCCAATGAGTGCCCAAAAAAACCTTCATCTGTCCGGGATTCTATGGTGGCTTGGTGCAAATACACATTGATGATGATGACAATCACAGCACTAGCTAAGCGCTTCTGATTGGCTGATTGCCTCTGAAGCTGCTGGGTGCTTTCTTCATTGCTCATGCCTATATTACAGGGTTTTCTGTGCATATTTGAAAAGAAAAAAATGTTTTGCTACTGTCATGCGTACACGAGAAGGAAGGTTATATCCGCAGTATTATAGGAAGCCTAATAGCAGAGGTGTGATTCGCTATGTAGACAAATGTTTACAATGTTCTATTGCACTTATGACCTGGTTCTGCATATGCATACCTGGGTGACGTATGCCTGACGTAAGCCTGGTGCAAATGCTAGAGTTGCAGAGCAGGACGCACCTTGAGATGGGTATGACTTAGCATATAGACCTAAAGCATCTTATTTTTGCATCCACATTTTTTGCCCGTAAATTACGCCCGAGTTGCATTCAACTATGCATCAGGCCCTAAGTATCTATCTATCTATCTATCTATCTATCTATCTATCTATCTATCTCATGACTAGCTATATATCATATCTCTCTCATATCTATCTATCTCATATCTAGCTACATACTGTGTCTATCTATTATTTAATTTATTTTTCTTCTTATCCTTTACTTCTAAAGCACCAACATTGTGGAACATTCAGCTAATATTGAATTTATTTTATCGTATTTTGAGTTGAGCACCTGAGTTTTTTCGTTGCTCTTTTACATAAAAATGGTGCTCAAGTCTACAACTACAAACATAATATATCCATTCAGTATTCTGTCTGAAGCTACAGAGAGGAAGCAGAGGAGGAGCTGAGCAACAGATGTATAGCAGCTAAGGTAATCTCGTGCACAGTGGTTAATGACATTTGCATACCCGCTACTGTTAGTGACATTTGCATACCTGCCACTGTCTCAATTTCTAGTGTCCAAAATGGTTATGGGTTAATGGGATTGGGGGTGGGGGTGTCAGAAGAAAAATATCTACACAACTGTGGTTAAATCAATGTACAAGAAAATAACAGGCAGGAGCTTCAAACTAACTGTCTTGTCTGTTCATGAAAGAAGATGTTAATCATGTGTTTTAAACCATCAATTAATGAAGTTCAATTACATTTAAAGTGAATTGAAAATTGTGCAAAGACCACTTTGCCGTGGGGGACATGAGTCACGTTGGAAGGTATGCTGTTGTTTTAATGGTACTTGTAAAAGTCTGGCAGGAACGTTACAGCAGGAACGGCAAGAACCACCTGGCTCTTTAAGCTCTTCCCTGCCTTCTGATTGCTTGTAAAAATGTCAGGAGCAAACTGCGTCTTTTATGTTTTGATAATTGGTTTTCCATTTCAAAGCCCTCAGCCTATAATCTATGTCCTTTCTCTATAGAGTATCTAAGAAGTTCTGTATCCCCCGCAGATCAGCCTCTTTAAAAGCAAGCTGTTAATACGAGAGCTTCATCGCTGCATCTTGCACTGAGAGAACCCACCGCTGGAGCCATTATGGAATGTTGCCTCCTTCCACGCTGTTAATTTTATGGGAATCTATCGCATAAAGCTGGACTTTTTATGCCGGAAACATTCTATTTACTAGCAAGGATGTATTAAAACCTTTTCACAGATATCAACCTGGCCAAATATTTTCTCGGCGATATTTGTCTGCTTGACTAAATGAAAGTTAACCCATCATCTACTAGTAGCAGAGGCAGCCATTTTGTGTCAAATGATTAGGTTGAATATTGGTATTACCCACAAAATGGCTGCTCCTCTATGTGGATGATGGATTCACTTTGCTTTGCAAGCATGCTCCAACATTGCACTACAAAAGTGCCTCAACATTCAAAGACATTCAGGGCAGCAGGGTGTCTTAGTGGTTAGCACTTCTGCCTCGCAGCACTGGGGTCATGAGTTTGATTCCCGACCATGGCCTTATCTGTGGGGAGTTTGTATGTTCTCCCCGTATTTGCGTGGGTTTCCTCAGGGTTCTCCGGTTTCCTCCCACACTCCAAAAACATTCTGGTTGGTTAATTGGCTGCTATCAAATTGACCCTAGTCTCTCTGTCTGTCTGTATGTATGTGTGTGTGTGTGTGTCTGTGTGTATGTGTGTGTATGTTAGGGAATTTAGACTGTAAGCTCCAATGGGGCAGGGACTGATGTGAGTGAGTTCTCTGTACAGTGCTGCAGAATTAGTGGCGCTATATAAATAAATGGTGATGATGATGTAAGACAGCCCCCTCGGATTGCTTTATTTTAGCACACCCTGCCCTTTCTATTTCAAAAATTGGACACTTTAGGTTCAATCCCCACAACCATCCTAGCCATGCCCAAATCCTCCTAATGAAGCCTCTGATTTATCTTGGCCGTAAAATATTAGACCGAGCACTTTAACTAAAATGAGACTGTCATGAAAAAAAAATATGTCTTTTGGGTTAGGTGATGACCTATTGGAGTAAACAAATCTCTCAAGCAAATATTACACTGATACTGTATTATAGTGCCAATCACATTACGCAGTGTTATACAGAGAATATATAACCATGCACACCCATCCCTGCCTCATCGAAACTTACTGTCTACAATCCCTCCCATACACACCAGGGTTCATTCTATCAGCAGCCAATTAACCTTCCAGTATGCAGGAGTGTGGAAGGAAACTGGAGCACCTGGAGGAAACCAGCGCAAACACAGGGAAGTCATGCAGAACAACTTGGTTGCTGATGATGAGACAGCTGGATCCGGCTCCTGTTACATAGGAGCATATTGTCCACTGCCATTATGATTTATCAATCAAATGTGATATTCCAGTAGGGTAAAATCCACCATCATCAGATTACGTCATGACCTATAGTATATTAATTATACTACTATTCATATACATTCATAATGTACACGTAATATTAATGTATGCATAATCCAGTGATGCTAAGAAATGTATAAATAATATCTGTATAAAAAACTGAGTTCTGATTTCATCACTTATAATGTTGATTTAGGAATAAAACAATCCTTAATGTAATTGATTATGGACGGATAATACAAGTCACCTTGGCTTTCCATAACCTGCAGCCTTGTGCTTCTAGATGGTCACGGAGCTGCATTGTAACACCTTTCTAATTTACAGTAGGTACAGTATATCATATATAAGCTCCTGTAGATATGATCTGTATAATTGGGGAGTTATGATGTCACCATTTCAGTGTTCAGTAGGAAAAATGTCATATTATACGTGAATGAGCTAAGGAATTATCTGAAAGGGAGCAGCCCTTTGGTCTGTCCCCAGTGTTTTTGTGTGAAACGAGGATTTCTTGCCAGCAAACTCCAAGGTTAAATCTGAAAATAACGTATACCTAGCACCAGTTCACCGCCTGGCCGTTTTTTCATGTAGCACACAAATATCAACTTTAAATTTCAGTGTACAAATAAGCTATCAAGTATTTGTGTGCTACATGAACAAACAGACAGTATTTAACTTATGTGCAAAATAGAAAACTAGTTTGCACCCCTTGCATTGTAACATGGTTTTGTCCAGGAGACTACTTACTCAATTTTTGTACTTAACTTTCCTTAATGAATCAGGCCCCATTAACTGATCCTCTCTGCTTTACCTGGTTGACACGTGGCTCTTTAATGAGCTCTATACTAAGCTGCAGATAGGTGTGGTCACACATGTTTTTAATTATTTAAGGGAGGATGAAAATTCCAAGGCCTTACAGGTGGGAAACTTCTGCCACCTAGCCTGTGATCATATCATAAGACAGTAGTTCCCACACTGCGTGCCTAGGCTCCTTGGGGTGCCTCAGCATTTTCACAGGGGTGCCTTGACCAGGGCCAGTGGCAAGCAAGCCGGTGGACTACTTAGTAATTATTTTGGCTTAGGGGTGCTTTGACAAAATTATGGACACCCTAAGAGGACTTCAACTGAAAAGGTTTGGAATCCACTGACATAAGGAATTATTGTGAATATTACCTGTCACTTTGCATGTCTGTGACCTATATAAAAACACTTGACCTACAGCCTTGTACTTTTATGTGATCACAGAACTACTCTGTGACTTCTAATATCCATATAATTTACAGTATGGAGTGCACTATTACAGATAATATAAAGCAAAATTGATGGAATTAGTTTAGAAATACAAATTTTCATGGTTACAAAGTTTTGATCTGTTGGTGCATCAAGCACTGAAGGAAGTGTATGTATGTTAGAGATGGGTGGGTCCGGTTCTCCGAGAACCGAACCCACCCGAACTTTGGGTATCCGAGTACCGAGCTGAGCAGCTCGGTACTCTCCCGCCCATTCCGAATCCAAATCGAGGCCGAACGTCATTGTGACGTTGTCGGATCTCGGGGCTCGGTTCTCGCGATACTTCAACTTTATAAATACACGCCTCCACAGCAATCCATCGCCATTTGACAGAGGGAGAGAGCAGGGTGTAGTCATAGGCTAATTAGAGCAGGGACAGAGAATACAATATTGTTCTTGCAATTGCTCTAACCAAAATCGCTAGTGCAGAGAGGAGGATAGAGGTTTATTATTTTTTCTTCATATTTGGCACTCCCCAGCGCTTTTGGGGTGTCCCCCATAATTGTGCATTAATATTTCTGGCTGTCAAAAGTCATATCTGTCAGCAGTATCTACTAAATAATTTGTAGCACTCCTCAGTGCTTTTGGGGTGTCCTCCCTAATTGTGCATTAATATTTCTGGCTGTCAAAAGTCCTATCTGTCAGCAGTATCTACTAAATAATTTTTAGCACACCTCAGTGCTTTTGGGGTGTCCTCCCTAATTGTGCATTAATATTTCTGGCTGTCAAAAGTCATATCTGTCAGCAGTATCTACTAAATAATTTGTAGCACTCCTCAGTGCTTTTGGGGTGTCCTCCCTAATTGTGCATTAATATTTCTGGCTGTCAAAAGTCATTTCTGTCAGCAGTATCTACTAAATAATTTTTAGCACACTTCAGTGCTTTTGGGGTGTCCTCCCTAATTGTGCATTAATATTTCTGGCTGTCAAAAGTCATATCTGTCAGCAGTATCTACTAAATAATTTTTAGCACACCTCAGTGCTTTTGGGGTGTCCTCCCTAATTGTGCATTAATATTTCTGGCTGTCAAAAGTCATATCTGTCAGCAGTATCTACTAAATAATTTTTAGCACTCCTCAGTGGTTTGCGCTCAGAATGGATTCAAAGCAGTCCACATATGATCTGAATGAGCAACCAGGTTCTGTCACCAGTCCTGATGTTAGTGTTCCCAGTACGTCATCTGGCCAAGGCGATGTCAAACAACAGAGTGTTTTCAAATTAGTGCAAAAAACAAAAACCAAAAAAAAATTTACTGTATTGAAGCGAAAAAGAAGTGTAACTGAGCAAAAGTTAAGTGACGATAAAAAAAAAATTGCAAGCATGCCATTCTACACACGCAGTGGCAAAGAGAGAATGAGGCCTTCACCTTTGGCTATTAGTGGCAGATCCCAAAAAGTTACCCAGCCTACAATTGGTGCACAACTACTGTTACGCGTCAAAGCCAAGCTGCAAGATAACAGTGAGGCATTACAGGAGAATATTTGCTCTGATTCACAAATGACAACAATCCCTGTGGAGAGTCCATCCAACAGTGGGATGTCTAATCGTGAGCATTCTGCTGATGTATGCCTTAATAGCCTGAGTGTAGCCGGTGATACCCAAATTGAGGATGTCACTTTGGAATTAGAAGAGGATGAGGGGGAGATTTATGTAGGCGACGAGGGCGCTAATGATGATGTTGATGATTATGATGCAGACAGATACCAAATTGCCTTTCTCAATTTCTATTTATATTCTAGATTATATAACGGCTGAATAGTTTTCTATTTTACTCCTAGTGGAGAGAGGATCTGATGCAGACAGATACCAAACTGCCTTTGTCCATTTCAATTTATATTGTACAGTATATAACGGCTGAATTTATTAGTATTTTATACAAGTGGAGGGGGGCCTAGAGAGACAGAAACCAAACTGGCTTTCTCCATGTGAATTAATATTGTACAGTCTATAACGGCTGGATTTTTTGGTATTTTATACAAGTGGAGGGGGGCCTAGAGAGACAGAAACCAAACTGGCTTTCTCCATGTCAATTAATATTGTACAGTCTATAATGGCTGAATTTTTTGTTTTTTTAAAAAAGGTTGAGGGGTGCCCATAGAGACAGAAAGCAAACTGTCTTTTTCCATTTCTTTACATATTTAACTATGAGTGTAGGGTGTAATATAATCCAAAGACGGCTGCATTGCCAATATGCATAGATGGAGAGGAAGACAATCTGTTTTGTGTGTAGAATAAATGAAGGCCTACCAACGAAGAATTAAACTGTTTTTTTGGATGATTTATTACCTCAACAATTAGATTACTTATCTCTAAAACAGTTGGAGCACTAAATTGGGTTATTTTAGGCACAAAAACATGTATTTTCCAACAAAATAGCAAAACAAAACCAAACAAAACCAAAACCAAAACCAAAACACGCAATGGCGGTTTTGCAAAACCAAAACCAAAACCAATACACAACGGTAATCCAGATCCAAAACCGAATCCAAAACCAATACACGGGGGTCAGTGACCATCTCTAATGTATGTGTTTTCCAGTAATACCAAATAATTATGTTCATTTTTGCAAGGAGTGAGTAAAATTTGGGATATCGAGTGGTTAGACACAGCCCTGCATAAGATGTTAGCTTTGCCATAACCCACAACATTGGAAAAACCTGGCTAAGTTGGGCCATTCCCCCAACCAACTCAAACCACAGTCTAATCCTCCAAAGACATACCCAGATCCCATCACGAAATACCCCATTCTAATAGGCCATGTCCCCCATGGGGCTGGCTTGCGAAATCGGTATTCTCTGTCGGTATGACTCCGCATTTGTAGTAATATGTTAATTTTTACAATAAATGTTCAATTGGACACCCAATATACCTAACTCTTTATTTCTTGCTATCATTTGGCCTTTTTATATAAAGGTCATATTGGAAGATATTCACAATGCACAGATTTTTATTCAGTAGTAGTAAAATGCTTATTTTAAAACAGACTTTAGATCATACGACTGAAATATCAAGTGCATTAATCATAAAATATAGTGCTCATGTTGTCAATCAAACCGAGATGAAGTAAATTAGTTTAAAAGGAATATTATTATTATTCTATATGTTGCCGATCTGGGCCTCTAGTGCCATAGTAAAAGTGTAACTATGTGCCTTATATCCCCTAAAATGATATGGATAATATTTACATAGAAGAACAGGTTTCCATGAGTAATCACATCTATTATTTTCTAGACCATTACGAAATATTATTTTTTTTAAAATAGTACTGATAAACTGTCCTAGTTTAGGTAATTACACAGAATGCAATGCAAGTATTATAACTTAAGTACAGGACAAACCTTGGCAATGGATTATGTGATATGACTAATCTATTTAAATGTTTGACCTTCAAAATTAGACACCAGATTTCCATATTTTAATACAGGCATTATTTATTGATTTGTAATTAACTTCCCATGTTGCAAATTTATTACCCTTGATGACCTAAAATAATATTTTTTTTAACTACTTAATAGTTATTCCCTGTCTCTAATCTGTCGTTATTAACCTTGATTTGTCTTTTTTTACTACATAGCAAAATCTTATTTTTTCCCCTCACTTCTCTCTAAATTAGAGCTAGAAAACTAATCTTGTAAAACACCAAAATTCAACTGTAATCTAACTGTCATTTCCTTTTGAGATTGGGCTGATACTAAGATCCACCCCAAGGGGTATATTTACTAAACTGCAGGTTAGAAAAAGTGGAGATGTTGCCTTTAGCAACCAATCAGATTCCAGCTGTCATTTTGTAGAATGTACTAAATAAATGAGAACTGGAATCCAATTGGTTGCTATAGGCAACATCTCCACTTTTTCAAACCCGCAGATTAGTAAATCTAGCCCCAAATCTTGATTGTGCAGATAGGGCACAGTCTCCAGCTTCATTCTTTCTATCCTACATCAGTGAGCCCTGCATGCATTCTCCTCGATTTGCGTATATTCCCATCAAAATTGTCTCACTCTGCGATTTGTCATGTACATCCATACAGATAGGTGCACAGTCCATCAACACACTTTTGTGTTTTTGCATGACTTTTGTGCTGTCCCTCTCGATTACTGAGTAGCATATATATGAACCAAAGATGTTACAAACAAAAACAAAGGATTCTGGGAAACCAGCGCAATTAGAAGCATGGGGAGCATCTAACCTTATTTGTATGGACACCTGCAGTCCCCCCAAAGAAGCATTGATGTTTGACGTCTTCATTATTGTTGTTTTTTGGCCAATGATTTGTATCCAGTTAATGATCACAGAGTTGAGACTCCCAGATAACATTGAAAGACTTCGTATATGTTGTGCACTAAACCTTCCCGTCCTTTCTGAAGATTTCCTCTGTTAAAACAGAGGGATTTCCAGACTTGCTGAGTCCTTAATTGCCGTGTAAAGTAGATCTCAGCCAATTTCAGTACAGATGGTACTTTCAGTTCTATAAATTGCTTTTTGGTATATTTGATGGAGTGCCAGTTCTGTCAAGTCATTGCTGATTTTGGCAGCTCGTAACTTTTAGATAATGTGTTCGGCTGGCTACGCACATTGTATAGTGAACAACAAAATGCTTCAGGTCTCCGGGATACATCTGTTCAGCTTTGTGAAAACAACAGGAAACAGCGACCAAAGCACCTTAGTGTTGTCCGACTTTCTTGTCTCATTTTAATCCACATCACTTGGTATTTAAGCAGAGTGCATCAAAGTGAATCTTTACTTCTACCGTAAATATACAGTACATTAGTCCAATCTCAATTGCGGGTGCATTTCACTGTGATCCTGTTCTATTAGGTTTATTTCTCGTAGATGTTCAGGTGATAAAACCAACTTGTAGCCAATAAGAGAACTAAATCATTTTTAGGCCTAGATCAACCTGTTGTCAGGACTGTGTACAGGATGGAGCTACTAACTGGTATTAACGCAACTGAAAAATGAGGCACGGAGTCTAACGCACCACTGGTAGACACCAGGGACCCCCGCAAGGAGGCAAGGGCTTGGCTGTAAGCGGAGCGCAGATCGCGGTTCTCCAGGACAGTTACCAGCGTAGTAGTGGTGAAGAATGGTCAAACAGTCTGGATCAAGCCAATCAGGAAGAATTGTACCAAGAGAGATCCAGAGTGAGGTAGAAAATAGCCGAGGTTAAACGAGGAGAACAGTAACATCATAATCATAATCTAAAGTGGAGGTCTAGGAACAAGCCAGGTCAATACCAAAGGAGCAACAATTGGGTAATAGAACAAGGAACACTTTAGACAGGAAGACCTGATACTCTGATTGGCTGAGGAGCGATGGGTGGTCAGTGATGACACTGACCGCTGATATTGCCGAGAATAGCATCCCATTGCCTAGCAACTGGGCGCACTACTGCGCATGCGCCCGACAGCACCAGAACGGCTGGGGAAGCTGTGTCCCTGTTCCCTAGCAACAGGATGCCTCATGCCGAAAGTGACAGGCTACCATCCCTGCTCTATGGAGGACACCTGTAGCCAATCAAACTAGTAGAACATTCATCAGGGTAGACCTATCTGTAGTTAATCAGAGCATTCAATGGTTCACATGAGTTGACCAACCTGTTTCCAATCAGAGCACTAAAACAATCACAGGAGTAAACCAACCTGTGGACAATAAGTACATTATAACGTTAACAGAACTATACCAAACAGCAGTAAGTTAGAGCATTAGCACATTTACAGCACTAGAACAACCAAGAGCCAGTAACAGCATTACAACATTCACAACACAAATGGGACTAATCAGCTGCAAATGATACTTCAACAATTCTTATGTACAATTATTATAAATATGAAAGATTCAGAAGCGCGGCACTTGGCAAACAAGACACCATTGGTGCAAAAAGGGTAAGCTCTGATCACTCTCAGATATTGATCAAAAGCAGCAAACGTTTTGGGCCCATACAATCTGTTGTTTATTAATCAGGTCTAAAATGGCCTAATTGGCCAACAAACACCCAGCATGTATGGGCACACATCAGTTCTGTAGAATTTAGGATCAACTTAAGCATACTTAGAACCAGCTTGACATTTTATAGATGAAACTGATAAAGAAAATATACATTACAATATAAATTAAACAGATAGACAAGTGCAAGTTTTGCCATTGGCGGTTTAAATTTTCCCTGGAAAGTCGCCGAATGTCGGCGACTTGGAGAATCCACTGGTTGATACTTTTACCCTCAGGATTTAGATTTTGGGTTTACCAAAGAAGTATGCTTTAGTAAGAGTTTGGGCTTGATGTTAGGTCTGCAGTTTGAATTTGATTGTGGTGAATTTGATTGTGGCAAATTAGCAGAATCAGATTTTTTTCCTGGGAGACACAATGGCACTGCTTGTAGTCAGCCCTGAATACACAAGCTTCAGAGCTACAAGTAGTATTCAACATCAAAGTGTGAAGGAGAAAAGAAAACAAATTAACAATATAACGTAGCCACCAGAAGCACACACTTGTCAATAGTCGAGCTATGGGAATAGCAATGATCCGTGATGTAAATTCTTAAAAATATGCTGACTGACTTTTTCTTATAATAAATATATTGATAAAGGATCATCAGAGATTTTCTATCTGGTTGGCGGTGGTGCGTTGTGACACAATCCTGTTTGAGTGCAAAATAAATAAGTAGCTGACAATCAATAATTATCAATAACCATGTTATTTACATTGTGACCCTCTATAGTCCTGCTAGTCAGTTAGATTTACTAAAGTAACTAAATGGAAAAGTGGAGATGTTGCCCATAGCAACCACTCAGATTACAGCTATCATTTTCTAGAATGTACTAGATATATGATAGGTAGAATCTGAATGGTTGCTATGGGCAACACCTCCACTTTTCCATTTTAGAAGCTTTAGTAAATCTACCCCTATGTCTTCTTTTTTTGCCGTTTGCAATATAGGAAATTTAGTTTGTTCATGACTGGTCTTCTAATTGGCCACCATCAGTTGAAAAATCCGTCCTTAGCAAGTCATTATTTAGCAGAAAAACAACCATAGGCTTGTTGACTACTCTCAGTTTTAGCAAATCCCTTTCCTGGCATTAAATATTATTACAGGAGTTATTAAAGCATTAACTCACCAGATCTGAAGAGTCATTATCTCCAAATAGGATAATGCAGGTTATAAAACATATGGATCTCTGTAGAATATAGGTTTGTAATATTAGTAGCAGACACAGAAAAAAACCATATGTTTTTCTTCATTAAGTACAGCCTGAATCTACAGCTTAAGGCTTAGAAATTTGCCTCTGTGGAACCTCTCTTTGGTCTAGAATGGTTTTACTAAGGTCGTTACTTCAGTATTAGTTTTCGACTCTGGATGTCAAGTAAAATAATAGCTCAAATTAGGCTAGCAACTTCAACTGTTTCATGTTAAACACATAGGAGAAACACTATTGTAATAACTGAGGTGAAAAACAAAATGGCACCTGTCTTGCCACTTACCTCAAGAATTAACTACTGTCTGCTCCGGAGCTGATGCAAGATTAGGGTAAATGTAGCTTAATATTCTAAGAATACAAAAAGAAGGAAAAAGGGTGCCTAATAGTGTAGTATTTTACCAGATGTGATCCCAATAAACCCATAGGTGTAGTATAGATACGTGTACCAGATGTAGGAAGTAGTGAGGCTCATAAATCGAATGATACTGCACGTGTTAGTGACGCATTTCTTCCAGAAAAAAACAACAAGCTTATCTGTGTCTCTTTATGCTGGACTCCAGTTGCTTCCTGTGGATGGTTGCCACTTTGGTGGTTTAAACATAAAGGCTCATTTGAGCTGGTGAGTAAGTCACAGTAGAGATGTAGATCCTATAAACATGTCCTCAACGCATTTCATCTCATACAGACTTCATCTGGAGGATACCTTAATATTCAGCTGCGTGCTGCTCACCAGGAGCATTATGGGAAATGTACAAGCAGTGCGGTACACCAAGCATATTGAAACCAAGTGGATCCATACATGTGTACCTCATGCATTAATTATACAAATAACAGCCCAGTATAAAAATACTGAATTGCCCTAGTCGCCTAAAACTATTGTCACCCAATAGTAAGATGAGCATGACAGTGACGTTATGCATATGTCACAGACTTCTCAGTCACAAGATCAGAACCATATGAAACACCTGTGGGATTTTCTGGATGGATGCATGAGACAACATTTTCCACCACAATTGTTATTTGCTTGGTCACACTAGGATTTTGTCTGCAGAGTTCCTCCAAGCTGGTGTATGATTGCTTTTCCCTGAAGTCCCTACAGAAGTAGGAGCCAATATATATCCCTGCTATTACCAGAAACATAAATGTGTTATTTTAATATATATTTTATCCAAATGTGTATATAGTAGAGATGCTCAGGCTCGGTTTTCTGAAATGGGAGCCCATCTGAACTTAGGGGATGCGAGTAGGCTCGCGAGCCGGAATGGTACTTTCGCGCGTCCTCAAATCTGAATTGAGGCAAAACGTCATAGTACGTTGTCGGATCTCGCGAGTTTTGGATTCCATAAGTACCTCCTTCCCCAGGAGATCCAGTGCCATTGCTCACACAGAAACAGGGCTAGTAGTGTTTTTGTCACTCTCCATTCTCCAGTGACATTGCTCAGTGCCCCTGCACACACAGAAACAGGGGGGCAGTGTTCTTATCACTCTCCAATCTCCAGTGACATTGCTCAGTGCCATTGCTCACACAGAAACAGGGGGGCAGTGTTCTTGTCACTCTCCAATCTCCAGTGACATTGCTCAGTGCCATTGCTCACACAGAAACAGGGCTAGTAGTGTTTTTGTCACTCTTCATTCTCCAGTGCCATTGCTCATACAGAAACAGGAGGGGTAGTCGTGTTTTTGTCACTTGGCAAAAATTTACTGGAAATGACTGGAAATTAATGTTATTGAAAAATAATGTAGGAATAAAAAAAAGGGTCAAATTCTGTGATTTTAGCAAAAAAAAATAATAATATGGATTTTAGAAAAAAATAGGGATCCAAAACCAAAACACACAAGGGTGTTTTTGCCAAAACCAAAACTTGAATTTAATCCAGATCTAAAACCAAAACCAAAACACGGGTGTTAGTGAACATCTCTAGTATATAGTTTCTAAAAAGTCACAGGAAAGCTTTCAGTGCAATCCACAACTTCATGCAATTGAATATTGGGATATTTGGGATATTTAAACACTTTGGGCCTGATTCAGAGTGGAATGTAGTGCAGATTGGCGTTTTTCAGACTGCGCATGCTCAGAAACTGCGGCTATTCAGATCTGCGACTTTTCGGCATTTATGAATCCGTGACAAAGGAGAGAAGGGGTGATCTAACTAATGCAATGTACAGTAAGGGCGTGTTCAAGTAATTGTGTAGGGATTCAGACTGGTACCTAATCCTAGATAAGGCTGAAGTATCAGGTGTAAGTAACGGATAATGATGATGATACACCGGATTTATCAAACCGTAAATCAAAAAAATAAATGAATTGTGTTTTGTATGCATATCGAGACCTTGTTCCTTAGCTAAGTTATTTAAGTGTAAATTGATGCTTCACGGCAATTGTGTTTAACACATGCAAAAAGCAAAACTTTTTGTACATATTAGATGCAAGTGTCTGAGGGGTGTGTACTTTTCAATCTCATATAACGTCTTCAGATGCGGTCCACTCTGAATTAGGCTCTCTCTGTTCATATGTGATATGTAAACATTAGCCATTAACGATATTTGCATGAGTTATTCAGGTAGCGAGAGTAAAAGGGCTGTAAGAATTTCAATCGAATCTGCAGATCAAGTTCAGGAACTCTTTTCCTTGGGCTGCCCGTTTGAAAGCCGAGCCATGCAGATTGACTCTTCCTAATTAAACCCAATGGATAAAGGAAGATTCCCCATGGACCGCAGCCAAAGAAGATTAGAAAAAGAGAGAGAAGGTTTTCAAAAGCTTTTATCAGTCAGATGTGCAAATTACTACGGACTATATTGGGAAACCAGGTGATTATATAACGTTGTATGGTTTTCAGGGAAAAATCACACACACACACAGGGGCTGATTTGGAAATAGGAACAAATCCATCTACTGGGTGCATAATGAGCACCTGTAAAAACCATTGTGTGCTGCGGGGAGGGGGGGGGGCAGGGTGTAGTATTTGCCATGCATGCAAAAAATGTTTGCATTTGTGCCCATTGAAACTCAACATGACTTGCTCGGCTGCACACTGTCTGGCTGTTTGTACAAGGATAAGATTACATTTTTTGCTTGGTCATATAGCTCTAATCATCCATATTAAGCTGCAGAGGCAACACCTGGGCAGATCTTGTCATTTAGCCAAGGATTGAAGACTGATTTGTGGACAATTTAGTGTGCAGGACCTAAATACATGTTTGGTTTGGCGGAAAGATCAAATGGTCAAATTTCCCAATGTCGCCAGCACTTTCTATGTTCCATTCTGCTTAATTAAATATGATGTGATCTGATCTGATTACACCTGATTGCTCACACAACAAATGACAACACATTGGCAAACCAATCTTCGTATGTGGGCAGCTTCAACTTAAATCTTTTGCATGTTCTTGGAAAAGTTTAAATATCCTGTTGTGTTATTGAACATTTGAGAATTCTTGAGATTTACATATGTAAGGCTGGTTAGTTTGACTGATCCTTCTACGAGGTCAGACCTCTGAGCTACAAGATTAGTTTATAATTAACCCCACATGTGGGTGAATAAACTTGACAGACCCAGCTGTTCTGTGCTCGGGCCAAACATTCGGATCACACTGGTGTAAAGAAAAGAGAAACTTTTCCGTCAATATTTGCCTCGTTCCACTTTTGGCGGCACAGTTTTGCACGTTCTGCCAGCAGAATTTGGCCTTGAGTGTTCCCAGTACTACCGCTGCCATATTGCATAGATGAATTGAATATCATCAACCCAGCTCTATTCACACCACGAAATGCAGTGTGAAATAGTGAAACAAAAACAGACCTAAAATTATATATTGCTGGAACTTCGCATGTCTATGAAGAGACAAGTGATGCCAAGGAACTTAATGGAATTTCACAGAGTTCTCTAAACTGGTCAGTGTGATTGGCAGGTGGCCACACACTCGGGCTTGTGGTAGTCATCTGCCAACCAGGTTATTGGCATACTGCAACAATGATTGGATCAATTTTGGGTTGATCAAGCATGCAGATGATTTTGGAGCCACACACACCCAGAGCTGGACTAATACCCCACACTGGTTTGGGCCTCTTGCCCGGTCCATTGGTCTAAAAAACAAAACATAAAAATGGGGTTACGGTAATCTGGGCTCCTCATTGCCCACTGGGCCCTAGGAGGAGTTCTAGCTTGATCCAGATATGCACACACTGATATTGGCCAATTTTCTAATGCATGACATTGACAATAAGCTTAAGATATATTTTGGTCCGTTAAGACTAGTCAACTTGATCAACTTCTGTACACTGTATGGCTCCAATCTAACTCCAAAATCAAAACTCAAACACATTTGGATTGGACTGAAGATTAGTTTGCAGCAATATTACACTAGTTTAGTGACAATATTGGCTCTTCAGCATAGTAATTATCTAGCAATAGGGTACTGTGGCAGTAATGATCTAAGTCTCACTATTGTAACCCAGTTCACAGAAATTCCCAAGCTACAGTCCAAGTGATGAAGGTTCTACGCCATTGTCTGTCATGTCACGATGAATGATCTACAACATTGAAAATTAAAAGGCATGATTCACCAAGGCACATATCTGCCGATTTTGGGCTTCGGGGCTTTAACTGGGTGTGGAAGAGGCGTTTTGCAGTAGTCTCTGTAAAGTAGGGGCGTGCCAAACTCAAGCGCACTCAGCAGCGTCCAAATCCAGCTCTGAGCCTCTCAAACTTACTTTGTGGTTCTGTTGTATCTCTTACTCCAGCTACAGGGATAGTCTAAGTCCTGATCAGTAGTGATGACAGTCTGGTATGCATTGCGAGCACCCTAATAAATGTACCACTTCAGAACTCTGCTGCACTTGGAAAATGTGTGGACATGGTACCCATAGAGCTAAGATATGTTTTATCAATGTTGCAACATTGCAAATTTTTTTAAGCTGACAAAGAAACCATCCACATTACAATGCCCCTTACTCCAGTTGCCATTGCCTCAGATGAAAATTCCACCCCTCTGCCCATATTGTAATTTAAAAAAATAAAAAACTATTTAAAAAAAAAAGCGAAAAAATATATGGATGTCCCTGAGAAATGTTATTTTCCAGCATAATTAGTTTAAGAATTTATTATGTTTCTATTTTTCTATTTAATATATAAAACAGTTTATCTTTGTTACAATTTGGTTGTGTGTGTTTCCTTTTGAAGTAGGAAAATGTGTAGTCAGGTCCATTAGAACTATAATGAAGGGACACTTTGAACCTAAAATTTGAAAAACATTTTTAACTTTTGTTTGGTTATTAACTACAGCACATTTGCTAAATACATAAAGCGTGAGATGAGGATAGCAGGGATAATAAGTACATTAACTCGTCCCCTATTAGTGTTATGAACGATGTTCAGTTTGTGTGGGGGATAATTGTTTCCTTTCCTCATACAGTGTATGGCCTCAAAGCCATTATGCCATTATCATCACAGGGGAGGCAGCCACAATGTTTCCATAAGTCATTATATTTATACAGACAAAAAAGTCAAAATTTTTAAAAACAATAAACAAGTAAATGCAAAAAAAAAAAAAGTGTGGGCCCCCTAAAAGTTTAACCAAACCTAGTACTGCCTGCCTAGGCTGGTACTGGCACAATCTGACAACCAACTCCAGAAAGGTCAGCACTGTGTTGCATTCCCTAGTGAGATGTGGGCCTCCGAACCCTCATCTGGGCTGAAAGCACTTTGGCCCTTCCCCCACTCCTGGGTGGGGGGAAGGGTAATATTAATAGTATAATGCATAAAAGTATTTTGTCTCTGGTACTCTATAGGTCCTAGCAAAGCCAGGATGCAATTAAGTGGCTGGGCATGCTGGCACTTGTCAAGCACAAGCATACCCATGGCCGCAAGGCCATGCTGGGCCCTGTAGTGCCCAAAAGAAACATTTACACCCTTACAATACCTACATGTACAATCTTTTTTTTTTAATAAACATTTTTATAGGGTTTTACAATTAAGGGAGATGGAAAAGAGGTGCACATAGCAATGTAATCACGAAAAAGGCAGAATTTCAAATAGCGTACACAATATAACACTAGGGGGCATTGCAATGGGGGCAATGGAAAAGAAGAGTGGAGCTAGAGAGAGGAAAGAGAGGTAAAGGGAAGGGAAGGGGGAAGTCATTCGAGAAGTAGACTGGTTGAGCAGACTGAAAAATCAAGGCAGACAGAAAGGGTGTGAGAGAGCTAAAATCCTTAGGATACCAGGGGAGAAGAGGACACGTGGAACTCAGTCCAGGGACTTCAGACACACACATTAACCATCTTTATTACTCACCTACATCAAGGGTCTTTCATCTGTAATACATTAATCCACCCTACATGTGTCTGTGAAGTAACTAGCGGACCAAATACTTACACTTAAAGACGCAGCAGCATGCCGCGCCTGCTTTTACGGCATGTAAATGTCATTGCTACTGAATTCATCTAGCAATCTATCTTAAGATCTGTGGATAAGAACCATGCACCTGATTCATTAAGGATCTTAACTTGAGAAACTTCTTATTTCAGTCTCCTGGACAAAACCATGTTACAATGCAAGGGGTTCTGTTTTGCACATAAGTTAAATGCTGTCTGTATTTTCATGTAGCACACAAATACTTGATAACTTATTTGTACACTGAAATTTAAAGTTGATATTTGTGTGCTACATGAAAAAACAGGCAGTATTTAACTTATGTGCAAAACAGAATACTAATTTGCACCCCTCGCATTGTAACATGGTTTTGTCCAGGAGACTGAAATAAGAAGTTTCTTAAGTTAAGATCCTTAATGAATAAGACCCCAGATCCTGTGGGAGGCAGAAGTGGAAAAGGAAAGAGGAAAAATGTGCACTTTATTTTTATTTTTATTATTTTTTTTAAATAGCTGCTCCCACGCACTAATTAGTTTAACAAAAAAAAAAACACAACAGCAACAAAAGGAAACCTTGAGTGGAGATATCCTTTAAGTATGGAGATTGGAAATTGTATTTCTGTACAGTAACCTAATCTCCAAAACATGCATCAGTTTAGTACAGATACACCAGTTAGAATAACCCGATGCTTCATGGAAGATTACTGACTAAAGAATTCTCCATATGGACTAATGAGTACCTCCATTTATCTTGTCTGTTTATACAGATACAAATTAGGACAGTTGTTGAAGAAAGTCAAATAGAACAAGAAAAAGCAAATCGATTCCTCTTTGAAGAGGTGTTTAATCCAGATAACCCCCTAAACAGTCTTGAGTTCAATGTCTTCTGACGTGGGTGGAATCAATATAAAGTCCTCTATACTTTTCACGGACTGTGCATTTATTTCAGTGTTAGTGCTGACTGGAAACTAGATCACCAATACAACTTGTGCAAGGTGTGCGATAAAACACTCTAGTGTCTATCTTTAAATCCTCTCCACTAATAGAACAAATTGTGCACAACATATATTAGATAGGTACTTAATCGTTCTAACATTACATTTTCAGAAACGAGAATGCATTTATAATTGGGAAAAGCACGCCAAACAAATGCTGCAGACACCGGTTTGCTGAACCACTTTGCTGTAGTTTTATTCACAGGTGTCAGAAAGCTACAGACAGCAACTCTTGTAGTTCCAGCAATTCAAACAAACAAAAGTGTATGCAATTCCACGGGACCCTGCTGCTAGCAAGACACACAGTCCCCTCACTAGTTACCGGCCACTTGCCGGCGTCGGTTGACCCCGCTCACAACACAAAGTAGCTATTTATGATTCCTCCCAAGCACTAACTAGCTGAAACTTTAATTACACCCCTGTGCTCTGTGTGTAGAGAAATGTGGAGTTTTAACTATTTCTGCAGCATGAGCCTGCAGACTGCCAGGAATTATTAGTCTCTGCCTTAAAGGTCTGTGAAAAAATGGATTTAGAAATCTTTCTGAGTGAGCCATGAAATCATGCTTCTTACAGGTGTGCAATGGGTCACCTAATATTTAAAATGAAATATATTTTGTGATACATTTCTATATTGACATACTCTTCATATTAATTGATATAAAAACCAGACAGTCATTTTTTTGAGAATAAGGCTATATATATAGCACAACACAACATTTTCCAGGTAATCTATTATCTGTGGGATGCAATGGTGTAACATAGACACATATTTTGACTTTACAAATGGATTCATTAGTGGACCTGCCCAAATAATTTGAAACTCTTTGAAATTATATCAAATTTGGCTAATTCCCCGGCCTCAAACTTATTTGTGGTACAATCGTATTTGTGTTGGCAGTACAAAATTTGCGGTTCTAAAGGACATTAAAAATGAGAAAATGTTTCCTGTACAAGGTTAAATAGCTACATTTTATAGTAATTTTAAGTACTTTTATACCAAGTTATTTTATACTTTTTTATTTGCGTAGCAGACTTTATTGTGTTTGAGTTTGAAGTTTGTATGGAAAACTGTGAAAAATACTATACAATGTAGCCATTAAGCTTGAACATGTTTGAACCAGCTTGAACAAGACCAACCTGTTCGTCATGCTCAACTTTCATTTAAATTTTTAGACTAATATAAAGTTCGACCATTTTTTTTGTACAAATAATATAATAATCTGAAAGGCACCACAAAGAATAGGTACAAAGATAGAAAGTAAATTCTATTCTGTTTCTGCCCTCTGTAACTAGATTCAGTATTTGTTATAAAAGTAGATATATTTGTGCTTTCTCTACTCATCATCATCATCAATTTATATAGCGCCAGCAATTCCGCAGCGCTGTAAAGAAATTATTTCTCCTTCACATCAGTCCCTGCCCCATTAGCGCTTACAGTCTAAATTTCTTAGCACACACAGACTAGGTTTACATTTGTCAGCAGCCAATTAGCCTAGCATGTTTTTTTTTTTAGAGGGTGGGAGAAAACTTGAACACTCCCATGCAAACATGTGGAGTACATACAAACTCTACACCGATAAGGCCCTGGTTGGGAATCAAACTCATGACTCCAGCGCTTCCAGGCAGAAATATAAACCACTGATTGAAGGCAAGGACATCAAGCTAATGAAAGATTATGGTAAATTAATGTAGTTGTCCTGTCTTCGTGAACATAGACTTGCTGAAATCTGTTGAGTAAAAGTGCCTATATTTCCATGTATCATACATTTAAAATCTATTTATGCCAAAACTCCAATATGCCACCAAAAGACATACCTAACGTCCACCAACAAATATCTGAAGTTTGTTTTAGTAGAATAAAAAAAAAAAAGTTATTGCTGGCAATCTGGTTGCATAAAAATGTATTTGGTTACCGAGGTACAAAATACCTCTGGTCATTAAGGGGGTAATCCTGTTGCTACAAAAATCCTCTACAGAATAACACCAAAGGTCAGTAAATATTTGAAGATCATCGTTATCTTTTCTTAGATGGCGCCACAGAAACCGCAGTGCTACATAATAAAAACAAAACAAGACTGCGATTAAATACAGATCAGCAAAAATCAATACAAGAGACTATAGAGAAAGCAACTACATAACAAGACACAACTAGAACAAAGGAAACATTACAAAGAGGATATGGAGATAGGAGGTAGAGAGGGCCAAATATGTGAGAGTTAACATTAAAAGGATTAGGGTGGCAGGTGGAGACGATAGAGGTGGAGAGGAATAGGCAAGTGGAGTGTAAAGAGGGAATTGTCTTAGGATGGGGCCAGGTAGGCAAGTGTGAAAAGTTTTGAGGAAGCGTTTGAAGCATTCGCGGTTGGGGGTGAGTCTGATTGGAGCGGAAAGTTTGATATGTGGGGAGCAGCTCGTGCAAAGTTCGCAAGGGGCGCGAGTGTATGGTGGTAAAAGGTGATGAAGAGAGGCGAAGGTCATTGACAGACTGTGGTGGGCAAGCAGGGGAGTGTTTCCTGACAAGCTTGGAGATGTAGGAAGAGGAGGCATTATAGAGTGCTTTATAAGAGAGGGTAAGCTACTTGAATTGTACTCTGGGGGGAATCAGGAGCCAATGGAGAGCTTTGCAGAAAGGCGTAGCAGCAGAGACACGACGGGAAAGGGAATTTAGCCATGATGCCGCATTCAGCACAGATTTCAGGGGAAACAGACATTTGTTAGGCAACCCAGAGAGGAGAAGATTGCAATAATCAAGATGGGAGATGACAAGAGCATAGATGAGGGTCTTGGTGGCATCCAGGGATAGGAAAGGGTGAGTCTTGTCAATGTTGCAAATATAGAGGCAACAGGAAGGGGCAAGCTACTGGATATGGGGAGTGAAATTGAGGGTGGAATCAATGAAGACCCACAGTCAGTGTGCATGGGGGACAGGGAAGAGGGTGACATCATCAACGCTAAAGGAGATCAGAGGAGGGGATGCGACACTAGGTGGTGGACAGGTGATAAGCTCAGTTTTAGATAGATTGAGCTTGAGGTAGCGTCTAACTTTTCAGGTTGACATGGCACAAAGCAGTCAGCCTCAGAGGAGAGGAAGGAGGGAGAGTGATCAGGGAAGGAAAGGCAGATTAGAGTTTCATCTTCATACAGATGATATTGGAGGTCAAATGTGCAGATGAGTTGACCAAGAGAGGAGGTGTAAATTGTCATGATTCCCAATATAAGACCACAGAGAGAGCATAGTGAACAAATTGTTTTTTATTAAACACCGGCTGCACAGGTTTCAGGATGCAGTACGGTAGTGTATGGTAGAAATAGCAAGAAAACTCAGTAAACAACAGATGCAGAATGACATGGTCTGCAGGACTTTACCACAAAGTAGTGGATATGACTCACAAGGTGTGATGGTCTGCTGAGCAAGGCACTGAAGGTCACAGACATAGGATGCGATGATCTACAAGACTTTACCACGAGGTAGTGGAGATGACGCACTAGGTGCGACGGTCTGCGGAGCAAAGCACTGAGGGTAGCAGACACAGGATGTGATGGTCTGGTGAGCGTGGAGACTACTAGTAACAATCTGCAACAGGTTAGTCCTCTGTAACACTGGAGACCTGAAAACAGGTATTGATGGTAATACTCTGCAGTAGGATAATGCTGAAACACTGGAGAGCTGAAAGCAAATTTTGGTGGCAATACTCTGCAGCAGAATAATGCTGAATAACTGGGGAGCTGAAAGCAGGTACAGAGTCACAGACAAGCCGAGTCAGGGGTCACAGGAAGAGGTGCAAAAATGGAGGGACAAGCAGAGTTCAATACCAGAAGACCAATCAGGATAGCACACAGGAAAAGCAACACAGGTAAAGGCAACAGATGATCTGGCAAAGGCTGCTAGGACAAAAAGACTTTTATAGGCCAGAGACAGGTGTTAAGCACCCTGGAGTAACGAGCCAGCTCTGACAGGAAAGAGAGCAGTCTAAGCACCACAGTGGCCACTTTGGTGGAACAGTGGTACTACAGGCAGGATACAAATATATATTCGTACACACACACACACACACACACACATATATATATATATATATATATATATATATGTATACAAAGGTCCAATATAGTTCCTGGCAGACAGATTGTTACATAAATAAAGTATTTGGTCAAGAACAAAGCCTTGGGGAGCACCAGCAGATAGAGGGATAGGAGGGGAGCAGGTACCAGAGCAAGAAACACTGAAATGATGATCACAGAGGTAGTAGGTAAGTCAGGAAAGGACAGTGCCACGGAGGCCAAGGGAGTGAAGGTTATCAAGGAGGAGAGGATGATCAACAGTGTCAAAAGTGGCAGAAACGCCAAGGAGCAAAAGCAGGGAGAAAAGGTCCTTTGACTTAGCCAAGAGTAGATCATTAGTCATTAGGGGCAGGACAGTGGCCTAGTGGTTAGCACTTCTGCCTCACAGCACTGGGGTCATGAGTTCGATTCCCGACCATGGCCTTATCTGTGTGAAGTTTGTATGATCTCCCTGTGTTTGCGTGGGTTTCCTCCGGGTGCTCCGGTTTCCTCCCACACTCCAAAAACATACTGGTAGGTTAATTGGCTGCTATCAAAATTGACCCTAGTCTCTCCCTGTGTCTGTGTCTGTGTGTGAGTGTGTGTCTATATTAGGGAATTTAGACTGTGAGCTCCAATGGGGCAGGGACTGATGTGAATGAGTTCTCTGTCATGGGCAATGAGGGTGGGTGGAGGGGGTGGAGGCGAGGGGCAGAGAAGGGAGTTGATGGAACAACGGGTGTTTTTTGAACTTGAGATGAGATAAGGGCTTTGAAGTAGAACTGTTTGGAAAGAGAGATGGCAATGTAATAAGCTGACAGGATGAATTTGAAATGGATAAAGTCTGCGTCAAAGCAGGACTTTCTCCAGAAGCCCTCGTGGAACAGGAGCATCTCCCACGGTAGCCAGTGAGCTTGGAATGCCAAGGTAATGGCATAGAATGATGGAGGTGAAGTGTGGTGTCAAATACAGCATCCTGTCATTATGTTAAGGAGACACCCAGTGGTGGAAGTGGGCTGGTATGTGGTGGTATGTGGTGGTAGGCCATACCACCTCTTCTACTGCCTTCATTATAAAACTATCAAATGTCATCCACATACATATTCCATACAGCCACTTCTAAATATATTTGCTACCATTTTTAAATTCTCACTTCGCCCACTGGAGCAACCTTTAGACTAATACTGCTTTTTGGCTAATGGAGCAGATTTCACTGTCAAATTGTATTATTTAATTGCACTATTTGTTTGTTTTAGGTTATTTTTGAGTCTTTTTTAGCCAACCTAATTCACTAACAGTAAAGCACATTTGAAATCATGACGTTATGCATCTGGAATAAATGTAAGCTTCCATTTGAAGGCCAAACGGTCTCCAGTTTTATGGGATATAACAGAATGAGAAAAAAACTATCAAAGAACGAAAGCAATACAAAAAGTGAGACATACGGTCCAATAGAGGCAGACGGTTGTTGCTGAGCGTATCTCTACAAGGTGCATGCTGATCACAGAGCAGCTGGAATATGCATCCTCTGATCGGCTGCCAAGAACGGAAAGATGGAACCTTCATTTAAATGCTAAACAATTTAACGGGGATTCATAAATTATTTGAAAGTTTAATATTGTAATTGTCAAACTCTGCCAGGTGTTTGATTGTCATAAATATCTTCCTGTATGCAAAATAATGCACAAAACATAAGAATAGGCTGAGCCAGGAAGAACCACACATCAATTAATTTAATTAACTCATTTACTTGACTTTGCAGGAGGTTCTGATGCTCATCGGGAGACCTGTCAGCTGTCAGACTTGAAGGATGTCAAGTGTTTTGATGGACAGCATGCAGAAAGAACTTTCTTTTAAAAATAATAAGTCATTACACATTCACAGCCCATGCAGACCTAGTATTTTTGGCGCAATCAAGCTGTGGATTATGTTTTACTTTATGAAAACATAAAATGAAGTGTGCTTGACACCAGAGAAGTGTCTAACAACAGGATACAAAGCAGGACTTCCTACTAACCTGAAATATCCGGTAGACTCCTGTGGATCAAGTTTTCCAGATAGTACTTACCTGTTGCAAGGTAGGTGGGGAAATATCGTGACTCGCAAATGTGTGGTTGCAGTGGTTCAATGCAAATATTACACCTGTATAAGAAGTTAGTAAATGAGACCACAAAAAATAGCTTGGTTTTATTGTCCTTTGCTCAATTTAGCAAGGTCCATGTACCTAAAATTACGAGAGATCTCTGCTAGTCTCCATGTTGATCCCTGAGAGCCTGAAGAGAGATAGATTTGTTTTTTTGGCTAGCGATGACAGCCAGTTCCTAGTTGGAAGAGTGTTAAAACCATTCAGCTGGGATTATTTTTACCAGTGCGTTAGATCCCCCAGTGCCCAGAGAGGATTATGGATCCTGACCAGCAAAGGTCATAAGTAATGTAAGTATCTGGACCCTGATTAATTAAAGGGGTCTAAAGGAGGGAACTCCACTGAAGCTCTAGTGTTGGAAAAGGGGGCTTAATATTATAGCTGAAAGTTTTAGAACCCTTTTGAATGTAAATGCTCATCCACTCACACCCGTCCCCTGTGCAAATGTGGTGGACGCAACTGTATCTTAATGCCTGCTGCAATATATACAGCATAGTTAGCAAAAGCATTAAGGATCGTGGGACCCTGCACTGTGGTGGATGGTCAGAGTTTCGTGATTAGCTGTCTGATGTATGTACTGTAACTCACAGTGATTTCAGCTGCTGAAGAGAGGAGCATGTTAGTTATTATAAAGCAAAAACATATATAATTGGTTTCATTTGTTTTGAGATGAGAAACATTTTCAAAACTGTTTCCACACTTGAGGCTATATTTACTAAACTGCGGTTTTAAAATGTAGAGATGTTGGTTTGTGTATGTTAGGGGATTTAGATTGTAAGCTCCAATGGGGCAGGGACTGATGTGGATGAGTTCTCTGTACAGCGCTGCGGAATTAGTGGTGCTACATAAATAAATTGATAATGATGATTGGTTGCTATAGTTAACATCTGCCCCTTTTCAAACCTGCCGGAAACTCTCATCTTGATACATTTACTCCCAGATCTGCCAAATGATGTGCTGCCTTACCTTGCCATTGGTAATAGCTATTTAGTTTAACTGTTTAGGTTATGGCTAAAAGATATCTGGAAAAAAAACAAACATAATAAAAAGACTATACATATGTGCACTTATTTTTAATAAAATATATTGCAAAGGTCAACTATATTTGGTTTTAAATGGCATGTACGAAAATGGCCAACTCATCCAAAATCGTTTTTAAAGTCTTTTTCAACTCACCCGCTCACTGACTTAAGCATGCTGTGATAAAACAAGCTTAATCATAGTTTAAGAAATAAGGTCACCTATTGTCAAAAGCTATTCTGTATCAGGAAGTTTCCATTTAAATTGTTAAAATTGGGATTAAAATATATCTGAAAATTTCTGCTCAATGTCATCTTTTAATAATTGTTTCGTACAGACAGAAGCTATTGTGATAAGCAATCGGACTATACCTTACGGTGGAGTATCCAGATGATGAGCTGGATATAGTCGCAGCAGAACAGTTTTTAAACATGCCAGGTTAGGCTTTTAAAGGAAAAGTGTCATCAACAAGTTGGATTAATGAACTTCGCTTTGTATAGAGGTGTGTTTGACATCACAAACATAGTTTGAGATAGGAGAGGTCAGGGCAGGCATAAATTCAAAAACGAAATTCCAAGGGCACAGCTCGAATTGTGTCGCTCTGGTTGAGGAGACCCCTGCAGGACTGAGTTCCACACTTTAACAAGGAAATTTGCAGGTTAACGACTGTCTGTAGAGGCACAGATGGTGCAGGAACTGAATATGCATTTGAAACTGCGTTGCTAGTAGCATCCAACTTCTCCACTCACTAAGTCTTAAAGTTTCTTCAGGTCATGAATAGCCAATGTAGGCAATGGCACATCAGTCCATGGCCTGAGCATTGGGAGATGTCACAGACTGTGGGAGTGGAGCCACTGTACCACTAGCAGATAGGCATGTAGTCTAAATATGTTCCCGGTCTTCACCAGAAAGTCATGGACTTGTGCTGCAACCCGCTGGTCAAGTCCTATCCTATAAGTTCACCCCGCTAGACAACCGTACGAGACACAAACATGGTCGGCGATAAGTAGTGCAAGTCCAATGTTAGAATAAAAGCCAATGGTCAGGGTCACTCGCAGGCTGTCAGTACCAGCAGTCTTAGACATCCCTGGAGGGAACCAACTACACTGGGCTGCGTCCTGGATCCTCTCTGAGCAAAGTCTGTATTCGGTGATTGCTGGTGAAGTCCGGTGGGGGGTCTAGGACTCAGCACCAGTGTATTTGGTTGCGCCAATCCCACCTGCTAATTATTGTCATCTGTGCGTGTGTGTACTCCGCTAAACTTGCTGTCTATCTCTCTTCTACAGGGTCACTGTGAAATCCTCCATTGTATCCACTTGCTTATTGCACGCTATGCAACAAACAGTGCCAACACATCCATGTACCTTATTGCATGCTACATGTACCCCAGTACATGCTACGTGCTGCCCAGGCAGTGCCTACAAACTCTGTGTACTCTATTGTACGTTACCAAATCGCTACTCTTCATGTACTCAGCTGTACCCACAGCTTTTTGCCTATTGTGTGAAACAGTGCCGTAACTAGACATTTTAGTGCCATGGGCGAGACAAGGCACTGGCGCCCCCCATCTAAGTGGGAGTGACATTTGCCAAGTGGATGTGGCCAACCTAATGTGGGGGTGTGGCTAGCACTTTACTGAAAGAATTCTGTTACACATATTTATACTGGGGCAAGAGAGAGAGACTGTGAGATTATTACTGGGCGAGAGAGACTGTGTGGTCCCATTCGCCACCCATCACACCCCCAAATTCGTGCACATAGATATATAAGGGGCGACTATGAGAAGATAGTGAGGAGGAGAATCTGCCTCTGCAAAATTCGACTTGTCATTAAAGAAAACAGGGCAATAAATCTAGACTTAATGATCCAGAGCAGCAGGTCTTTTTGGGTGGTCTCCCATGATCTGATATTCCCTGTAAATTTATCCAGCCATTTATAGATACATTTCTTCCTGATATCCATATCGCACTTAGTGAATCAGGTAGTTAATTGGTGAGATTTTGTGTGACCCTCTTTGCTGATGAAGGAGACAGCTGTACATTGATCTAAATGAGAGAGAGAGAGAAAATCCACTTTCGCAGTGGAACGCATGTGCGTTCCACTAACAGGAAGTTCGGCATTTGGAACGCAAGTTTGAGTTCCAAATACTGAACTTCCTGTCAGTGGAATACACATACGTTCCACTGCGAAAGTAAAAGGTTTAGGAAACAGAGGCAGGTAGCAGGCGACTGCTGCGCCCTCTTGGGCTTGCGCCCTGGGCGACGGCACCACCCGCACCTGTCTAGTTACGGCTCTGGTGTGAAACACCTCAGTATATTCTGGTGGGACAACTTCTGTTATGTATTACACCCTTACATCTTCATTATGTTCCCCGTAGATACAAAATCCCAAGTTCTCACATAGACAGGGAGAGTTGGAATAGATCCGAAATACAAAAGGGAGATCAAAGCAACAATTCAGAGTGGCACACAAAATAACCTGTTACTTGTTGCTGAGGTGCTCTAATGTAAAGTTCTGGTGTACAGTATGGAAGCTTACTGATCCCCGGACAGATATGTCATTACTTGTACACGGGTAAGATGGCTAAAGACAAAATATGGTATATTGTGGAATATATATATATATTTATATATATATATATATATATATATATATATATATATATATATATATATATATATATATATATATATTAGGTTATTTGTGTTTGGAGAACAGTTATTTGCAGTGACAGCGAATGATTTCACATTGACCTGCTGATAGTGTGAAAAAGAACTGTTTGAGTAGACAAATGGATGTCCAATACTGGATCACTACAGGGAACCCGGGACCTCTCAAATAAGGATATCACCAGAGTACAGGTAAGTATGACTTTGTTTCGTACTTAAAGAAAACCTCATGTTTGGGTTGATTAGTTGTTTACTAGTGCAGTATGTATCAATGTTTTTCTATACACCTTCCTACTGTATACAAACACATTGCCTACTGTATGCAAATGAGAGAATTCTGCAAAAGATTCTTTCTGTATTCTGGACTATACTTGCTCCTCGGATCTGATTCTTACACCACAGCTCATAGAGGATTTTAGCTGAAGGAAGTCTACACCTTTGGAGCAATATATTTTGCTGATTCCTCTTGAGCAGAATCCTTGCATTTACATACAGAGTACGAACCATTAGAATACATGGTGACAAGTGCCAGTGTGTCATTGTTCTTGGACATGTCAATGTGCCATTGTTCTGGGACCCCCAGAGATGCGATTCCCAATAGAACGCATTGCATATCTGTCCAGTGACTCCAAAAACAAATTCAGGTACCCAACTTGGAGTCCTAACCCACTTGTATGCGAGGCACTCCTTATACACTCATGCAGAAAGGGCTACGCGGTTATAGGTCAGTGAATGAAGCATTGTTGCATTTACGTCCTCATTATGACATTTCCTTTTAATTCTTTAAACTTGGTCTTTAATCTAAGTGTAAGATAATTTTTAGCATCGTTATTCTTGTTTAAGGAAGGGAGTTTTAATGCTACATATGAACAAATGAATATACAATCCAAATTCTCATTTGTATTAACCTAGATTACTGTAATTTGCAGTGTCTACACATCAACTGTTTTGCAAAGGATTCTTGATGCACGTAATTTTAATGAGTTTATCTAACTCTCTTCTGCCTAACCTGAAACTAGAAACTGGAGTAAATTCTTCTCTGAATAGACCTCATATATTTTAAGATTTCAACTATAAGGTTATTATTATTTTAAAATATCTATAAATATATGGTGCGTTTGACTCGGGTCTGATGATCAATATTTATTTCTTGGTGATCCATATGTCCACAAATTTGAAGTGGGCCAGGAAGGAACAGCCTGTAACCAAACAGATCATCGGAATGTTCACAGCGGAATATATTATATATAATATAGCATTCCAGGAGATTAGTGGGATGTTGTAGGAGACAGTGATCTGTCAACCTGTGTGATTGTGTTAGTGAGGACATTACTGGATGTGACAGGGTCAGTATCATAATGTGAAGAAGTGAACGGAGGAAGGCAGGAAGCCACAGACTGAGAGTTAAGGCAGGGTCCTCCATAAGTAAAGTAGTGATGTAATGTAGGAAAATTTTGGAGTCAACACACCTCTAAATGATACGAAGTTTACACAAACAAGTTTTTATATACCTTTATTTATCTTGTTTTGCTTAATTTTGGTGACTATAGTTATTTTTATTACAGTGGTATGTATTTTAGACAAAAAGGTAAAAGTAAAGAGTGTCTATTTTGCTTGTTCATTGGACAAAGTCAAATGATGGGGTAATTGCAAAGTGATGATTTAAGAGCTACTAAATTTAAAAATCAAGCTGCCGTATACAAAAAAAAATATTAATACCATTCATAAATATACATTTAAAAGTTTTATTACATTACCAGAAGTAAAGGTATTTGAGACAAAGTTGTGATGAGGACCCCTGCTGGAATGACTTCCTACATAGAGTAGAGTTCCGGTTTGTAATAATATTGAAGGCAGTGAGGGATTGGCTTAGCCAACCCATCAGGATACCACATAAATCCCTGTGGGCTTCCATTGACTGAGGTGCCTGTTGCTCTGGGCTTTTTTTTCACTTTATTTTACATTTTTCATTGGCTGTCATGGAGGATAGAGGCCAAGCGACCTGGTCTGGCTGGTAGACAGAGTATTCAATTCCTTCAGGGCAGGTGTGGTGGTGGGTTATTAATGTAATGGGGGTATTAATATAATGCTGGGGCTTGTTTGGGCTATTAATGTAATATGGGGTTTGGTGAGGATATTAATGTAATGCGGGCAATACTCATGTAATGTAACGGCTTGTGGAGTCTATTTAACATTGGATCTCTGTTGTGGGTGCAGATGTTAATAATAATATTGGGATTTGGATCTCTGCAGTGGCTCATTATTAAAAAAATATTAAAAAAAATTAAACTAACTTTAATGGTATAAAGAAATTTTCCCAAACGCTTGGTCACCACTTGCTACTTATGATTGACTGGCCAATGAAGTGAAGTCCTAGACTGCCAGGCACAGGGTGCCAGAGTGGGAACATGCTTGTGATTGATATCCAGCTGTAAACCATTTCCATTGATCAACGGGTGTGTCTATTTAAAGAAGGTTTTTGTGATTTTATCTTTCATTACAACTATGCAAGAAAAAATGAGAGGTAGTTTTATTTTCCAATTTGAACTTCAATTAATATCTTTTATATTTAATAAAATGGTGAACAAGGCTTTTGTGGAGTCTTTGAGCCTTGCACTGGTTTTCATTACGGTAGGAGACCCCACATTTGCATCTTCCTGTTATGGTGGTCAGGGGCAGACATAATGTAAGGAGGGGAATAGAGGCAAGTGGGAACATATAGATTGAGGGCTTGTTCACTACTATCCGCTGTTAATGTGCTTTTCAGCCACTATGGCCTGAAAAGTGCATTAAAAACAGGATGAAATTTTTCTTGAAGACTTAAAATTAATTAGAATGGGGCATGACCAATTTCTTCTGTGCCTTTGAGTGTTCCAAGCACAATTTATTTTATTGATAAAAGCACAATGTATCAAAAGAGAAACGCGTTAGGACACATCTCTCAAGCACACGTTACTTTAATGATTTTCCCAGCACATATCGGTGAACAAGTTATCAAAGTTAGTAGTGGTTGGAGCAGGATCCACCAACAGCAGAGAAGTTCATACTTTCAGCTTGTTTTTTCCAATTACAATTTCAGATTTCTTACCTAGAGGAATCACAGGCACCTGTAACCCCAATTTGCAGTTACCTGTGCTCTCAGTACTTTAAAATGAGGCAGAGAAAAGTACATTTGGAGGAATGAAAACTCAAAATGAAAAACCTCCCTGCAGCTATTCTAAATGAGGATGAAGAGGCCATCTGTGAACTCAGCCGAAAAATAAACTCACAATCCAAATGAAAATAAGAACGTCTCATCACAGGGTACTCGGACATCAGACAATAAATCCACTGTACTTGGCAGGATTGCCTTATTTTAAGTCTACATAGACTTGAATTATACAGTCTGATTTACTTGTTACTAGTATGTCATCTCCTTAATGTCCGTGGGGTGCAAGATCATTTGCGAAGAAGAAACTTTTATTCTTAGTAATGGACGGATTAGGGCACGCTTTGTGAATAGCCTGTTATCAAAAAGGCTCAATGCAAAGATTAGATTTCGCTTAATGCAAACAAGATATTTAAGGGACCAATACAGTAAATGCAATATAAAACACAAAAGTATAAAAGATCCTCTAACAGTCACAAATAAAGATGTAAAACTTTAAATACCTTGACAGAATGTACAACTGATATACAGATATAAAATGTAAACTACTGCTCTATATTATGTGGTTCTATGTTACCAGCTATCTCAGGGACCTGACTTCAGGATCCTTTAAAATACTTAAGGATAAGCTGTCTGCTGTGCATAGAAAAAAGTTACCGCTAATGTTAACTCTTTTATTTGAAGCAACTTGTATATTATGATTAGAGTACTTTTAATAAGCTACAAGGGGCCAAGAAAGTAGCATTCAAGGTGTTCTGGAATTTAAACACCAGTGCATAGCTCTTTTTTTCGCTCTTTTTGCCTGCTCAGAGATAGTGGAAACCATTACCCTCATTGTGGTGTTGTTTGGATATCTTAGGGGGTTGGGTACCTTATCCCGATGATGAAAACGCCAACATTGGATACCCCGACAGGATGAGACCGAAGGTGTAGTTGCCGACAGAGTGGTAATAGTGACAGCTTCAAAAACAGACATCAAACAAAACAGACAAATAAAGATCCCGGCAGCCTACAATGACGTCACTTTCAAGGGCCACAGTCTGATTTGCGCTGTTAAGCTGCTAATTTAAGGAGGCTGTAAAATGTTTATTACAAAGCCTAGAACCATCATGCCTGAGATCGAAGATCTGAAACGGAGCCTCGACCACAAAGACAGAGAGAAGGTTCAGCTGGCTGATCACCTGGAGTACCAGCAGCTTAACTCTATAATCATTATCATCATCATCATCATCATCATCATCATCATTTATTTTACTCTATGGGGCAGGACATAAAGAAATTGGAAAATGCCAATCAGAGTAAACAAAACTAAAAGTTTGAGCTGCCAAAACAAATTTAAAGTTTGACATTGGTCGGTTGGACTCAATCTGTTGGTTCATTGTGCCAGACTATTTACCATAGACATCAGTGGTATAGTTGCTGTCCTCCTATTGCTATCTGCATTATATGATGACGATAGCAGAGGGGATACCTCAAGAAAGGCTTTGCCCTCTGTGAGCGTGGCATGGATGGTTTACCTCTTATTCTGAATAGTGCCTCCACCCAAAACTTATCAATTGGCTTCTCTTCTGTTGAGTGTCTGGGCCTACGAACTACATGAGAGAACCCTTGCCCACCACAATGACCACAAATACGAAAATCACATTAGTGGGACACAAGAATGGTATAGAAGATACCCCGACACATTTATTAAATGAGGATTGGGCAACAACTATTTTTCTGTATTTTATAACAAAAATATATCTTTGACATGAAATAATGACAAGTTATAAAACAAATCAACATACAATAATAAAGAAAACAATTATTTAAATATTAGAAAGCTATCAGTTTGCATAGCAACTCTGATAATTTCCCTTGCACTACTACCTTTACTTCTCACTTTGTGCCTATAGATGTGGTACCTCTGGCACTCTAAGTAATCTACCTCATTTGATTGCACAGCCTGCAGCAGCCCTTCCCTTAGCAGTTTAACATTTAAACAGGTTAGGTAATAATTTCACAGTATTTTACACAGTTCACGCCACACTGTACCACACCCAAACCCTTTAAACATGTAAATGTTTAATAATACTTTTAGCTCTCTTGTTGGTACATACTGATGGCCTGTGATCCTTCGCACCCTATGCATATAACTAAAATAGGCAGATATCCTTTAGTTGGACACAATACGTTACACAGGTGCCTTTGAATTGATCCCTTTGTGATCCAGTTATTACTCTTTTCTAGAAACAATAGCACATTTGAATACTCTCACTCTATAGTGATGAACAACTGGAATTCAAAAATAGTGACTTGAATAAATGGTTTAATCACACACAGCAGGTAACAGGATAAATCCCTTGACTCTTGAATAAATGCAGCTACAGATTTCCATAACAAACTTTCTCTGCAATCTCAAAATGGTTGCCCCTTATGGGCTGAACTGTATTCACACAAACTTGTGTGTGGCAAACACACTTCCCTCTGTTCAGCAGCTTTATTTTTCCTGTAGTCCTACAACTTCTGACAGCAGTAGCAATTTGTTAGCTCAGCAAACATCTATATAACTTAAGGCAGGTCAAACTCTCAAGTCTCTCAAACCTAACCACCCTCTCTCTAATCTCTAATGCCCTTGCAAAATATTTCTCAGTCAAGCACTAGTAGAAGGGCATAACACAAATCCACATCTTCGGGACTCCCCACACTATCCCTATACCCTTCACTCTAAGGGGTAAATGGATCAAGATGCAGGATTGAAAAAGTGGAGATGTGGCTTATCAAATTCTAGCTGCCATTTTGTAGAATGTACTAAATAAATGATAACTAGAATATGATTGGTTTGCTATAGGCAACATCTCCACTTTTTCAAACTCGCAGCTTGATAAGTTTACCCCTAAGAGTAGTATCTCAGTCCACCAGCAAATAAGCAATATAACCAGCTATATGTTTCTGCAATTCCTCCACTTCAATGCTCCTTGTTTAAACTCTTCTTCAATGGCCGCTTTCTCTGTCTCAAGCAGGCTCAGGCTTCAGTTTTTTCTCTCTTCACAGCATACCTCTCTCTCAGTGCTTTTCTGCTGTCTCTCTATGTTTCAGCTCGGTTTTCTCTTCTCTCACAAACTTGGTGTCTTCCTCCCTCATCTTCTCTATCTTCCCAGTTTTCTCACTCAGATTCTTCCTCGCAAACTATGATTACGCCCCTTTGTTTTGGCACATTTTCTCTCCTTTTGAGCAGGCATATACACTGGGCTGGTTAAATTCCTCCTCTGGCCTCTCCCCAGCAGCAGCGGAGCTTGCTGGGAGATGTCGTTTTTCTCCTATCACGTCACATGCGTGGATGAACAGCGGCACCTGCGGCACATTTTTAAAATAGTATATTGTTGTTTTTTTGTCAGATTGTTTTTTTTATTTTTTTTAACAAATCTTTAATTGGAAGCTCAAGCCCTGGCCTCCACGTGCGCAGATGGCCGGCTCATGCATGATCAGAAGGACCAAAAACTGTCTGGCGAAGCAGTAAGAGTTCTCTGATCGGGCTCTAGTTAATTATTTTTACAGTTTTGAATCTAATATGCTAGTGTTATTTGACATATAAAAATGTAAATGTAGAAAGAAAATGACCTGTGCTCCTCTGCAGGTTCCTGATGGGAAATACCGGGTTTTTATATTCTGAATTTAAATTGGGTGTGAGGAGAGATTAAAGGTAGTTTTCTAGAGTATTATTAATTTGGTAAGATGATTTTTATATAGTGGGTTACTATTAATGTGTGATTATGTTGGGATTTACATTTTACATACTTTATCCTTCATTTTTTCAATTTAATTTTTTATTACAGTTATGTACATTTATGTACTTTTCTATTTCTAGTTTTCATACCTGACTATTGTATAACTACCTAACTTCTGATCTACATGCAATTCTGAATTGTTTTGTTATGCTGCACCTATGGACAACTGCACAGTACCACTTCTCTTTATGAAATTTTTAGCAGCAGTTTTGGACAAGTGCTCTTCAATGTTCTGTACATTCGGCATCTAGTATTTTTATAGAGAGCTGAAGCTCTATGAGTGGCTCCGTTCTTGCTATTTGCCCTAGATCTCATCTACCTCTTAGAATGAAATAACATGCTCTATCTGTTCGTTCCACGGTGCTATAGTGACCAATCACGTTGCTTCCAGTCATGCCGGGTTGGGTTGAAGGGGAGCCATGAGACAGACATATTTGTCGTATGGTTTCCTTTCTGCATGAATGCTCCTTAATAGTGTTTTTCTATGAGTGCTAATTTACGGATGTGTCCACTAATATTAATTGCCAGCTGTTATTAGATAAAGTCTTACAATTTGTGAATAAACATGACTTTGTGACTCAACTGAACTTGTTATTGACAGTAAAACAATTTGACTATAAAGTGTCTACTGCAAGCTTACTTATTGCAGCAAGTTTGATTTTGTTTTGTTCCAAATCCAAGCATTAGAGTCCCCTGTCTAGAAATCCTGGGTTTGCCCTTGATATGAAATCCAAAACTGTTTAACATTTTGTATATTAACAATATGTTATTTTCATATTATAAACATTTGACCTTTTATACAGATGGGGCTAATGGTGGTTTAGGGCAACACAGAAAAAGTGACTTAGAGGGGAAACATTGTAAATTCAAGTGTTCGGTTTACAAGCATTAGATAAAATTCTATTCATGCAAATAGTTCATCATATAAAAGTGAACTAAGCTGTAAAAATTGATTAATTAACTTTGCCAACAGCCTCTTCAGAATAAATGTTGTTGGTTTTTTTAATTACAAGGCACAAAAGGAAATGTGAAACTGTAGCAACCAATTGGATATCAGCTTTTATCAGACGAGTTTGGCCAGATTAATGAAATCTGATTGGACACTAGCTTCCGTCAAGCCAAAATGCTTCCACAATACAAACACATAGAATTATATCTTCTGGATTGGAATAAGCTTCTCTATTTATATTTTTGTGGATAGTAACATTTCTAAAGTATATTTAGGCTTAGAGACAATGGAAATTTTCTGTTTGGACGTTGCTGGTTCGCAGAGTATATTATTATTATCCTTTATTTGTTAGGCACCACAAGGTTTTTGCACCGCCGTACACAGTACAAACAGTAAACTATACAGGGTGAAACAGTACAAAACAGTAAACAAAAATACCAATACTTCAGAAACTCCAGGCTGGCTAATGCAATAAACACGGAGCAGAAGAACAGGTAAGGAGACAGGAGGGAAGAGGGCCGTGCTCATCTAAGCTTACATCCTAAGGGAGGGAAAACAGAACAGGCACAAGGGGAGCCAGATGAGGCAAGGGGAGAGAGCGACTGGAGGAGATGAAAGGGTTATGTGGATGGTTGGTAGGCTTTAAGGAAGAGGTGGGTTTTCAGTGCCCGTTTGAAGGAGGACAGAGTATGAGAGAGACGGATGGAGCTAGGGAGGTCATTCCAGTGAAGGGGGCTGCATGGGAAAAGTCTTGGATTCTGGAGTGGGAAGAGGTGATAAGATTGGAGGAGATCATTGGCTGAGCACAGGGAGCGGGCCGGAGTGTGAATGGATCGGAGTTTAGAGATATAAGGGGCAGTAGAGTGGGAGAGAGCCTTGTAGGTGGTGGTGAGGAGTTTGAAAAGGATTCTGTAGGGGAAGTGAAGCCAGTATAAGGCGAGGCAGAGAGGGGAGGCAGAGGGGAGGCAGAGGAGGAGCGGCATGAGAGGAAGATGAGTCTTGCGGCCGCGTTGAGTATAGAGCGTAGATGGGAGAGATGGGAGTGGGGGAGGCCGGTGAGATGGAGGTTGCAGTAATCCATGTGGGAGATGATGAGTGCGTGGATGATAGTCTTGGTGACATCCTGAGAGAGAAAGGGATGGATGCGGGCGATGTTGCATAGTTGGAAGTGACAGGCTTGGGCAAGGGAATGAATGTGGGGGGAAAAAGAGAGAGAGGAGTCGAGGGTGACCCCCAGGCAGCGGAGTTGGGTGACAGAGGAGATGGTGGTGTTGTTGGCGACAATAGAGAGGTCATGGTGGGATGGGAGTCTGGACGGAGGAAAGACAATGAGTTCCATTTTAGAGATATTGATTTTGAGAAAACGCACGTCCAGGAGGAGATGGTGGAGAGGCGGTCAGATATACGAGAGAGGACGGTGGAAGAAAGGTCAGGAGAAGAGATGTAGATTTGAATGTCGTCAGCATAAAGTTGATACTGAAGACCGAAGGAGGAGATGAGAGCACCAAGGGAGGAAGTATAGAGTGAAAAGAGTAGAGGGCCAAGAACAGAGCCCTGCGTGACACCTATAGGGAAAGTGTAGGGGGAGGAGGAAGAGCTGGACGTGGATACAGAGAAGGAGCGGTTAGCGAGGTATGAGGTGAACCAGGCATGGACAGATCCGGAGAGGCAGAGAGAGAGAAGAGTTTGCAGCAAAAGGGGGTGGTCCACGGTGTCAAAGGCTGCAGAGAGGTTAAGGAGGATAAGTAGGAAGAAGTGACCCTTGGATTTGGCCGATAGGAGGTCATTAGTAACCTTGGCCAGAGCAGTTTCGGTGGAGTGAAGTGGATGGTAGTTGGATTGGAGGGAGTCAAGGATGGAAAAGTCTGAGAGGTGTCTTGTGAGGTGGCTGCAGGCAATCCGCTCAAGTAATTTGGAGGCATAGGGAAGTAGTGAAATAGGGCAAAAATTAGCGAGAGAGGTGGGGTCAAGATTGGGTTTTTAAAGGATAGGAGAGATAAGAGCATCTTTAAAGGAGCAGGGGACTACAACGGAGGAGAGAGATAAGGTGAAGAGGTGTGCAAGGTAAGAGCAGACAGTGGGAGAAAGAGAGCGAAGGAGGTGGGAGGGGATGGGATCGAGAGGACAGGTAGAGGAAGGAGAGGAAAAATAAGGGAGCAAACTTTTTCCCCTGTTGTAGGGCGAAAAAGAGCACCAGAGTTGGTTGTTGGAGGGAGGTGAGGCGATGAGGGTGGCGGGAGAAGGGGAGGAGGAGATGTTCAGTCTGTTTGCCTCAATTTTAGAGGAGAAAAATGTGGCAAAGTCAGTTGCGGAGAGGGAGGGCGGGACAGGAGGAGGGGGGAGAGGAGGGAGCTGAAGGTGGCAAAGAGGCAGCGGGGGTTGGAGGACTGAGAAGAAATGAGGGACTTAAAAAAGGATTGTTTAGCGATGTGAGGACAGAGCATAAATAGGAGAGGATGAATTTAAATTGAAGGAAGTCAGCCAGGTAACGAGATTTCCTCCAGAGGCGTTCAGCAGTGCGAGAGCACCTTTGTAGGAAGCGGGTACATGAAAGAATCCGTGAAACAATCCATACAAGTCTCATATTGGATGAGTCAAAGAAGACATTATGTCAACAGATCTAAATATTTTGCACAAAATGGATGAATGTAAAGGAACACCCATCTGGTTACAGATTTATTTTACTTCTAGCTAAGTTGTCCCTTTAAGGAGCAAATAATCTCTCCACTTTTTCATACCTTCTGACATGTAAATATTGGAAAGAGGGTGGAAGCTGTCGCTGCGCGCTAAAGTGGGGGGGGGGCTTGTCTTACATGGCTCAACGGGCATGTCTTTTGTGGGAAGTCAGTGTGTCTTGCTCAAATCACCCCAAAACATCCACACTTACCCCAGTAACAAGATCACCTCCAGCCACCCATTCCCACCAAATCATTTCTAGTCACCCTCAAAACACCTAAACACACACCCCAAATGCCTCGTCACCAAGAAACACCCATGTATATATATATATATATATATATATATATACCACACTATATCTAACATATGTATATATATATATATATATATATATATATATATATTTATATATATATATACTTCAGTATTTAATATGCAATTGCTTTGACAGCATACTTTAGAAAAGATGACACGATTAATAGCCACATTTCAGAGATAGCGAGATCATGTGTTGTGTAGATTACTACACAAGAAAATGAGAGGCAGTGGGGTCAGAGGAATAGCGATTGATTTATTTGTGCTCAGGGGAAGACAAAGCCGACTATAAAAGAATAATTTTTATCCAGGTCATTGGTTGCTTGATGCAATATGGGTAACGGGAGAGATCAGTACCCTGCTTACGTTGGAACAGCGTGCCCTTTGGAGAAAAGGGTGATTAGTGACAGCTTCCATTAATCTTTATCTTGTCAGCTTTCATGAGATAAATTGCACGTTTGCAGGGATTTTCTTAATACAGATTTCAGGTTGTTTACAGGAAGGTGAGATCTGATATATACAATAGGTCAATGTCTGTGAAAGTCATGGCTCTCATGGGCTACGTTTACTTAGCGTCGAAGGGGAAAATGCAGCATTTACCACTGTTGTTTTACAGCATAGTTGTTAATTTCTCTGTACATGAATATAGATATAGAGATACAGTCCAAATACTATATATGGATAATTGCCTTTGGTTCCAGTCTCCTTCATGACTGTGCTGGTTCAGGTAATGGAAATGGTTTAAGGTAGACTATGGAATTGAGACTGCAGTTAGGATGCTCAATAGAGTAGAAAACAATTTTCAAAACTGCTCATTCTGCATTTGGGGGCAGACTTTTACACATTGCTCCACACTGAAGTCCCCTTAATCATTTTTATTCTGTCCATAATTCCCCTATCAATTTTGTTAAGCCCAGACTTCTGGTCAAATTGAATTGACACCATTGTTGCCCTAGATGTACTTATAGACAATAAATTCAGTTATATGCAGAATTTGTAAATATAGGACCTTATTTAGAGTTATGAGCGAGTCCAGCTAAAGGGTGTGTCGAAGTCAGCAAATTGGATAAAGTCATTTCAATTAATATCAAGCAGATTTGGTTGTCCTTGTCTGAAATTATGCGTAGAGCACGCTACGGCGTGGAAGGGTGTTTCCAGCCGCAACACGTGGAAATAACATGTTTTACACTTTTATACACATTCACACGAACACACACATTTGTAATTAGTACACATTAATTGTAGTTGCAACACATAGTTAATTATGTTGAAATATAGCAGTATTTATGTTTAATATTATAAGATAAATACATGTTAGTGAAAACAAAGGTTCAGGTTGCTGGAACTATGTCATGTTTAGTATCATTTTAATCCCCTTTTTATCAGCAGTTGTCCGGTTCATTCGCCGAAGAGATCGCACATTGCATTCTCTAGTTAGCGATGTTAGGGAATAAATGTTTAAAGTGATACAGACTGTAAAATGCTAATAGACTAGTTGAAACTGGATTCTTGGCGGGAAAGTTGGAGCACATCCCCTGGAGAGATGACCCCCACCTTTGGATATTTTGGTTTGAACTGGCCTATGACCTGCAGTACACTGGACCTTCCTGAAGCCTGGACCAATAGAAGCAAGCCACATTATCTGCATTGTTTTACTGTATTCACTGACTGCATAATATAAGCAGGGGCTCTGGGCTTAGTGACCAGTCTTCTTTGACCACAGCCTTCAGACCTGAATGACTGTTCACTGGATCCAGAGCACCTGCAATAAGTAACGGCTGTACTTGTTTTATTTCGCATTGTTATTCTGCTACTTTTGGATATTAAATTACTTTGTGCTTTGGAAACACAAATCGAGATTCGACAATCGTGAATAACAGGTGCAAACTTGCACCTGAAGAGATCATGTTGTGATAGATGTGGTGCAAAACCATTTTTCTTTCACTTGTAGGGATATAGCATGCTACCTGCTTCTGCTTGTAAGACAAAATACTGGGCAGCTTTATTTATTTCACTGTGATTCATAGTTGAGCTCCCCCTTCCAACTTTAATCTGTCCTCAACATTTTGCCTATGTACAAAATTGCACGTTATAGATGGATTTACTCTTAATGCTAAATGATGCCCACAGTCATGGGAGGGCTGGCAAATTTCAGCCTGGGGGGCAAGACTCAACTCAACAGCCTATTTTAAATGGAAAAAAAATGCAGGTTGGCCAGTGACCCAGCCCAAGGTAGTCCTCTATGGGACCGGCCCAGGGGGCAGCTGCCCCCCAGCCCAGCCTGCCCTTGCCCACGGTATGGAATACCATTCCGCAGAATGTTGAAGCAAAAGCGGAAGCAGAATATTGGTTTGCGGAACCTCACACCTCTGACAAGCGGCCTGTTCTGCCTTGTAAAGATAAGACTAGGCTAATGGGGAGATTAGAACTAGGCAGCTGAGGGGAGGTTAGGGTTGAACTGTTGGGGGTGGGCTAGGCTTTATTATCAGACTAAGCAGGATACTATTATGGAAGCTGTTGCCCTCAAGTTGTTGTGCAACTACCATCTGCAATATACACATGCACACACATATACATAAGAACCTATTTTGTGAATTCCTACTGACAAGTTCCTGCATCTTGTACTTTAGGTTGTTATTTTTCCACCCCTTTAGTGACTGCAGATGGGTTTTATTTACTATGTATTGCATTCTGGCATCACTAATATATTCCCTTAAACTTCCTGACATTTACCCCATTTGTCACACCCTATCACTTCAAAGACTTTAGATATCCCTAAGCTGCAGAGTCTCTGGGGGAGATGAATTCCTATTTACAGCTCCCAGTGATACGTCCTTGACCTCTCTGCGATTACGCTCCATACACTGTTTAGAAAGAAGAAAATAGAGATTTCTTCTCATCAACAAATAACCCCGGCAAACTAACATTTCTCAAGCAGAGACACGTTCCTCCCGATATTTACAGCAGATGTGTCCGTGTATGTCTTCTCTATTAACAGACCATGACGTGTAATCAGAATTACACAGAGAGCAGTGTGGGGAACTGATGGAAAATATTTATATTGGAAAAGAAATTAATGTATTAAGTATTAATTATTTGTGACACTCAGAGGGTGGTGATTGATCTCCAGCTGTTTGGTAATGAACATGTGTAACGCCAACAGCTCTCAGACGACGAGAATAGATTTATCAGTGAAATAAGACAGAGGTTTGAGTTCAACAAACTGAATGAGTTCAGTGCTTCAGAATCCAGAATCTTCATTTCAAGGGACAAACTGCCTATATTTCTTAACCTGCCATCCTTTAAATAATTCACAATGTTCCTTCTAATGCTCTCAACCTCATACATTATTACAACTGATTTTGTAGGATTATAAATACTTTTTATTATTGATTTAGTAACAAATTGCCTTTCATGTGGACTGATGCCATCCACTTAGCTTCATCCTTATACCCCTCACTGTGAAATGGTATCTCAGCATTTAACCTCATTTATTGGGGTCAACAGTAACTGAGAAGATGTCTTGACAAATGCTGGTGTTTGGACCAGAGGCCAGAGGAGAAGATAGGACCCAGATTGTTGCTGTAAATCCTTTAAGTAGTAATTGATGAACTGATTGTTACATTTTGGGACATTCTGTTTGATTAAGACCCATACCGCATCCTTCCCACCATAGTAAATTATCTTCTAACTTCTAAACCTTCTTGACTTCATGGATTTATTTCTTCATGGTGCGTCATCTCATTGGCCTTCAGACCGTCCCTGTCTACAATCTCCATCTCCTTACTGTGCCTCACTCCTGGTCATTTCACCTCACCTTTTTTCCAGGTGCTTCTGTTAGGAATTTAAATGTGCCTGGTTTAGTGGTGCCAAATCACTGTGCAAACCAAATCACATAGGGGTATATTTACTAAATGGCGGGTTTGAAAAAGTGTAGATGTTGCCTATAGCAACTAATCAGATTCTCGCTATCATTTATTTAGTGCATTCTACAAAATGAAAGCTACAATCTGATTGGTTGCTATAGGCAACATCTCCACTTCTTCAAACCTGCAGCTTAGTAAATCTGGCCCATAATGTTTTTTGTCCATAACAAACATAAAAATAAAAATGCACTAACAAAAGCCCCGTGAGGCCTCCTCTGTGAGACGCCCCCTGTGAGGCCCCCTGTGAGCCGCCCGTGCCCAAGCGCTTACCTCTTTCTCCTGTAACTGTAGTCCTTCCGCTGCAAATTGTAAGCTCCTTACTGAGGAGATCTCATGAGAGTGAGACTCAATGTCAGACTTCAATTAATTCAATTTAGATGCAGTATAGATATAAGTGAACCAATAACTTGTATCTCTATGATTTTAAAAACCTATTTCACAAGTACTGTGCTGGTATAGATTGATGATAACTGATTAAAATAATTAAACAAATAATTTATTCTTTGAATAAATAATTTTTTTCATGTATAACGGTTTTTAAAAATTGTATTATCTACCTTTAAACTGGAACTGCACATCTGCAACCTGGCTCCCGCATACGCACATCTGCAGATACAGGTCCAATGAAGCAATAACTGTTACCGCTTCCTAGGTGCACTTGTAGCAATGTATTGTATTCCAAAAACATACTGGTAGGTTAATTGGCTGCTATCTAAATTCACCCTAGTCTGTGTGTGTGTGTGTGTGTGTGTGTGTTAGGGAATTTAGACTGTAAGCTCCAATGGGGCAGGGACTGATGTGAATGAGTTGTCTGTACAGCGCTGCGGAATCAGTGGCGCTATATAAATAAATGGTGATGATGATGATGATGATGATGATGTATTAAAACACATAAAAGTGACCAGTAATTCAAAGTCCAGGGTTTAAATGCATCAATCTGGCAGTTTTGCCTGAAAAGACATTGCCGTTTTAAATCTGCCATGCAAAGTTGCCGAATATCAGTGACTTACTAAAAGGACAGATTGATGCATTTACCCCAAGATGTCTCCTTATTCTCATTATTCTCATTATTAATGAAAGCCCTAAATGAGGTTAAATCAGACAGCTGAGGAGGAACCAGCAAAATTGTTTATTAGCTTCACAATCTGCCTTCATCCATCCAATTGGAACTGCTTTCGGACTTACACGAACATTCTGAGCTGTCCATGGGCTTCTAATGGGCGTCTAGATCAGGTGACCCTTGCTTTTAAACCCAGAGTCCAAATCTTTTAGACCATCTGTCTATTGCCACATATGTCTTAGTATTCTCTACCTGTACTTTATCGTTTAACTTCACCCTGCCTAGTTCTGTTCTGCTCTTGACTGTTCCCAGATGCTTATTGATATCATGTTAAGTAGACAGGAATGACCAGTTTATACTCCTTATTGCATTATTTATCATTTACTACTTGCCTTCCACTTTTGTCTCCTCATGCACTTCTGTCTGACATTCCATTGTCATTCCAATACATCCCATGCTCATTCTTCTCCCTAGGTACTTACACTGCCTCTCCCCCCTCTCAACCCTTCTCATCATCATCCTTAACCTCCTCTAGTCCCGGCCATCCCCTCACCCCAAAACCTCCCTTGTTGGGTGCAACATTAATCTTGACATCCTCAATCTACATCACCCCACTTCCCTGTCTCCCCTACTCCTGTGCCTTCTTTAATGCCAGAACAGTCTGAAATAAACTTGCCTCCATCCGTAATCTATTCATCTACAACTCTCTTAACCTTCTTGCCATCAAATAAACTTGGTCCTCCTCTTCCAATACCACTTCTCCTGCTTCCCGCTCCTACAGGTGCCATCCTTCACCCACTCTTCAAGGCTGGTGGCCTGGACATCCTTTTCTCTTCCCACTGCACCTTCTGAATCATTCCCCCAAACCCTCCCACTCATTATCCTCCTTCGAGGTCCACTTCATCCGTCTTTTTTTCCCAATACACCTTTGAGTCACAGTCATCTACCACCCACCAGAACCCGCCTCCCAATTCCTTAACAACTTTGTGACCTGGCTCCCAATCTTCTCTACTCTGACCTTTCTACTCTGAACCTGAATGATTTCAATATCCCCTTTGACACTCCCCCATGGACACTGCCACCACAAAGCTTCTCTCCCTCACTTCATCTGTTAACATTTCTCAATGGTCACTCTCTTCCACCTACCATCTCGGCCACTCCTTACACGTCATCTTCTCTCACCTATGTGCCATTTCTGTCTTCTCTATCTCTCCTGTCCTGCTCTCCTACCTTTGCCTTCTCCTCACCTCTGGCACCTCCCCCTCCCAGAAATCCTTGCTCATCAAATGCAACCATGAAGCCCTCGATCTTGCAGTCTTTCTTCCTAGTTCTAAACATTAATCTCACTAATTACCATTGCCTGCCCGAATCAAGCTTCCTCCATGTACAACCAAATTCTTATCTTTGCCCTCAAGTCCGCAACCCCTGTCTCATCAGTTTACCTCTAACGTTCCAAACAACAACTATGATACTCAAAAAACACTCTACAGTTCATACAAACGCCACTGGTAGAAGTTACTCTCTTGCTTAATCCCTCTACTTTGAATTCATCCACTCCTGTTACAACCCTCTTATTCACTAAACAATCCTATTTTACATCTCACATGTCCTTACAGTTCTCCAACTCATGGGGCCTCTTTGACACCTTCACCATGATCTTACCATCTTCTGTGCTCTCTACATCCTATAGGACTTCACAACCCTGTCCTAGCATGGCTTACTCTTTTCTCTCTAACTGATGTTTCACTGTCCCAGCCTATAGCTCCACCTTCCCTCTTTCTTACTTCCCTTTGAGGTCCCACAAGGCTCCACATTCAGCCTCCTGCTCTTCTCACTCTACATCTCCTCACTTGGTGAACTAATCAGTTCCTTCAGCTTACAGTACCACCTTTACACTGATGACACCCAAATCTACTTCTCTTTCTCTGACCTCTCCCACTCCCTCCTCCAGATTTCCAGCTATCCTTCCACCATTTTCTCCTGCATGCCCCAATGCTTTCTCAAACTAAATATGTCCAAAACCAAACTCATTGTATTCTTTCCCTATTGAATCTCCACTCATCCCCACCTCTCCCTCATTGTTGATAACACCACAATATTATCAGTTCCTTTGGTTCGCTTCAGGGTTTTATCTCCTCCCTTTTCCTCCCTTCGACTCCTCCCTTTCCTTCTCTCACCATATCCAGTCCCTCTCCCACTACTGTCATTTCCATTTTCAGAACATTGCCAGGAATAATCATATCTTCTCACTTGAGGCTACCAAAACACTTATCCACTCTTTTATCATATCTCTTCTCAACTATTGCAACCTCCTCCGGTCTGGTCTCCCTTTCACTCACCTGCCTTTTTTCTTCAGTATCTGCTTCACATCACAAAAATATTAATCTTACCCTCTCACGGCATTTTATCTGCCTCCTTTCTTGGCAAATGCCTTTATTGGCTCCCTGTCCTGAACATAACCCAATTCACACTCCTCACACAAACTTACAAAACACTTTCCTTCTCTACTTTCACCTTCATCATCATCATCATCATCATTATTTATATAGCGCCACTAATTCCGCAGCGCTGTTGGAGCTTACAGTCTAAATTCCCTAACACACACACACACACACACACACACACACACACACACACACACCTTCATAATGCTGCCTCTCCTTCCCTCTGGTAAATACTTCTCACTCCCACTTTCAAGACTTCTCCTGAACTGATCCCACCTCTGAAATACTTTTCCTTGCTCTACTAGACTCCCTCCCAGCCTCCAATGCTTCAAACACTCCCTCAAAACTCATTTGTTTACCGAAGCCTAAAAGACTACTGTCTAACCCTTCATCCCTCGCCCACCTCCTCTCTACGTGTCACTCTGTCAAACCCCTACTCCAACCCCTCTTCTGTAGAATATAAACCGATGTGCATGGAACTTGAGAATGTGAATGTCCACACCCACTTTTGACCGCAAACCGCATAATCAAGCCACCCGTGCAAAACCAACACATTTGCAGCATGCACCCATTGTGCTTCATAAATGTTACCCAATGTATGCAAAAACTAATGTAAGAATAAGGAGCAATACATTTTTTATAGCAAATAAGTCTGGTCTATTTTCCTGGATAGCATGTAACTAAACAAATGAGCTACAGCTGTATAGTTTCTTCTACAGTTATCTTCTGGGCAGCTGTCAGTGGCGGATCCAGGGGGGGGGGTGGCGATCGGGGCGATCACCCCCCCTAGCAGGGGCTTGCTGCCGACAGCTGCACACTGTGCAGGTCTGTTCGGTAGTGACAGTGTGCTGCCCGGCTGCTCTGATTGTGTTTTAAACACAATCAGAGCAGCAGGGCAGCACACTGCCACTGCCGAGCGGACCTGCACATACTGTGCAGCCGCGGCAGCCTTAGAAATCAGAAAGGGGGCGGGGCCTAAATCACCCCCCCTAAAATCGCCCCGGGTATATCAATAGTCTAGATCCGCCCCTGGCAGCTGTAAATACTTATGAATAAATAATGAGAGTGAAAAGACCTTGTATTGTCAGGAGCATGCTCAGGGGTATATTTACTAAACTGCGGGTTTGAAAAAGTGAAGATGTTGCCTATAGCAACCAATCAGATTCAGCTGTCATTTTGTAGAATGCACTAAATAAATGAAAGCTAGAATCTGATTGGTTGCTATAGGCAACATGTCCACTTTTTCAAACCCGCAGTTTAGTAAATATACCTCTCAGTCTGCTCCTGAGACACATCCTGTCATATTATCACAGTGTAGGAAGTCCCCCAGCCTACCAAAATAGTCTCTGATTAGCCACTGAAATAAGTAACAGGCTTTTCCATCCACACCTACAGCTAATTTCAATACTACATAAGGGTTTTTAAAAGAAAGTACTAGACATCACAGAGCACAATTTAATGTTTGATTTTCTCAATAATATCTTTAGTTTGATTGCAAACCTCCCAACATTTGGGTATCCAGCATCAGGACAAGGGGTGTGGTCATGCCACAAGGGGGCATGGTCATTTCATGGTGGGGTGTGTCTGGTCACACCCTGGGAGGCATACTTAGTGCTTTAAATGTGCTAGACTGCCCCGTACTCTTCTCCCCTCCCCACCAAACACCTTCATTGCCGAGCACACAGTTCAGCAAAGTGATTGAGACATACCTCCCAAATTCCCCACTTGTGGGACAAAGCTGTCCCAATCGGGATGGCAGGATTGTCACTGTCCCATCTAAATCGGTTAACTGTTGGGAGGTATGTGATTGCACCACAAATAGGTTTTTAGCGAAAAAACGTATTTATTGCAAAGGGTAGTGCACTTTAAATAGCCAGCTATGGGTATTAAACGTAACCACAGGAAAAAATAAAATAATGATATAAAAAAAATAATAAGAAAAAATATAAATCTCTATCACTACAAAATAGAGGAGTGGAAGTGACAGGATAAACTGGTAGCGCATTTCATTTTCAGGTCAAAGCCCTTAAGGGTTTGATAAAAGGCTTGTCTTTTTTTTTTAACTGCACTGATTTACTCCAAGTCTGACTTGCTGACATGAGTGTAGTTTTGTCATAGCCGCACAGATAAAGCCGTAAAATATACCTCAGCAGTGTCTGCCTTTCAGATGTCTGCAAAGACCCTTCCAGGGCACAGGAAAAAATCTGCAGTATCGACAAGTCCATGGCACTTTCTATCTTTGATCAGAATGAACTTATTGCCAACTGTTTCAGAAATGCCTCTCGGCCGTCAGGCAATTTACATTTTTTTTACACACCTTTCTGAACCCACTCTGTGGGAGATTTGAGATTTTTCTTTGCATAATATATTAGTGCAGTAATAGAATGCTATATGAAACTGCAAGATACATGTTGTGTTTGGTTTACATTTTGTTTTTTGGTTTACACTGACTCTCTGAATAACAATATTCGTTATTCATAGAGTCAGGGCCCAGTTCATCTTCAGATGTAAGTACATTTGTGTGCTGAATCCTGCGTGAAAAAGCTCATAGCTCTGTGCATGCCCCAGAACAGAACTTGCGTCAGTGAAGACGATTTCATGCAATTCATGTCTTAATGCAAATTACACTTGCAACTATACGACTTGAAGGGCAGAACAGGGGTGGGTAGGGGCAGAGTAGTATAGGTAATGCACAGTAAGGGCGTGCCGAGTGCATGCCAACGCAGATGCGGCCGATTCAAGTTCAGGGCATCTCGTAGATACGTGTTTTTTTAGCCGTACCATGTGCATCAGCTAAAGGGCAGGTGTAAACAGAACTGAGGGATGAATTAAGCCCAAAGGGAAAATAAAAGCTGAGGTTTGTACATAATGGTGTGGTGAGGAGAAGGTGTGGTGATAACCAGGGATAGTGTCACAAAGGGGAGGAACAGAGGAATAGGTTAAAAGAACTGGGAGGAGTTGGAGTAACTCTCTTGCTCCAGGACAAGCCTCCTTCCTTCCCATTCCCGACTCCTGGATCTGGTGCGCTTCCTGCTTGAGATGTCTCATTACCTTCTGTTTTAAATATGCGAAGTCTGGTTATCTCACAGGCAGGTGCTGATACAGTAAGGACAATAGGTTGTGCCAACCTGGAGTACAGGCCGTAGTATGGTATCAGGGCTGTTCCAGATCGGTGGTATGTTGGGCTGACATGGAGCGTGGGCCATGGTATTGGTACGGGTGCTGGTTAAGCCCTGGAGGTAGGTTGGGCCAACCTGGAGCACGGGCTGTGGTATGGTATGGGGTGCTGGTGTAGCCCTGGAGTAGGGTTGGCCAACCTGGAGTGTGGGCCGTGGTATGGTACGAGGCTGGTGGAGCCTCAGAGGTAGGTTGAGCCGACCTAGATCGCTGGCCATGGTATTTGTACGGGAGCTGGTTAAGCCCTGGAGGTAGGTTGGGCCGACCCTTAGCACGGGCTGTGGTATTTGCACGGGTGCTGGTTAAGCTCCAGAGGTATGTTGGACAAGCCAAGAACATGGGCCTTGGTTTCACTCGCTGGTGCGGCTTTAACGTGGCAGGGGAACACTGTACAGGATAAACAATGTGGGTGAAGCGCACATTCATAGTAGCAGGCTTTGCAACCCGTTCCCTTTGAAGAGTTTGCTTAGGTTCTGTGCATGTACAGCTCCTCTGGCTGGCTTGCAGATTTTTACGTTTTTCCCAGAGGGGTGCGGGTTCCGGGGCGCCTGGGGGACAGTTGTCCCGTTAACATACAAATGCTAAGGTGCGCTTACGGATAGACAAGGCAGAGTACAGTGTTCTCCCGCCACCATAATAGCAGTTATTTAAATAATAGAGTTTAATTTTGCAACAAAGTCGGTGTGGTGTGTTTTATTATAGCACATAAGGTTTAAGGTTAAGACAAAAGGTCTAACGTTATGTCATCAACTGTTATGCAATTTAGTGACGGCTGAGAACGAGGACTACATGTGTTTGCAAGTAGTGTAGGCATTAAGAACACCCTGATCCATGTATTTCATGTAAAAAAAATGATGTAAACATGTTTTTGATTTTTTTTTTTTTAAAAAAAAAGCAACATATTTTTATTAATGATTATAGTATTAAGAGTTGTTAATTTATTATCTAAATATTTTTTTGCATGTGTTCTGATGGGACTATGTATTGCACATATGCATGTACGTATCCCGCGGTGTCTTCTGCCTACTTACGGCAAGTAACCTATAGCTAGACCATACTTATATCTAAATTCAAATGGAAACATATATTGTGATCCGGCTGTATTGGACTACGGACGTACAAGTGTTTTTGATAAACGCAAGTTGCGTTCACATTGCGTTCGAAGATTAAACAAGCCCTTCAATGCTCAAATGCCATAGTAACTTTATGTTGAGTCTTATAACTAATTGGTTATATAGGATAAAAGTAATTTAAAGGACATGAAACAAGAGGGCCTCTCTGTGAGCGTAGAAGGTGGTTGTAATTATGCAATTGGATGTTGAATTAAAATCATGATATATTTGTGGAAAACTAGGGTGTTTCTTGAACATCCCTGCACAAAAATGCATTTGTCAAAAACAAACAAGAACAATATGAGCGCTGCATCCCTGAGCATGCCAGCTGAATCGAGAACAGCACACAAACAGCAAATTATCCACTAACCACATATCTTTAACTGGATTTCCTGTAGCTTCAGCGGTCCTGTCGCAGATCAGAAAATAGGGACTCTATTACCACCCATTAATTATTCTTATTCCCTTAGGTTCATTTGAATTTGCTAGCACAGGGAAAAAAATTATATATTATTTATGTGCAGCGAATGACTATCATCTCAGCCTCTGCTGCCCTTAGGAACAGAAGTACTGTGCCTAATTCTAAACCAGGCCCTGATAAAGAGTCTTAAAGAGATCCAAGAATATGCATTCATAGATACGTTGATGGGAGAATGTTGAAGATTAGACTCTGAGAAAGAATAAATTCACATTATTCAAGAAAGTGTATATTATGGAGACTTCTGCTATCTCTCCCTGAATGGATTGTTTCAATTTATGGCACTGACATCAATATCTTGTGTATATTTCTCTTTGAATTAATAATTTTTCTTGTAACATGGTTTTTAGGGGATTGAAACCAACATACACAACACAGGGTTGTAAGTAAATTTACTGACAGTCAGTAATAATGTAGTTAGGTGGGAGCATGGCTTGACAGTCTAACATGGCAGTCACATTTAGGAGCAGCTCCCAATGAGAACATTTAAAAACCAACAATGGGTCCTTTAGCAACTTTAACCAATAGGCAATCCAAGAAGCCCTCCACACAGCAGACAGCCTATGTGACTACCATCTGTGGTTTTCCTGTCCGTAGAATTCCGCAGTTACTCACTCTGGCGATAATGTGCTCCTCAAGCTCATCCCTAGATGCAGATAGGAGCGCCGGAAATTACTTGAAAAGAGACTTGAATCCATTCACATTTGAAGAAGCTTCCTTGTCCATTAGGGTAAAAGCCGCAACCTACTGACTGCCCTACACCAGCCTAGGCCCACCTGGAAGTAGGCCGCCTTGGCCCTAACCTGCTCTTTTATCAAAATAGCCAAGTACTGGCTTGCTCTTACATTGTGTCTTGACTCACCCTCCTGTTAGGAGTACAAGGGCCTCAAATATAGGCCTACCCAGGCCACTTTAATTATCAATAAACCTAAAATGGGGTTCCTCAGGAAACTGTTTGTGAAATAATCTCCTCAGTCTCTTAACATGAACAACCATAGAAATAACCCAGGACATTTCCTCTGGTCTATATCCTTTCCAATGGACCAAGTAATGCAGGCAACATAAAATCACCTTAGAATCTAACATGTTGTCAACAATATATTCATGGGGAGGGAAGGGGTGGATGAACGTAGGTAATGTACTGTAAGGGTGTGCCAACGCAGATGTGGCTGACTCAAGTGGAAACTTATATTGATATTGATATTGATATTGACTCATATAGATCTGCTTGTATTTGAAAACTACTCTCAAGCTTGATTTTTACAAACAAGTTGCGTGTAGGTTACAACTGAAGATGAATTAGGCCCCATGTCCTCATAGGATCATAAGTCACAATATACATTAATTACTTTATATTTTGATTCTTCGCTATCCATATAAAAAATAAACCCAGCGTGCTTTGACCTAGTCTATTAAAGTGGCATTGTTGGCATCGTTCACTAGCTAGAGTGGGAAACACACTCTTGGCGTGTAGCCTGATACGCGTATCGCTATTATATTTTTTCTTCATAGAGCGCCACACTTTGTTGCCCACTTTAAATCTAAAAGGCTTATGATAGCAATCAGAAAGAATTTGGACTGAGAAGCAGCGTATGCCAAGGATGACTGCACCTTCCTCCATATTGAATGTCATGAAAACCAGAAGATCGAAGAGCAGGAAACGCAATTAATATAGGGTTCTATAAGCACAAAAACAGGTGAAGCACCTTGTGACGATTATGTACTATTGTTATTTTCCCTTAATATTCAGGTATATTGTATGTAACCTTGTAATGTAATCTCAAAGTGCGCTTTGCAAAATGACATGAGTCTGAACCTATGTAGATGTTAACAATCTTTGGAAATAGCCAGGTCCAGGAACAGATAAGCATCTCTGAGGAGTTTTTTGTATGCAGATGATGTAGACCTGACCAGCCAAGCAGAACGAGCAGAGGTGAGAATTCAGGTCCTGTGAACATTCCAGATCTCAGGACATCCATAACTCACTTAGGAAAGTTCGGTGTCATTTTGTCACTCACCGGACCGTGAGTGCCTCTACGCTGGTGCGTGGCTCCCTAGCCTTCCTGCCAGAACCTATCTTGAACCGCGGCCGTCCGCCATCCTGATGGACTGCGCATGCGCAGCACCCAAGAACTCTTGTGACTGTTGCTTTTAATCTAATTGGTTGATCAGGCAACTCTCCCTATTTAAGGCACCTGTGTTCATTACCTCATTGCCTGATCTTGAGTCTCATTCCCTGTGAGTCTCTGAAGGTGTCTCCTGTGTTCTACTAGTGTCTTCAGTTTCCTGCTGATTCCTGTTCTACTCATCGCTGGTCTCCATACCCGCTACTGTCTCCTGTTCCCTGCCTGTGTCCTCAGCTGGACTCTGATTACCGGATCTACTCACCTGTGGTTCCTACACTCGTCTCTGCTGTTCAGCGTCTCTGCAGTCCCTGCATCTTCCTGTGGACAGACTGTTCTACTGAATAGCGGTATGCCTATCTGTTATTGACTTTCTACGTTTACTCTGCATATCCACTAGGACAAGTTTCCCCTCTCAGCAGCGGTATCCATACCCGCTATAGACTCTTATTGTTACGCTGCATGTCTGTTTGGAACAAACCATACTACTCAGTTATATGCATAATTGTGATTGACTATCCGTTATTGGCCTGCATATCTGTGCTAAGCAAGTCTCTACCAAGCAGCGCCACACATACCGTTATAGACTTTGCTGGATACGCTGCATATCTGTTGGGATCAAGTTCCTCTGTGCTCTCAGTGTCTGCATCCTATTATCCGTTGTATGCCTCCACTCATCGACACCTGCACACATCCTCACCTATTAAGCAGTGGTACAACTTGCTGTACACAGACCACTGACTTCCCCGCTACCCACCTGCACCTGGACAAGTCTTCTCACCATAAGCAGTGGTACAACTTGCTGTACGCAAACCACTGACTTCCCCGCTACCTACCTGCACCTGGACAAGTCTTCTCACCATAAGCAGTGGTACAACTTGCTGTACGCAGACCACTGACTTCCCCGCTACCTACCTGCACCTGGACAAGTCTTCTCACCATAAGCAGTGGTACAACTTGCTGTACACAGACCACTGACTTCCCTGCTACCTCCCCGCATCTGCTCACGTCCATCCTGATCTCCGTGTTCAAATCTGCCTTTCCACAATATCAGCTAGTCGCTGACTCATTGACCAAGATAGCTGCAAGTCACTGACTTTCCTATTCTTTATTGGCATTCTCTCTCCATCTGCTGTGATATATGTTCCACTAGTCACCCTGCTACCAGAGGACCGTTGTGTTAACTTCACCACTCTGGTAAGCCCAGTCATCTGGTGAATTCCTGGGCAAGACTCCTAGTGCCCGTGACACATTTTGGGAATCAATCTGACCTAATTGAAAATATAATTCATGTGGGGGTCTATCAAGACTGAAATGTCCAATCTTTCTCAATTGTGTTCCCTCACACACGCCAAGTCTTAACTAGTAAGTAGTGACTCTAGTTTTATATCCTATTTTATTTTTTATTTGTGCAACTTATTGTATGTCTTGTTAATAACTTTTTTGTAACTAAGCTTTGGAAACATTTTTCTGATTAAATAAATTTAAACTAATGTATTCTCCGTGATTCTGTGTGAACTTTTGGAACCCAGGGAGTCTCATGCTACATTTTAATGTGATTTAAGTGTGAAACATTAATAAGTGGTTTTGGTGAACGTAACGACACCATAGTTAATCCTTTGTGGTGGCAGAAAAGGTGTATTCATTGCTAAGTGACTAAGGTGATGCCCGTCATGGCCAGCTATTCAAATTGCTGTATTTGAGACAGGCTGGCCGTTCGTGACACACTTGTGGAAACTAGAGATGCTCAGGCTCGGTTTTCCGAAAACCGAACCTCCCCGAACATCGCCAATCCGAGTACCGAGCTGGGCCGGTTCGGTACCTTCTCACTTGTTCGGATCTGAATTGAGGCAAAACGTTATTGTTGTGTCCTCAGATCACGCAGGTTTTGGATTCCATAGGTACCTCCCTCGGAGCAGATCCAGCGCCATTGCTCACACAGAAACGGGTAGCAGTGTTCTTGTCACTTTCCATTCTTCAGTGACATTGCTCAGCGCCATTGCTCTCACAGAAACGGGTAGCAGTTTTCTTGTAACCTTCCAGTCTCCAGTGACATTGCTCAGCGCCATTGCTCACACAGAAACAGGGGTAGCAGTGTTCTTGTCACTCTCCAGTCTCCAGTGACATTGCTCAGTGACATTGCACATACAAAAACAAGAGCTGTAGCCGTGTTCTTGTCACTTGACAAAAATTGATTGTAGATGCCTGGAAATTAATGTTATTGAGGATAATAATAATGTATGAACAAAGAAAGAGCCAAATTATGTGATTTTAGTTTTTTTTTTAGCAATTAAAAAAAGAAAAAAACAGATCCAAAAACCAAAACCAAAACACGAAGTTAATACAGATCCAAAACCAAAACACAGGGGTCAGTGAACATCACTAGTGGAAAAATGAGAGGAGTTATTGCCAAATCTGCTGAGGGCAAGAAATCCAACCAATCAAAGCGTAACATATGCAGAGGAAAACTAAACATACACCCCTAAAATAGAACAAAATGCTCTCCAAAACCTGGAAAGAATCTGGGAACCCCTATCAGACACAATATTTGATTGAATCCTGTGTAATCTGACTATGTGTTGGACAAAGAGTGTTGGCAGAAGTTGAGAGCCACACAATAGGTCACTCGGCCTATGCTTGCATGCCCCTTCCACACTCAGTTCGGCCTTTGCAGTTTTAATGTTGTAAGTATAAGATACATCAAAAAACGCATACCAACATATGTTTTCATTTTATACATGCGCAGTAAGAAAATGCGTATTTTATGCAAATAAAACAGAAATACTCTACAAGCGCCCCATTGTGAATAAGGGAGGTCCCAATCAGCATGCAGATTCATGTGTACACACTAAACACATTTTACATGATTTACCTTCAGATCTGTGCCCTTCATCTGTCATAACTATCTGCCGAAAAGATTGTGACTCTGCACACTCCATAAAGATCTATGGACACTGCCGGTGGTGAGTGCATACGCACTGCAGAATTAGAACAACATTGTTCCATCATTAAACAAGATTTTTTGTGTTTGATTTAAAAATAAAACAATACGATGACCTTTGTAACGATAATCGTTCTTTATTGGAGCATAAACAAACAGTCGTTTATCGTGTGATTGGCCTGATAATCTGAAAAACCCTGTAATGTGTACCCAGCCTTACTAGCAAAAAATGAGAGGTGAAAAATAAAGAAAATTAGCATAAAATGATTTCTGCCTTGTAATCAGATTAGTTTGCTTGTATGATAAATTTAGCTCAGCCTGGGTGCATATGCCACCTACAGTAACTCATCCCATAAATAGGAAATCTGGCTATAAGCCTCTGTCCTTGTGAGATAAGTTACTGTGAATTCAGCAGTGCAGAGATTTCTGTATAATAACACACAGTATGTTGTAGATACTTCGCAATTATACAGAAACTGACCTCCAACGTCACCTTCCACCCCTAACAGCCTTTATACTTACTAGTTTACTTATAGAAATTGGAACACATTGCTGTGCTTTTTTTCCCCTTAATGATGACCAATTAACAGGGAAACTCTAGGCTGGTGCCTTTACAGTTTTGCCGTATATACCAATCAATATCAATTTGAGAAGCGCTGAATTCACAACAGCTGTGAGATCAGGAACTTTTCCAGGCGGCCTGGCTTAGCAAACAGACATTAGCTGCTTCCAATGGCCTTAATTAGGTAGGGTGTGATAAACAGCACTTTGCAGAGTGGCTTGTACACTATGATGCATGGCCCGACCATCGCAGAGTTTCCTAATCAGGATTAGCGTTAATCGCCGTTTCTCATGCAAACATTTCAAAGGCTTTTTGGCTGCAAAATCAAAAGATTTAAAATATTCTTTTTTTCTTCTTCTCTAAAATAAATATTTCCTATGGCATCCTGGAGGTCTCTATTCTTTATATGTGAGAGAAATAGTTTTCTACATTTGAGGGAGGGGGAATCACGACTGTTCCTTATGTTGCTCTGCATATATTTGTTTGCCGTTTTTGGATACGATGAGCCACCAATGAAATGTATTTATGTTGTAGTCACTTGTTCTGTGGTCACTTGATTCATCAAGGTACGTATCTGCCAATTTTGATCGTATTGTTTCAAAATATTGCCTTATTGTCATAGCACCTGTCCATCAAGCCTCTGTAAAGCACATTTGGGTGTGGCTCACAAGCCAGCCCTTGCCAGATGTAAACCCCTATACCTGGGAGGTGCCTGCATCTGACTTTAAGTGCATTTTAATGGTGTTTAAAGCATAGAGGTAAGTATTGGACCTGCATGCAATGAGGTACCCTTGACGCTAGGATACAGGCTTAAATGTTTTGATCAAAATATGAACTAATACCTCATATTTTCATTTTGCTAGATACACACAGATATGCAGTGTTAAGGATAAGCGCAGACAACTGTCTTTTTTGTTTTGTACACATATATGAGCATTTATATTGCCAATAATCTGGTACCATATACAATATGGGATATATTGGGTGCAGGCTTTTTGCCATGCAGCTGGTACCATATATAATATGGGATATACCGAGCGCAGGTTTGTTTTTTCTCTGATTTTGAGAGTATCGTATGCAAAATCACTCTGCGATCTCCAGAATCAGCAGATAAGGCCGTGAATTGCCGGCCCGGTCCATTCCCAAGTGTACGCAAAAAATACATACTACAGCCTACTACATTGGGGAAGAACAAGGAGTCCTGGAAGTGATGATATGGCCCCCACAGAGCATTGAACTCAACATCATCGAGACTGTCTGGGATTACATAAAGAGACAGAAGGATTTGAGAAAGCCTACATCCACAGAAGATCTGTGGTTAGTTCTCCAAGATGTTCTGAACAACCTCCCTGCCGAGTTCCTTCAAATACTGTCTGCAAGTGTACCTAGAAGAAGGGATGATGTTTTGAAGGCAAAGGGTGGTCACGCCAAATATTGAATTGATTTAGATTTCTCTTCTGTTCATTCACTTTGCAATTTGTTAATTGATAAAAATAAACTATTAACACTTCTATTTTTTAAAACATTCTTACATTGCAGCATTTTGTCCATACCTGCCTAAAATTTTTGCACAGTATTGCATACTCTCCACCAGTTGGGTAAATAGCCTGTGTGTGCCCCATTATGGTCCACCCTTCAACCTCCTTATCAGAAAATCGATGGCAAACACATAACAGAGGGCTGAATGGCCATCTTGACTTACACCTGAGTCCACCACTTAGAGTACATTTCAACCTCATGTGCTAAGGAATGGCTTAACTACTCTCACAGTAAAGAATCCCTTCCTGTGCTTATGGTGAAATTGTCTTTTTACCACCAATGACTTGTGATCCACTATTATCTCCTTGATACGGAAAGTTTGCTAGACAAATCTAATGTAAGTGGAGTCAACATAAAAGTAGGTGGGGCTAAAAATACATATCCACACAGCTACTTTATTGTCCAAGATACCTGTTCAACTTCAATTCATCGCCTCACCCTTCCCTCATCTACTACGAGGCCCAGTCATAAAAATCCACATTCTGGGAAATGGTGCTTCCCTCCTCTTCAGCTCTCTTACTCCTCCTTCATCATCCTCCTTCCTCTGTCTCCTCCTCTATCCACCTAATCTCTTTGCCTCCTCCTTCTTCTTCCTTCTCGTCCTTCATCCTCCTCCTTCTTATGCATTCTCCTTCTACTTCCTTCTCCTCCTTCATCCTCCTCCTCCTCCCTCTGCCTCCTACTTTTTCTTCCTTCTCCTCCTTCATCCTCCTCCTTCCTCTGCCTCCTCCTTCTTCTTCCTCCTTCATCCTCCTCCTTCCTCTGTCTCCTTCTTCGTCTTCCTTCTCCTCCTTCCACTGCCCCCTCCTTCTTCTTCCTTCTCCTCCTTCATCCTCCTCCTTCTTCTTCTGCCTCCTCCTTCTTCTTCTTACTTCTCCTCCTTCATCTCCTGCCTCCCCTTCTTCCTCTGTCTCCTCCTTCTACTTCCTTCTCCTCCTCCTTCCTCTGCCTCCTCCTTCTGCTTCCTTCTTCTCCTTCATCCTCCTCCTGCCTCTGCCTCCTACTTTTTTTTCCTTCTCCTCCTTCTTCCTCCTTTATCCTTCTTCTTCCTCTGCCTCCATCTTCTTCTTCCTTCTACTCATTCAGCCTCCTCCTTCCTCTGCCTCCTCCTTCTTCTTCCTTCTCCTCCTTCATCCTCCTCCTTCCTGTTCCTCCTTCTCCTCCTTTGTCCTCCTTCATCCCCTGCCTCCTCCTTCTTCCTCTGTCTCCTCCTTCTTCTTCCTTCTCCTCCTTCATCCCCCTACTTCCTCTTCCTCTGCCTCCTCCTTCTTCTTCCTTCTTGTCCTTCATCCTCCTCCTTCTTTTGCCTCCTCGTTCTACTTCCTTCTCCTCCTTCATCCTCCTCCTCCTTCCTCTGCCTCCTACTTTTTCTTCCTTCTCCTCCTTCATCTTCCTCCTGCCTCTGCCTCCTCCTTTTTCTTCCTTCTCCTCCTTCATCCTCCACCTGCCTCTGCCTCCTCCTTTTTCTTCCTTCTCCTCCTTCATCCTCCTCCTGCCTCTGCCTCCTCCTTTTTCTTCCTTCGCCTCCTTCATCCTCCTCCTTCTTCTGCCTCTTCCTTCTTCCTCCTCCTTCCTCTGCCTCCTCCTTCTTCTTCCTTCTACCCCTTCATCCTCCTCCTTCTTCTGCCTCCTCCTTCTTCTTCCTTCTCCTTCTTCATCCTCCTCCTTCTTCTTCCTTCTCCTCCTTCATCATCCTCCTTCTTCTTTTGCCTCCTCCTCCTTCATCCTCCTCCTTCCCCTGCCTCCTCCTTCTTCCTCTGTCTCCTCCTTCTACTTTCTTCTAATCCTTCATCCTCCTCCTCCTTCCTCTGCCTCCTCCTTCTTCTTCCTTCTCCTCTTTCATCCTCCTCCTGCCTCCTCCTTTTTCTTCCTTCTCCTTCATCCTTCTTCCTCCTTCATCCTCCTTCTCCCTCTGCCTCCTCCTTCTTCTTCCTTCTACTCCTTCATCCTCCTCCTTCCTCTGCCTCCTCCTTCTTCTTTCTTCTCCTCCTACAGCCTCCTCCTTCCTCTTCCTCATCCCTCTTCTTCCTTCTCCTCCTTCATCATCCTCCTTCTTCTTCTGCCTCCTCTTTCTTTTTCTTCCTTCTCCTCCTTCATCCTCCTCCTTCCCCTGCCTCCTCCTTCTTAATCTGTATCCTCCATCTTCTTCCATCTCCTCCTTCATCCTCCTACTTCCTCTTCCTCCTCTTTCATCATCCTCCTTCTACTATCTCCTCCTTCTTCTTCTTTCTCTTCCTCTATCCTCCTACTTCCTATGCCTCCTCCTTCTTCTTTCTTCTACTCCTTCATCCTCCTCCTTCCTCTGCCTCCTCCTTCTTCTTCCTTCTCTTCCTTCATCCTCCTCCTGCCTCTCCCTCCTCCTTCTTCTTCCTTCTCCTCCTTCTACTTCCTTCTAATCCTTCATCCTCCTCCTTTTTCCTCTGCCTCCTCCTTCTTCTTCCTTCTCCTCTTTCATCCTCCTCCTGCTTCTGCCTCCTCCTTTTTCTTCCTTCTCCTTCATCCTCCTCCTTCTTCTGCCTCCTCCTTCTTCTTTCTTCTTTTCCTACATCCTCCTCCTTCCTCTTCCTCATCCCTCTTCTTCCTTCTCCTCCTTCATCATCCTCCTTCTTCTTCTGCCTCCTCTTTCTTCTTCCTTCTCCTCCTTCATCCTCCTTCTTCCCCTGCCTCCTCCTTCTTCCTCTGTCTCCTCCTTCTTCTTCCTTCTCCTCCTTCATCCTCCTACTTCCTCTTTATCCTTTCATCATCCTCCTTTATCTATCTCCTCCTCCTTCTTCCTTCTCTTCCTCTATCCTCCTACTTCCTATGCCTCCTCCTTCTTCTTCCTTCTACTCTGTCTTCTTTCTACTCTTCCTTCCACCTCCAATATCTACCCTTTCTCTTCTTCTTCCTCCTCCTTCCGCTTTCACCTCCTTCCTCTATCCTTCTCCTTCATCCTTCTTTCTTCTTAGAGAAGAATGAGAGTAATGTGTGCTGAGCCCCGATTGGAGGATCTCAACTTATGCAATTACTGAGCGCTGGAGTGGAGTAGTGCATGTACTGCTGCACGGTAATCACACCACTGCTAGCAGGGATCTGAGGGGAGAGAGGCAGGAACAAATGAGCACTGAAGAAGGGCCATCCACCAGGAATCAGATAAATGTTGGGGCTGAATTAGGTGGTGAAATTCCTAGTTTAGGTAGCTTCCTTACAAAATGATTCTTAAAGAGGTTTTTATATATATACACAAACCCACTCACCTTTCCCATCCTTCCTTAACATGCTATATCCTTTCAAATGGACCGCCGTAACATGTCATCCAGCCAAGTCTCAGTTATAACCATTATAATTTTCTTCCAACATCATAAAATTTTATTTGCTTACTTTGGAAGTCTCCCAGGATTTGTTACCATACACAGTTGCTCTAAGACCATATTTCCTACTCATAATGTAAACACTGCCACAAATATGTACCATCGCCACTGGAGTCCTTCCTAGCCCCACCCAATAATCTACCATCCCGATCACCAATGTGCTGAACTTGAGCACCCGAAAAACAGAATTCATGGTACTGGCGACAGATTATCCTATCAGTCCCCCTAATAACTGAATACCTTATTCCATGTATCTGTCTGCTCTTGTTCCCATCTTTACTAGCTAACCTGTGACTCTCCAGGTGTTGTGAAACTACAAGTCCAGCATGCTTTGCCAATAGCAAGCCAGCTTATAGCTGTTAGGGCATGCTGGTACTTGTAGTTTCACAACACCTGGAGAGCTACAGGTTGGTCATAATGGCCCTAGTTACTAGTGGAATTATCCTGCTGCAGCAATTCTACTTCTGAAAAAACATCCCCAATATAGGACTACATTTTTGGGCTCTTAGATAACAGTGGTCAGTAGTTCAGCCCAGGTGTCACCCCAGTTTAGGTAGGCCAATACCAGTACAAAAAACTGCTGGCTAGTACTTAGAATGCTGGTATCTGGATCAGCTTGATGACATCTTTCTCATAAGAACCAGCCTTTCAGGAACTGTATTCTTACCCATGATTACCTGTTGGTCGGAACGATTTGGTTACATTCAGAAGTGTAACCCATTACTCTCAAAACCTGCAATCACCTCTATGAGCACCAGAAGGTCTCTCGTATCCATTCGGTCTAAGATTGCCCAGACCTGATTTCTTCCCTACTCAGAAAATAAGTTATTATATGTCTGTGACTACCAGACAACATATCTCTGCATAACAGAAAAACTAAGCTCAATTATTTGGAAAACCAATAACATGTAATAATAAGAGACTGACAAGTATATTATTGGATAAGTGAAAGCATTTCCATATACTCTGATTAGTTACAATCTGAAACACGTATCACAAGATATCTTAAGTCTCAATGTGTAAGTCCAGATATCATACACTAATACTGACCCTATTAGATAATATATCTAGCTTTACGATTGTTTTGTGGATATAGTTAGTTTGTAGAACAGTTTCTATTATTTATCAAATTTAAATGGATGGTTTGAACTTATATTTTATTTATTTATTGCTATTTTTCCTTTTTTTAATATTTATTTTGCTACCGTTTATTTGTTATCCATCCCTTTTTGTTTTCTTCCTACTGATTTGTTGAATGAAGAGGGCATGGAAACTGTCACCAATTACCGAAATCTTCACTTCACAATAAAGTTTGTGTAACATGTACTCTGGGATTGTTCGTCAAAGACATCAAAGAAGAAGAACAGCAACAGACAAAGGTTTGCCCTGGAGTACAGGATGAAACGCAGAACGGAAGCTATAAAATAATAACGCACTATAGGAGAAAGGGAAGTGATTGGCTCTGCCAAGCAACTGACTGGATCAGAATGCCAGCAGCTGTTTCTGTAATGAATCATTATTAGAGTTTCCTCTGGGTCTCTTCCCATTTTCGCTATGTTGTTTTAGCTCTTAATGAAAGGTTTAATTAAATCACTTTCTCAGTCTCTAAATATGTACACATGAATATATGTCCGGAAAAATACCGTACTGCAGCTTTTCAGAAATAGTTGAAATAAATAAAAAATATTGTGCTCTCTGCCAGAATATAATGAATCAACATTGTTCACTGCCTGTAACGAGTTTTTTCTTTTTTAATTGGACTATTGAACATCCACTTTGTTTTTTTTATAAATATTTAGGAAGTAGATAATCCTAAAAAAATAATTGTGACAATGTAGTACAGGTTTAAACAGGGCCATCTTTTCCATTGGGCACGATGGGCAGGTGCCCGGAGGCCCCACGGGCAAGAGGGCCCCATAGGCAGGGCTCTTAATGAGGATAAATAATCCTGCAAAAGAAACAAACCTGCAAAAAAATCCTTCAAGGGTCACTGAGCAAGTACATCTATATATCTATCTATCTATCTATCGCTATCTCTATATATCTATATCTATATCTATATCTATATCTATATCTGTAGCTCTATCCATCTATATCTATATCTATATCTATCTATATCTATATATATATATATATATATATATATATATTTATGTGTAGGGGCCCCGGTGCACTGCTTTGCCGGGGGCCCATAATGTTGTTAAGATGGCCCTGGGTTTAAATATACTTTAAATATACTGGTTTATTTAAGGGGGATTAGGTAGGGGTGATTACAGAAAGGCTTCCAATCATCCCAAGTCAAGATATAGTATCCAAAATACACTAAGCGGTAGATTCAATATAGGTTCTAAAAAGTAAAAGTGGATGTGTTGCCCATAGCAACCTGATTCTAGCTATCATTTATCTAGAAGTTTTGCTAGAATCTGATTGGTTGCTTTGGGTAACACCCCCATATTTTCTTTTTTAGAAGGTTTATTAAATCCAACGCTGAAAAATAAAATTTTTACTGTAGTGCCACATGAAACCACTAAGTGCAAATTACTTTCAAACACTATGGGGGATATTCAATTGACCGCAAGATTTTTTTTAAGACTGTGTTAAGTCATTTTAATGCTGTTTTTTTTATAATTTTCGAGCGATTAACCAGCGATTCAATTTCATTTGTAACCATACTTGCCAACTCTCCCGGAATGTCCGGGAGACTCCTGAAATTCGGGTCAGTCTCACGGACTCCCGGGAGAGCTGGCAAATCCCGCACCTGGCACCCCAAAATGACGCGATTCGCAGTGAATTGCGTAATTGTGGCCCCTCCCCCGCTACAAAACGGCATTTCTGTTGCGGGGACAGGGCCTAAATAACGCGATTGGCCACGCCCCACCCCCTCTTGCCCTCCAGGCTTGCCTCTCTCCCAGACAAAGCAAGGAGAAAGTAGGTAAGTATGTTTTTAGCGCTCTGTTTTTTTTACAAACGGTCCTCTCGTGGTCCAGTAGAAGGTCTATTGAAAGTATAGGGTGTGCGAGAGCCCGCCCAGTTAAAAGCAATTCAATTGTTTTTTAATGCGGCGCGTTAAACAGGTCCGTATGCTGTTTTATCTTGCACCTCTTTGGGGTGTGATCAAAATAAAAAACCTCTGAAAACTATTTGAAATCATGTAATAATGAGAAAAAAAATAGATAAACTATGTTTATCACTAATGCCTAACATGTAAAAGTTGATTTTCTTGTTAATAAATAATTAAATAAAGAAAACATAAAAAAAAAAAATCACCAATTAAATATATTTATGTATGTTTTTGGTACAAATATGTTGTACTAATGTGTTTTGACATGGTATAGATGATTCTATAGTGAAAAATAGTTAAATAAAAAAATATGCTAAAGAAAGTACTGAAATGTAGATATTATCAACACGAATGATTGTGTAATGCAATAAAAGGTATGAAAATGTATGCCAATCCTTTTTTTTGTGTTATACATGACCGCGTTAAAACTCCCCTTCACTCCCCCAAAAACTCGCAAACACATTGATTAACGCGCACGGGCGGCGTTCCCTCTTTTTCAACTGAATTGCACAAGTTTTCACGCTGCGTTAACTAAAAACAGTCGGTATAGCAGTCAAAAACCTGCGGGTGATTTTTTTTTTTGTAACGCGGTGGTAAAAAAAAATCTTGCGGTCAATTAAATACCCCCCTATGGACCTTATTTACAAAGGGCACTTGATACGCAGTGCAAAACACCTTGGTTTGCCCTGGAGCACCCAGATGATCTGCCCACTCTCCTCACTCAGGAGAGGCAGAAAAAAATCTGAAGTGAAGCACTGGGCAAAAGTGTAAACATCACATCAAAGTCAAACCTGCTACCACTTTAGTAACACCCCTTTCACGAAATAAAACATTTCAGGCCTGATTCATTAAAAATGCAGATACGTGACGTATTTTGCGTAAAATCACTTTACATGTGTCCAGATCCAGATTATACGCTAGAGAATGCAGCAGCGTCCAAATCACCTTCATGCGCAAAGGACCCTTAATATAGCCTACGATTTCAAGGGTGGAATGGGTGTATGCACGTAGTCAATGTACAGTAAGGACCTGCTAAGCTCCAGCACGTGCAACAGCTTCTGATTCAAGCTCTAGGTATCTCTAAAGTATGTGTTTTTCCACTGCACCAGCTACAGGTCAGGTGGAAGTGCCGATTACTAGTGATGATGGCTGTGTATGTATGCTAGACTTGTTGACATCTTCTTTCACGTGATCTGTTTTTACCTTCTTTTTGTGATGCAGGGTGGGCTTGGACCCAGTGGTCAAAGTGCCAGCAGGGCAGAGACCCCCATGAACCATGGCCTTGTGTTAACTGCACACCCAACACCCATTGTCAATACATCACTAGATGGCTGCAAAGTCATATAATATAGTCTCCTACACTTAATGCAATAAGTACTATAAAACGCTTTCAGGCAGTTACACGTTCAGTGTAAATACTGGCAATGAATTTATCATTTGCTTATAGAAGAGGATTCTTAATATACATTTAAGAGTGAAGGCTCATTTAAAAAATTCACATTTTGTCCATACAAATGTATTGATCAGTGGTATTTACCATTTTAGTAGATTTTAACAATGCCAATAATTGGAATATTTGTCATTTAAAACTCAAATTTTTATCGTTTCTTGTGTAAATTAGAGATGACCAAAGTTGCGTCACAATTTAGCACAATCCAGTTTTGGAGTAGAACTGGCCATTTTTTGCAGAAGTGCACAGTTTTCTTGATATAGTTTTTAAAATACTCTTTGGTTTTCCACTCCCCTGGCACTCAGAGACATTGGTAATAAAAATTTCTAACATCATATGTCATGTATACTTTTTGCCACATGTTTCTGGTTAACTGATCTCTCTCAATGACTATAAACCTCTCTTGTCTTTGGCATATTAAGAAATGACTGATTGATATTGTGCGGTAAACATGATATTGAGTGAAATGGCTTCTGGTGCCGATTAGTGAAACATGCCTGTGATAGTTAACGTTGCATTGCACAGAGATGCTGCTAAACTTTCATCCTTTGGAGCACAATAAACTTTATGATCACATGGAACTGTCTATTATTGGAAAAACCGAAACAATCCATGCATGCAGCATTTTAACTCCCATTTAAATTCCTAAATAATGTACCAAATGGTGCATGCACAAGCTCCCCATATGCCTGCTGTCTCTCAATATGTTAGCCCGGGATATAGTATATTTGTTTGGTTTCTACGTGATTTTGCAACACATAAAATATTTAGCAAAGCATTATCACTGTACTTGCTGTTTCATCGTGACCTTCAACTGTCTTTGCAGAAGTAAGTTTGTGGAGCACCAGCTATTAATTATTTCACAGGGGAATTAACAACAAAATTGTACCCTATATTATGCACATCTTTGCAAATAGAGACCAGATAGCTTTAAAATGTACAAAAATGCTCTGTGCACAATAGGTGTGCTTTAGAATAGGTTAAGAAGAAAAGAGTAATTTGGATTGTAGGGTATCTGTAATATTACCCTTGTTTTTTTTTTATTTTTATTTATCAAAGATTGGATGCAAAGCATAATGATAAGAAAAATAACAATGAACAATACAGCAAAATATGATAATTTACATTAAGAGCAACAAATCAAAAATGAAAGAGAATCAAAATGTGAGTTGGGGGAAAGGAAGGGCAGGAAGGGGGGGGAAGAGAGGTCCCCACCTTGGTGTTTAAATAAACTATGGGAGATGGAGAGAGTATAAAGAAATGGATTCAAGCCTGAAAACTAGGAAGTTGGATATAGTCTGGGGGAGACGTATGTGGGGGTAGACTTGTGTTTTCTACACTAAGGGCTAGATTTACTAAACCGCAGGTTGCCTATAGCAACCAATCAGATTCTAGTTATCATTTATTTAGTACATTCTACAAAATGACAGCTAGAATCTGATTGGTTGTGTTTTTCGCACAAAGTGTTTAGAAAATACAGTTAAACAAGTTCGGTGAACTAACGTTGAACATCAATTGAAGACATCTATAAATAATCTACATCTGCTGCAACTTTTCTCTGCTACTTCTGATTGCAGAGGACATTACAACTAGGTAATTCTTTTAATTCCTGCATTTGTTGCTATTTTCCTCCAAAATACCAATGTTTGCCAAACTATTTTTCTAGCTTTCCTTTCATGACATTATCTTAGAACTATATCCTCCTTCACCCTTCCTGCAACACTCACCTCTGTCCACATTGCCCCTTCATTACTTCACTCACCTCTAGTTAACACTCATGAACTGTTGTCCTATTTAAATTCAATAGTTATAACAGCCTCTCCCTGTCGCCAGAAACTAAAAGGACACACATCTTACAATCATCTTTCCTATCTTTCTTCCTCCCTGCTTCTATTTTTACCACCTAATCCAAGTCCCCTACACTTCTCCCACACACAGATATCTGAATGCTGCCAAAATCCAGCAAACCTCAAACGCATCACCTGTCTCCCCTCTCTTCCAAATCCCTTTAAATGTGCCCTTTGGAATGCACGTTCTGTTTGCAACAAACCTACCTCCGTACACGACCCTTTTTCTCTCAAACAACCTCAACCTTCTAGCAATAACAGAAACATGGCTCACGCAATCAGACACTGCCTCACCTGCAGCCCTCTCACATGGTGGTCTCCATTTCACCCACACCCCCAGACCGGGAGGCAGACAAGGAGGTGGGGTTGGACTACTTCTCTCCCCACAGTGCACATTCACAGTTCTACCAAATGTCCCAGCACTCACGTTCACATCTTTTGAAACACATAATGTTAGGATTTTTAACCCATTCTCTATGTATATCGCTGTGCTCTATCGCCCCCCTGGTCCACACCAACAATTTCTTGAACACTTCTCTGCTTGGCTCCCTCACTCCTTATCTACTGACATCCCCACCATCATCATGGGTGATTTCAACATCCTTATTTCTAATCCACGTTCCAATGCTACTTCCAAACTGCTCTCTCTAACCTCCTCACTTGTCCTCTCCCAGTGGTTTGAATCCACTACTCATCAGGATGGCCACTGTCTTGATCTTGTTTTCTCTAGACCAGGGCTAGGCAACCCCTACCAGACGTGGGACTTGGACCACTTCTTTCTGGCATTCCAGAGCTCTGCAGCTGCCTTACTAAAGCAGCCAAAGATAGCCGAAACTCAACAGTTCCATTTTGATAATCTTCGGCTGTTTTAATGAAACAGCTCCATGGTTCCCTTGTGGAACGAATGATGTGTGGATGTGTGTGCTGAGTCACCAGAGAGTAAGTATGAGGCATAATATAAACTTGAGGCACAACTTTGTGGCACAATATAAACTGGGGGCACATTACGTTGCATAACATGAACATGAATAACATGAATGTTTATTTGTTGGTCTCTTTACTGTTAACATTAGCATGATAAAATAAGAAGTATAATATATATATATATATATATATATATATATATATATATTATAATATTATTATTATTATTATTATTATACACACACACACACACACACACACACACACACACACACACACACACACACACAGACACACACACACACACCACACACATACAACTGGCACTCCTGGGCTTGTAAATATTTTTTCTGGCACACTGCTAGAGAACGGTTACCAAGCCCTGCTCTAGTCTATGCTCAGTTTCCAATTTCCTTAACATTCCTCTCCCTTCTCGGATCATCACCTTACTAGTTATTCTCTAACTCCCAGTTCTTTAACCTCCCTGCTGTCAAACACTTCCAAGCCTCTTCATACCTGCAGGAATATTAACTCTATTGATTTTCAACAGTTTTCCACCTCTCTCCAACACCTTCTCTCCCCAGCTTCTACATTCTTCTCCTCTCATATGGCAGTTCCTCATTTTTACTGTACCCTAGAAACTGCCCTTAATCAAGTGGCTTCAGCGACTCTTCATACTTCGCGTAGACTTCGTTGTCAACCGTGGCACACTAAAGTATTATAATGTATTAAATGTAAACAGTTAAACCAACGTGCCGTTAGGTCAAAATTAATATATAGTACACAGCACACGGCAAAGTAATTCTGTACAGTAGTATGCAAAGTGTACTGGCAAAACTTTCCATTAGCGTGGTGGCAGAAGTTGCAGCTCCCTGATGCACCTCTGTCTGTCAACCCAATCCCGCCTCTACTTATGTACAAAGAGAGCGAGGAGATGTAGGGTGACATAGGGTGAGGAATCTTAGCTTGGCCAACATACCCGTAAGTCTCCAAAGAGAATCAGTGATGAAGCAGTTCACCATGTGAAACGCGTCAGTAATCGTGATAGAGTAAGACGAGGTCCTTATCCATGGGACTCACAGTGAGACCGTGTGATTTGTCAGGTACACGAATGGGATGTGTTTGCACCATCCAGGTATATTTGATGCAAGAAGGTGCATTGATATACGCAGAAATGCCCATGTGAATATTCACTTGCACAATAGGGACACTTAGTAAATACAGTCCCTGCAATCCTGCAAAACATGTCACAGAGGGCTAGTGTCCAAAAGCAGAAGGTAGGTGTGCACCTACAGCATGTATGCACTAAGTATGCACTAAGTATGCACTAGTGCACAAATGCACTGCTTATCTGTGTAATTTACCAATCCATTCAAACTATAATATTTGCAACTTTTTAAAAATACATTCAATGCAAAACAACTCTATCTTGTTAGAACTTTTGTGTCCTATGAAATCTTAGAGGAAACATATGTCTCAATTGCCTTATCTTTGTTGTTTCCATATTCTTTGCATACAACTCTTTGGGTTCCAAAAGTAGTATACACATTGGGCTCAATTTACACATTGGAGGAGGGTGATGATGCCATTACATTTGCAGTAAAAATAATCTATTTGTGTGGAGCAACGGGGGATTTCACTCAATTTAAAAGTGACTCTGCCGAGACAATGCTTAATATATCCAGAAACAGTATCTTGTTTGATGTAATGTAGTCACTAATGAAGCCTGATGCGTGTATTGCTGATGGATAGAATAATCTCCATATCATTTTCTATGACTGGTATCTACAGGTACATAGCTAAATTATGAAAATATATGAATTATTTAAATTAGTTGGTACTGAGTTGTAGCTGCCGGGAAGGATAGGGGTAGAAAAGTCTGTATTAGTATATATACGGGCAGCACAGTGGCTAAGTGGTTAGCACTTCTGCTTTACATCACTGGGGTCATGAGTTCAATTCCTGACAATGGCCTTATCTGTGTGGAGTTTGTATGTTCTCCCCGTGTTTGCGTTGGTTTCCTCCGGGTGCTCTGGTTTCCTCCCACACTCCAAAAACATACTAGTAGGTTAATTGGCTGCTAACAAATTCACCCTAGTCTCTCTCTCTGTCTGTCTGTGTGTGTGTGTGTGTGTGTATGTTAGGGAATTTAGACTGTAAGCTCCAATGGGGCAGGGACTGATGTGAGTGAGTTCTCTGTACAGCGCTGCGGAATCAGTGGCGCTATATAAATAAATGGTGATGATAATGATGATATAACCGTTCAAGCTAGCCCAGGCCTCCTCAGGGGAAGAGCGTTACTTCCCGACACAAGTGCCCTTTTTTAACATGGTTTTGTCCACATGTCACCACCTCATCATTTTTCTCCATCACCTCATCCTTCATCTTCATCGCCACATCCTTCATCAAGCTACTTAAGGTGTTAAAAACTCCCCACTGTCACCCCCAGCAACCACCAACCACTCCCAATATATATACATACATATACAGGGATATTTGGTCCTAACCCCCTGCTCATGTTTCTCTCCCAATACAGGTCAAACTCCCTACTTTGAGGGTGGGAGTATGTCCTTACTTGCCAATTCCCATGTTGTTGGGTGGAGGCTGGATGATTTTTCTGCCCTTTGTTCTGATAAAGTTCAAACCATCTGCCTGAAGGTATGGAACCAGGTGAGACTTTCCCTTATTCCTTTGACTTTTTTTTCATCCTGAATGAAAACGTCCACAATCCAAAAGTAAAGGAGATGCCTACTCAAGGACTGGATCTGGTAGGAAGATCTAGAGGGGAGGCGAATGCAATATTACCTATTACTGACAATTGCGATTTATCTAAAGTTAATGAAGATGTAATGACTGTTCCTCTTGTCCCAGTTTTAGGCTGCATAAAGGGAAACTCTCGCGCTGCTCTAAGCTTTTGTAAATTGTAGTAATACAGAACTTTAAACTAGTGTCCTGTATTGAAAAGTCAAGAAATCCTTGACTCTCTTTAAAGTGACAAATGCAAACAAACTGGTGAGGTGTAGCAAACTTTAGTTGTCCTTGCACCTATACAGAAGCATGTAATACCATTCCATGGTGTAGTCATCTGGGAAGGGAGAAAAGCTTGAAAAAATTATAGCCTGGATATTCTGGTCTGGGGCCTATGCATCAGGATCCCTTAATTCTCCCCCCCCCCACCCGATAATTGAGGTTCTATTTGAAAATATAATGGTATATTTGGTGATCCTATGGAGCCTATCATCAAAGAGGTATATGTTTATGCTAGTGTTGATGAACTATGAAATTAGATACTTATATGCCTTCTCATTAGGCTTGGTATGTAATGATAGAGCTCTTCTCCTGAGCATATCTCCCAAAAATTTCCTTACTGATCAGAGTACAAAGTTCTTGGCCCAGTTGACACTCTGTTAGGATTTTGCTCTAGCATTTATACACTAACAGTTTAGTTAAGTGATTTAATTGCACATTGAAATATGTGCTGAAGTTCAATCAAACAGAAAAATATTGAGACATTTTTACTTTCATCATACTTGTTCAGGTGGATCCCTAGGCTTCGACTGGCTTCTAACCATTGAAACTCTTATACAGCAGGAAGCCTTGTACTATTATTGAACTGCTGAGAGAGTCAGCTCTTTTGGGAAGAAAAACTCCTGCAATATGTATTGAACTAGTGAAAACACTTACACGGTCAGATACCCTGGGAGAATTTGAAAAATTCACATCAATCGCAACAAGTACAGGAGAGAGTTTATAAGTATAATACTTATACTTGTAATTGCCCTGGGAAATTAGGTTTTGTTCTTATTGTCTATGCATTAGAACAAAGTGGTGGCCAAATGGCCAACACTTTGAACCTGGCCATGGAAAATAAATACATCATATTAATTTTCTGAAGGCATTGAAAGAGCAAGAAGCTTATTTGTAAATTATTTTGGGGTAATGTTGTATTTAGCCATCTGGTGACTGGAGTCCAAGAGTCAGAGTACCATGTCCATTATTAGCCATACCTCTCACCAGAGTTTTGCTTAAGGTGTTTTCAGATGTATTCTCCGACACTCAAGGGAGAACATTGTAACGCTACCATTGGTCATGGTTTACCAAAGGTCTTGTAGGCTCCCAGAGGAGAGATGGAACTCGAAAGCCTACAACGTCCAAGCCATGTCATTGAGGTGTCCATTAGTTACTGGGGTAGCACCATCATCCTTGTCCTGAAGGGAGATGGAACACTCGCTTCTGTGTGGATCTAGCAAAATAATCAGCGACTTAAGGTTTGTTGTCTATCCTATTTCTCATATGGACGAGTTCCTTTGTTGTGTCAGAGCTGCCTAGTATATTTCCACCCTGAAATTTACAAAAGTGTATGAGGATAGCAGTAACAGATGGCTACACTTTATATCAAGGCTGTGGTTTACCTCCCAAATATAAAACAGTTATAAATTTATGTAGGCAGTGGCAAATTACAGAGTAGTACCAAGGACTGTCATCAGAAGATGACCTCACCCCAGTGGCGGATCCAGGGGGGGGGCTTGCTGCCGGCGGCTGCACACTGTGCAGGTTCGTTCACCAGTGACAGTGTGCTGCCCGGCTGCTCTGATTGTGTTTTAAACACAATTAGAGCAGCGGGGCAGCACACTGTCACTGCCGAGCGGACCTGCACATACTGTGCAGCCGCCGGCAGCCGTAGAAATTAGAAAGGGGGCGGGGCCTAAATCGCTCCCCCCCCCCTAAAATCGCCCAGGGTATAGCAAAAGTCTATATCCGCCCCTGCCTCACCCACAGGCCAATAAGGGCCTTCTGCGGTCTTCTTATATTGACTGCAACATTGCAGTGTGTATATTAAGCAGATGGTCACATGTGGTAGTAAGCAGTACCTCGAAGAGAGGGAGAGAGTTCTGGCCGAACTTGTGGTACAATGCCCTTGCTGTCCATTCACCATGGTAGGTTATTTTAAACAAGTAGTGAATTTATTAGAATTTGTAACGTATATGAGTCATGTCAGGTATTACCAGAACTTTTAATGCCAACTTTTACTAGCGGAATTTTGAAGAAATGTAGCTACTTTTATTAGAGATGAGAAACTCTGATCCTTTTTGATCCCAGCTAAGATTCATTTAAGGCTTTGAGCTTAGTCCATGAAATGAATTGCTGAGCTAACTGAAGAAAAAAAAAATACATCTGAGAATCTGTCTACTTACTTTTAATTCTTTAAGTTGCTTTTCAAGAATATTGTGTGAACACGTGTATATGACATATTAGATAATGTATGTGTGGATGATACTTTTTGTATCATTTTTTAGGTATGTTTCACTTGGGTCTGAGCACCTTTTTATTAACAATAGTCATGTTTTTGATGTGCTCGGAGATGGAACAACCTGTAGCCAATCGGATTATTAGAATGTTTACAGGAGTACTTGGCAATTAAGAAGATTGTATCATTTTTACATTTTTGGTTTACAATGATGTACGTATGAGTAAATGTTAGTAATAATTACAACATTTAATAATAACATAATAAAGAGCATGGGCCTGATTCATTAAGGATCTTAAATGAAGAGGTATCTTATTTCAGTCTCCTGGACAAAGCCATGTTACAATGCAAGGGGTGCAAACTAGTTTTTTGTTGTGCACATAAGTTAAATACTGACTGTTTTTTCATGTAGCACACAAATACTTGATAGCTTATTTGTACACTGAAATGTAAAGTTGATATTTGTGAGCTACATGAAAAAACAGTCAGTATTTAACTTATGTGCAAAACAGAATACTAGTTTGCAAACCTTGCATTGCAACATGGTATCAGAATCTAGCTATCATTTTGTAGAATGTACTAAATAAATGAAAGCTAGAATCTGATTGGTTGCTATAGGCAACATCCCCACTTTTTCAAACCCGCAGCTTAGTAAATCTAGCCCTTTGTCTTTTAACTGTCCCCTTCTGTTTTCCTCCCCTTGCCTCTCCGTTTCTTTCCTTACCTTTTGTCAGCTTCTTTCTTTTCTTTTCTTTTCTTTTCTTCTCTTCTGTCTTCTCTTCTTTCCTCTGCCTTGGTCTTGTCCGGCGCTCCTCACTGACTGACGGGCGTGACTTGATGACATCACGCCTGACAGTCAGTGTGAAAGGAGCAGAGAAGAGAGGAGGGACGCTGCGCCGCGGTCACGTGAGTATTAATTTTTTTTGTTTGTATTTTATGTTACAGCTCCCCCCACCAACGATCTTGCTGGACCGGAAAAAAATCAGAAATTTAAATAAAAAAATGGAAGATTTTGAAAAAAAAATAAAAAAAAATTAAAAAATTTGCAGCGAGGGCCCGGCTCGGGCCACCTGGCAAGCCCGGGCCTCGGGTAAAATGTACCCGCTCCCCACCCCTCTCGGCGGCCCTGCCGATGACCTACAACATTAAAACCACTGACAAGAGAATAACATTGATTATTTTGTTACAATGGCACCTGTCAAGGGGTGGGATATATTAGACGGCAAGTGAAAAGTCAGTTCTTGAAGTTGATTCATTTGAAGCAGGAAAAATGGGCTAATGTAAGGATCTCAGCGACTTTGACAAGGGTCAAATTATGATGGCTAGATGACTGGGTCAGAGGATCTCCAAACCGGTGGGTCTTATTGGGTGTTCCCGGTATGCAGTGCAAATATATATGAAATGCACTGTCGTACAGAGCTGAATATTGTACATGAAATAACTGAAATAATCTGTTTACCTTGCTCTTTTTCATCCCTCTGCAGCAGGTTAACATTTCTGAAAGAGGTGCTTCTATGACTCACCGCTCTGCAGGGTTGTTCGGCAGAAATAAAATCCTCTATCAATCTATTGCGCAGTGTACATCTGATAAGTCTCCTGTTACTTATTAAACCTAATGTGAAAAATAGGTGTAAACTAGAGATGTGATAATAGATTCCTAAAGGAGCTACTGGCAGACTAAAGTGAGCCAAAATCGCTGCTGTAAGAGGCCTGTGTCAACCACCTGATTTACCAAAAGTAAAGAACAAAGGAAGAAAAGAACAGCACAGAAGATGGCTCAATTAGCTTATAATATACTGTATACCAACACAGTGAGCAGTTGCTAAACATAGTTAATACAATTTATTAAAATACAAGTAAAATACCAAAAAAATCACATGATCAAAAGAAGAGAAAAGGCAATAAAATACTGTACAAACCACTTTGAGGGACTAGTGAAAAATCTCAATGTCACATGTATATTTGCAACCTTTGAATGTTGATAGGTCTTTTGTATTAATGCAACATGTGGTCTTGTCCCCACTAATTCATTTGTACTTGTTCTGCAGAAATGCTCTGTGGGCTCGGTGAATTCATCCACTGGAAGTAGGGCCAGTGATGTCACAGCAGCTCAAATGACTGCGTTTTCAGCTTTTGGACCTGCCACAGATCCCCGCTAGACACTGTCCTAACGATGCATTTTGTCTCCCAAATTTCTGGGAGTACTCCCAGACTCCCGGGAGAGCAGAACAACCTCCTGGCCCATAAGATTAGTTGGCTGGTAGGGGCGGGACTTAGTGATGCAGTACACGCGTCATTGTGGATCCCCCCTCACCTCCCCACTATAATAGGCCAAACTGACTGTGACACGTTAGGGGTCGTGGCCAAGTGACATGTCCCGTTCGGCCACGCCCCCAAAAATCGTCAGCGAGATCTCCCCTCCCGGAAGTTGGCATGTATGATTTATCAAAGAAACATGATAACTGGGAGACAGACATGAGGAGTGGAGAACTCATGAGAGCTTACAATATATATCATGATAAATATCCAATTCCTGTCTTTACAATACAGAGAGCATTCTAGTGACCCTTGTATAATACAGAGAACATTTCAAATAGGCCAATTACTCAACCAGTCCGATATTAAATTAATAGCAATCACATTTAATAGACAGCCCTTCTCCTGCCCCACAGACAGCGGGAGATGATGTCACAAGCAATAGTGAGAGGGGAAACAGAGCCTTTGTTATGGGGAGGGATGGGGGAGATAGAGGGCATCAGATGGGGAGGGAGAGGGCAGACAGTGGGAGAGACTGTCACAGAAGGAAGACTGTCACATGTTGAAGGCAGTTAGGTGATAGACAGGGGGAGGGTGTTACACATGTAGGTGATGGAGGGGTACAACAGGTGCCTGTCACAGGTGGAAGGGATGGAAGAGGGAGATGGAGGTGAAGGCTATCTATAGATACCTTATATGTGTGTGCATATAGTTATACACAGTATGAACACACGCATACATATCGTACACACATACATTGAAAATATGACATCATTTACAATACTTTGCTAAGAGAATAAGAAAATATCCAACATTGCCAATATGTTCACACAATAATCAGCTCAGCTCTGCTCAGCTCGTCCTCTTTGCTGTGTCCAGCGTGGGAGGGTTCAAAGGTCTCTTCACAGCATCTCCATTCTGTCAATTATTCAGCCTCAGAAAAATTCAGCAGCCGGTTTAATTTGGTTAACCCCTTTCATAGAAGCCAGCATTTACAACCACTGTGCAACCCAATGGGGTTAATCCACCTGCACAGTAGTCCTCCTTACATACAGCTAAATTATTTCTATCCAGTCCAATGCCATGGCCTCATTGTTAAACTCCCTTTTCTTTTCAATATTTTCCGCTCCTACTCCTACACACTGAAGGTGAGGTGGTATTGTACCTGTAATTATACTTAAGTGGGGTTAATAGGTTTCTATGGCAACTGAACTTGCTGGGAATTCCATATGACAGTTGTAAAAATACTTATTAACTGGGGAGTACTTTTTATTTTCTTTTGTTCTTGTCATCAAAAGACCCCGACTTGAAAAAAAATAAAAAATCTAACACTGTACACTAAGCCAGAGCCTTTCTATGGCTTGTGCCTGCACCCAACTGTGATTGCAATCTAATTTTAGCACCTGTATCACAGGGATTAATTAGAGTCTAGTTCCTTCATGCCTTTCCATCCACAAGAAATTAAGACGGCACCAGCCCGTAAAACATATAGTTAAGTATGTTTAAAAACGAAAACTAAATTCTACCTTTCTCTACTTGCTACAGAGAAAGATAATTAAGAAAACACATAATAATGCTTTTCGCAGATTTTGGGGTAATTTGGGTTGAATTAGTCTTGAAGAAATTATTGAGAATGTAAAAAAGTCACCTTGTCACAAGCTTGATAAATAGCAATGGGTTCCTGCACCATTTGGAATTTTTGCTGACTCCTCCCCTTTTATTGCCCACAAGTGCTGTGCCTTCAATCTCATCCGTGACCACAGGGTTTCCTGAATACTCAGGTGATTAGGAGACAGGATAAGTGTGGAGTAGATACTAGCGGTGGTGCAGTGCAATGGTGTTATATGTAAGTATTGGGCACCAGGCATTTCTATTCACACGCCTTCTCCTCCAGCATATAAGCATAATGGTTGCAATAACATTACGCTCCATTAAGGCCAACTCCTCCAGGACACACTTCACAGATGTAAATCATTTCTGGTGATTCTCATAGCTGGTGTTTCTGGGTGCATTAGTTTAACAGCATACGGTCATAGCATTTCATATGCACAGGCATACAGTTGGCATGTGTGAGAGGTTCTTGCACTCCTCCACTAAGACTTTTCCCATGATGCAGCAATCCCACGTCACGGTATGGGGGGACATTTTGAGGGGGTTCCCCACCTGTTGGTTTAATCCCACATGTCCAGCAACCTTCCTTTAAAACCATGCTGATGCAGACAACCTGTATGATCCATACCTCCAGACTGCTCTTGACGTAAAACATTTCCCACATTCAGTGTCCTATATTTGGAAATTTACATCTGAGGACATTATTTCCTGGAGTATCTACCTTACTCCCCTTGACACTTCTGCCATGCACACACTCTTATTCTCTCAAGAGCTACTACTCTTAACATGGGGTACCTACCACAACCTTCTGGGGTACCGTTGATGACGGGGATCACCCTCCGGCTCTGCTTCACTGCAGCGATTCCCCCTTCTATCTCTGGGGTCACATAATGTTCTCCTGGGGCAGCAGCCACGCACTCACCCCTTTCGTGTGACTTCTCCTCGGGGACTCTTTCCATAAACATTCATTTTCCTCCTCATGGCCTCTTCTGGGGTACCATTGATGGTGGGGATCCCCCCTGCTCATACTACATTTCTCCTATGGGGCCTGTATCAAATAGGGCCTTAGGACCCCCTTAATAGGGTCATAACTGGTGGCCTTGTGACATCCGCCACGCACACCCCTCTCTCTTTAATGGGGCTAGGGCTTATTATTGTTTTTCTTTTAATGTAAGGCAGACCTCATGGCTCCCACCATGCACCTGCTTCCTCGAATGCCATTGGAGCCCGGGACCTACTCCTCACCTGTCTGTGCAAGGTAGCCACATCCATTCTTTCAGCATGAGAAAACCGCAGTCCCCACGTGGGCTCCCTATAACAAACGCTAGGCGCTTTCGCACCATGCCATGTGGCTTTGCTCCATCCACTGGCGGTGATACAGTGACCAATTCACCAACCCTAACTATCACGAGACTCGTGCCTCATCTGTATGGTGTCCCTCCAGTGGCAGCCAACAATGATAAGTAGTACATCTGGTTGAGGTTGGGACAGGTGAATATCAAGCATAATGAAGAGAAGATGAAGCAGAAATTCAGAGAAAAATAAATTCTGCACAGCAAGAATACCTATTGTTTAGGTAAGATATGTAATAAACTGAGGGGTTTAAGTAGAAAGGCAACTCACACCGGGGGAGAACAGGTGCAAACATAGTTTCCACCATATAGTCAAAGAAACTGAACAGTAGAGAATGAATGTACCATTGGCTGGCATTTATGGTTACAGACTATAACAAAAGTGTGTTCCTAGGTATGTAGGATGGTAGTGACAATGCTGCAGAAACAGTTATATAACAAATAGATGGGCTCCACTCTCAATAAAATTGGTTCATGTCACAAAATGGCCGCCACGTGGGCAACAGATACACTTTCAAGAAAAATCTGGAAATCGTCATTGTATAGACGAGCAAAATTTTGTGGCCATTGAATTTTGCGGTGGGATCTTCTGTATTACACAGGCACACACTTCTGACAATACAATATTTGAGTTCCATTTTTGCTCTGCCATTCTGCAGAACGGCATTCTGCACTGTATTTGTAAGTCCTGCATTCCGTGTCAATGATAAAAGAGAATTCCGAGTGGAACAAAAATGATATTGGGGATTCTATACTGAACAATCAAGGTCAAAATCCATGGAGAAACAAGTGAAATTCCATAGCCAACTGTTAAATGGGAATATTCCATCCAACAGTTTTGAAAATGTTGCTTATCTATACGTCAGTAAAGCCGATGTTCCTCCACAGGGCTTATTCTTCAAAACTCCATTTGTTTGCACAGCAAACAAAAGCTTCTCTTAGCACCGCAAGTCTTGTGTGGTATGTTTAACAAATGTTTTCTTGACTAGTGAAATTCCCTTACAATCAGCTCTGACAATATAATTACACATTTTCTGTGGTTTCCGGTATCCAACTGATTGATTGTTTGATACACACAATTCCGAAGATAGATGTTCTTGTTTAGAGCGAGAGAGAGAGAAATTTCTCAGTCGGAAAATTTTCTGTGTAAAAATGAGTACAAACTGCCTGGCAGAGGAGCGTGTATATATTTCCTCATCACATTTTGATTGGGGTACTTGTGGTAAATACTGTGCCGAAGCATCTTAGCAGAGAACATTGGAAAGCGTATGAAATATGAAATTGGACTGAAATTCAGCCTTTTTATTTAAATTAGATCTGCAGTCTTATTAATAGGAACCTAGGGAAATTGACAAATAATCTGCTGGAGACGAATAGAAATCTACCAAGGCACAGATTTAAAATGTTACAACCATAAACCAATGGAATATACAAACCCCTCTACCATCTTCTCTATCACCACCTGAAATACGGCTTTTCATCATCATCATCATCATCATCATCATCTATTTATATAGCGCCACTAATTCCGCAGCGCTGTACAGAGAACTCATTCACATCAGTCCCTGCCCCATTGGGGCTTACAGTCTAAATTCCCCAACATACACACAGACCAAGAGAGACTAAGGTAAATTTGATAGCAGCCAATTAACTTACTGGTATGTTTTTGGAGTGTGGGAGGAAACCGGAGCACCCGGAGGAAACCCACGCAAACATATAAACTCAATACAGATATGACTGCTTTTCACAGTGATCATAGAAGTTTCACAGGGGGAGTGGAGGTTCAGTGACAAGGAGAATGTATTATTATTGGCTGTGTGCTGCTCATGTCATCATCATCTATTTATTTATATATATAGCACCACTAATTCCGTAGCACTGCACAGAGAACTCATTCACATCAGTCCCTGCCCCATTGGAGCTTACAGTCTAAATCCCCTAACATACACACACATAGACCGAGAGAGACTAAGGGCAATTTAATAGTAGTAAATTAACTTACCAGTATGTTTTTGGAGGAAACCGGGAGGAAACCGGAGCACCCAGAGGAAACCCACGCAAACACAGGGAGAACATACAAACTCCACACAGATAAGGCCATGGTCGAGAATTGAACTCATGACCCCAGTGCTGTGAGGCAGAAGTGATAACCACTAAGCCACTTTGCTGCCCTGATTAATTGTCCTAATTCAGATGAGTTGCTAGGTTTTCCTTAGAGTGTCAATTTAGAAAAAATATAGGAGCAGGCAAGTTTAATTTGGCTAGATAGTCGGTGTAATCAAGATATGGCTTTGGTTGTGGCTATGCAATGCAATTCCATTAAACAGCAAGCTCACTCTATGGGGGAGCCAGACAGAGTCTTTAAAATTGTCTGTAAATGTAGCAGCATCTCCTGTATTAACGGCAAATTGACGAGGTGATATCCAAAAAGAAAATTTGATCAAAAATGTATAATTTTTTTAAATCCTCATAACCCTTGTTGGCTATCTGCCAGTGTGCGGTTATCTGTTGGCTACGATACTGGATCACAATGTGAAGCAGTCACTAGGTCCAATTTAGCCACCTATGTGTGTGAGACCAGGTTGGAATAAGTTCTTGTCACTTGACAGAACAATAGGATTGGCCTGTGGTAGGTCGGCATAACCTAATGCTTGTCAGACATGTCTTTTATTATCAGATTGCATATAAGTATCCTGGCTAACAATGCATGATGTGTGGGACACAATTTCTCCTAAACTATCAAAATCCAGTCTCCAAGATCTAGGTGCCCCTTCTTTGTTGAGTTTGGCCTAAGGCTGGGGTGACCGGGATCTGTGTTATCTGCAACTGTGGGGTCAATTTTCTTATAGACACTAAGGGCTAGATTTACTAAACTGCGGGTTTGAAAAAGTGGAGATGTTACCTATAGCAACCAATCAGATTCTAGTTATCATTTATTTAGTACATTCTACAAAATGACAGCTAGAATCTGATTGGTTGCTATAGGCAACATCTCCACTTTTTCAAACCCGCAGTTTAGTAAATATACCCTAATAGTGTTACCAAGTCAAATCTGTAAACCCTGCTATATATGAATTACATATACTGCGGGGCCTGGCTTACTGATAAAAATATATATTCACCACCCAACCAACCGGGTTTTCACTTTAATTAAATTGCTGTTTTAAATCCAGTCTGCAAAATTGCTGCAAATTGAAGATTTGACAACACCGCAGGTTGATACATTTACCCCAAAGTCTTTTGTGCTGTTTCCCCCTATCATTTTTGCTCCACCCAGAATTCCCCTATCATTTTCCTTCCACCCAAAATCCCCTATCATTTTTGCTCTCTTCCGGACATCTTCCCCACTGTCTTTGCTCAATTTCTATTCCTAAACTATAGACTGGCAGCTAGGGCCTGCTGAAACTTGTAGTTCCACAATAGTACCTAAGTGGGGTGGAGTAAGCAGGCACTGACTTTCAAAGTATTTTATTAAAAATAAAAACGCCCCCAAAGACCCTTATTTACCTTTTCATTCAACTCCTCAATCTATAGGGAACCTTTTGTCTTCTATTCTGAAGTAGTCCAAAAGGATTAAAAATAAAATAAAAACAAAAAACAAAACAAAACAATACCACCAGCTTGTGGGAATAAGAGATGTTTAAGGGTTAACCTGAGCTCTGTCGTAGTCATTGCTGTGGATGTAGAGTGTGAAAAGAACCACAAGGAATGGGTGAGATAGGATGGAAATTGTCTTCTAGACATGTGCTCAGTTCCCACCCTCCCCCTCTGCTGGCTGGAAGACGGGCTGGTGCTGATGATGTGATTTCTCAGTTTACAAAGCTGTGAAATGTAATCATGACTTGAGAATGTCACACCAAAAATGTCTACAGCCTTTCAACCCTCACAAGTTAAAAGTCTCTTCTTCTGATGAGCAATCCCTCTTCTCTTTCATTGTGGGTATGGTCGCTGCACAGCTAAATGCGTGCTTTAAAATCACTCAGTGGTCACTTTTGTTATCGCAGAAACAGCGTATAAAACAGAAGATCATTTCAAATCAGTAAATGTCAATACTCATATTAATCGCGCAGGGTGATATAACCAACACCTGCTATTTTTTATTGATGCTTTGACCATCTAGTACAAGTGGGAAACATGAAAATAAAACCTGATGAGGGACCCCTTCAATTTTTGGATATTGGACCCCCAAATATATGTCCCTGCACAGAAATAGGCTGTATGAAGTATTACTTTCAATGAATATATACATGGTATATGAATATACCATATATATATATATATATATATATATATATATATATATATATGGTATATGAATATACCATAGCATTCAACAATTTCTAATTTACTTTAAAATGAGCAGATGAGGTTAGGTAGGATTATAAGGATAACACTACCTTTTTGAAAAGAAAATATACTTTTCTAAGTATAAAACATCAAATTCCATAGTAATAGTGTGCACATAAAAGTACATAACAGATAATAAAACACATAAAGTATTATATTTCTAAAGATACGCTGCATTTGGTCTTCTCAAAAAGGATCAAGCAAAGGAGGAAAGTCGTAGATGAACACCAACGGGAGCCACTATTGACTTTTATATAAATTTTATAGCTTATTGTTAGTGATATTTGGAGATGAGCGATTCTCCTGGAGTTTGGTTTGTTAAAGTATTTGCCAAAGCAGAATTGTTGCCACCTATTTAAATAATTACTGGCTGGAAATGAGAACTAATTTAATTTTCCAAACAGTAATTCTGAGCATGTCTTCTTCCACCACTAAGACAAAGCAACAAGCACACATGATACCACAACGAGCAAAGTCAACAGGCTCCACAAAGTGACATTGTAAAATGTTACTCCCAGAGAAATGTCCTTGAAAGCTTTCTGCACAGCACTGAACAAAAGAGCATCAAACAATCCCTAGATATGTGGCACTCTGTAGCTACACATTTTGCAGCGCTTGGCTAAAAGACTTTATTTCTTACATTTATTTATTTTTAATCTATTTATATCCCATCTCCATTATTGAGAAACAAGAAGTTTACATTTTCTTCCAACACCCGCAGCAAATTTATCAGAGAGCCTGGAGGAATCTTCATACAGCTCATTAGATCCACTCTTTTATTGTTCCCGTCTACTTGGAAAGTATTACATCAATAAATCAAGAGATGAAGTTATCCTACAACCATTCTCTCAAAGGAGAAAAACATATTCACACACTGGGGCAGTGTTTTCCCCTGATCTGATTTAAAGAGGCCGACACCCAACTTCTGTAACCAAAACGCAACAGGTACACCGACTTTTATAAACGACACTAATTTCCTTTTCTGTACACTGCTTAATATATTACTTATATATTACAGGTAACATTTGTCTATGTATCCAACATTATAGGTAACCGATTCATGTTCAGATGTACGTCCATTTGCCTGGCGTATCTAGCGTGAAATAGCTCTGTGCATGCTCAGAATAAGAACTGAGGGCTAGAATAAGACCGAAGGCAATTTAAAAGCTGTGGATGTATCTGTTACTGGATTATTCTCTGGAGTTTAATAGCTAACTATGGGAGTACGCCCATCTGGTGTCATAGGAGAGGGGGAGACAGAGGCTATAAGTGGGATGGGTGGAGAGTTAATCAGTCTCTGCAGTTCTGGTTGTTGGTTCTTGGTAGCATGAGAAAACAAATGGATGCTGATCAGAATGGTGTTCAGTTATTGGCGGCTGACATGGCTGTTCATGATCCTGGATGGAGAGTGGCCGGAAGACGCAGTACAGCCAACGGCCAGTGGTTTGGGCGCACATTACTGTATTGATACGATGAAACCGCCTCTCTTGGAGTGAATTGGCTATAGTCTCGTCACAGGTACCGCCCCTGTGGGTTGCCCTGTGGTTGCTTTCCATCTAGCCTAGAGGATGGGCCGGTTCTATTAAATCGGGACGTGGTGTACCGCTAAGGTAGATATGTGCGTCCCGGGTGTGATTGTTTGTCCCCCACTTGAACCTAGGGGTCTGATTGGTTGACCCCAGTTGATGAGGTCCCATGGTTAATTGCTGGGACACTTGGGTTTTGCCCGGCAGACGTCGGACTGACTGCTCTCTTCTCCACCACCATATTTAAATAAATCATTTAAATTTTCCACACTCAGGTCTTGTGTTGTTATTTAAGGTTATAGTTAAACAAGGGTAAGAAGGTAAAGGAGATCTTGATATCAGCTGTAAGACTTTTATTGGAACTTGCGTCATTGAACACAGTGGCATGCAATTCATGTCTAAACGTGACTTGAGAGGCAAAAGGGGGGTTAGGGTCAGACTAACGAAGGCCATGTACAATAACAACATTATGGCACAGATGCGGCCAACTCAATTTCTGTGTTTCCCGTAAGTGCGCTTGGTTCCACCTGTATCATTTCCACCCACCACAGAATGCCGACTGATAGTGATGACATACACGGCGTATTCTCTGATTTAAAAGTACACGTATGCATGACGTCAGCTATCACAAAACCTGTATGCAACGAAGATAGACTCTAAAAATGCACTCTGAGCCGGATTCACCATTGGACATAATTCCATTTGCGCGGCGTATCTTGTGTAACCAGAATTTGACTTATGCCACTGAATGTAATTGCCTGCAATTCATGTCTGAACGCATCCAACACGACTGGCTATGACTTAAAGGGGTGGATGACCGTAAGCAATGTACGGTAAGGGCGTGGCGAGGGAGTGCTAACGCAGATGCTGCCGATTCAAGTTGTCAATGGTTTTTACCGTATCATGTGCACCAGCTGCAGGGTAGGTGTAAGTGTCAACTGATAGTGATGACTAAACCTATGTGTGCAGCTAGATAGCACAGAACATGTGTTTACAATTAAAATAAACTATAAAAAGGAATTGTATGAGCAGTTCACATTAAGAACATCCTGAGTTGTTTATTTCATCTTAAAAAAATAAATAAATTATAGTATTAAGAGTTGTTTATTGATTTTATAGAGTATTTTTTGCATGCGTACTAATGGGATTTTATATTACACATACGCTTGTGCGAATCCTGCACTCTGTTCTGTTGGTCTACATACAGCAAGTAACGTATAGCCAGAGCGTACTTACACCTAGATTCAAATTGAAGTGTTGGATTTGAGTCTGGGTGGACGTGCGGCACAAGTTATGTACAGTTTTTTTAACCGCAAGTTGCATGCACGTTGCATCTGAAGCTGAATCAGGCCCTATATGTACAGCCCACATTGAAATCATCTTTATTTATGGAATTAATTCATGTCAATATTTTAAACCACATATTTCTACAAGTGTGCTAGTTGCGTTCGGACTTGAATCAGTCCCACAGTATTTATTTCATGTTCTATGACCTTGTAAACTCCTGGTTAATACCAAAGATCATTGCTTTATTATCACAGGGATTTTGTATCCTGAAGTGTTGAGGAAACAGTTTTATTACTTTTACGTTTTATTTTTACAGGATCATAATATTTTCTTTCCACTGCCATATTTGGAATTCTAAAATCTGTGTTTTGGGTCAGGTAATAAAAAGTAAACGTATTACTGGGTAGATTGAGAGCTTGTAGGTATTACAATAATATTATTAATTTCCAAGTAATGACTTTCTTTGACTCTCCAGTTTTTCCATTGTAAAGGAGCATGTAAGCCGTCTGTGGGGTAAGATTGTGACAGTAATAGTATGGCTCTGGGAAATAGCAAAATTATTTTTCCTCGACTTACAAAATTTAAAAGGGCCAGTGTAACTCCAGTAGGGTCTCATCCATCACTAAAGCATGGTGTGGTATCCAAAGCACCAGATATTGGATTGGATAAAGTATTCTAATTAATGGTGTAAGGTCAGAGGAAGGCTGTCACCAGAGAAGTACCTCAGCAGTCTGCCCATGACCCTGTTTTGTTAATGTATTCATCATCATCATCATCATCATCAACATCTAATTCCGCAGCGCAGTACAGAGAACTCACTCACATATTCATCAGTGATATTACTTGGAGGTCACAAAAGGAAGGTTTTTTTGCCAATGAAACAAATATTTGTAACCTGGTTAATACCCCAGAAGGAGTGAAACAACTGGTTAGTGATTTAGAGAAAATAGAGGAATGGACTAATATGTGGGGGTAAATGTATGTAGCTGAGAGTTTTGCGGCAGATTTGAAAAGTGGAGATGTTGCCTATAGCAACCAATCAGATTTTAGCTATCATTTTGTAGACTGTACTAAATAAATGATAACTATAATCTTATTGGTTTTTCAAACCGCCGGAAAACTCTCAGCTTGGTACATTTACCCCGTGGCGTCTTAAATGTAATACATTGAACATGTAGGGCACAACAGTCTAACAACAGAATGAATGGTGATGTCATGTCAACAACAGAGAAATTGGTTCTTGGATTTATAGTTTTAGAATCCAGATGATATGATGGTAGAAAACCAGTAGAATACTCAGTTGTGTAGCAAGCGGTATTACCAAGAAGTGGGTTATATGGACACTTTATAGGTCACTGGTAAGACCTCACCTGTGTATAGTTCCAGAAGTTGGATTTCCAAAGAGACATTAATAAAATAGTAATTCAGAGAAGAGATACTTCAACACTAAAACTAACCTGTTTACACTCTTAAATAACTCGCTAATAAAACATTGTAGAGTTTGCCCAGTCAGCAATCCTATAGCTTACTTAGAGGAAAATTCAACTCAAACTGGGAAAAATTAATTTGTGGTGTAAAATAAAAAAGTTTTACCTACCGTCCACACTCCATGTGCTTCATCGGCCAGCGGTCTCATTGTAAGGGGCCGATTCAATTTGCCGCAGAGTTCTGTAGTAACCTTGCGACTATGTTATAGCCAACGTTTAAGTAATAATAGTTTACCTCACTATAATTGCCAGCATGCAGTAATTTGCATGCAAATTATTATTATTATCATCATTTATTTGTTAGGCGCCACAAGGTATCCGCAGCGCCGCACACAGTACTAACAGTAGACTATACAGGGCAAAACCATACAGAACAATGAACTAAAAGTACAAATACTTCAGAAACTCCGGCCAGTCATATGCAGTAAAGTTGGAGCGGAAGAACAGGTATGGAGACAGGAGGGGAGGGGGCCCTACTTACATCCTAAGGGAGGGTGCGATTAATAGCTGCGAGGATACTACGGAACCTCGCGGCTAATGGAATCGGCCTCTAACACTCCCACACTGTACCGCAATCTTCTCTTTCCAGTCTGTTTGAAACATTCCATGTAGGTGTTGATTTTCCTATATACCTGAAGGGGGAGTGACATTAACACTGGCTTAGCTTGCTTTCAAAACGCCACGCGAGAATAGAAGAGTGTGACGTGGGACCCATCAGTGACAACGGCGAATCCGACAAAAGGAGGGTAAAGAGTTTCTTATTTTTACCTAATTGATCTTCCCCCAAAACAAAATTTGGGTGGAGCTATCATTTAAATTGCATGGCCACTATTTTGTTTTTGCTATTTTGTGTTTGTTATTGGGCAGCACGGTGGCTAAGTGATTAGCACTTCTGCCTTACAGCACTGGGGTCATGAGTTCAATTCCCGACCATGGACTTATCTGTATGGAGTTTGTATGTTCTCCCCGTGTTTGCGTGGGTTTCCTCCGGGTGCTCCAGTTTCCTCCCACACTCCAAAAACATACTGGTAGGTTAATTGGCTGTTAATTGGCTGCTCACAAATTGACCCTAGTCTGTGTGTGTGTGTGTGTTAAGGAATTTAGACTGTAAGCCCCAATGGGGCAGGGACTGATGTGAGTGAGTTCTCTGTACAGCGTTGCGGAATTAGTGGCGCTATATAAATAAATGGTGATGATGATGTTTTGGCTTTGACACCAAAAAGCAGCCCACCCTGTTTAAATGACTAAACCATAGCCAGACAGCATAACTGCAAAAGTATTACCAGAGAATACAATGCTAAAAATGCAGACACTAGATATTTTCTACTAGCTGTCAAAAATAAAAATACTGTAAGAGTTTAAATTTTAGGGTAAAAAAGTGGGCATGCACATTAAATATTGATGGCACTTTTGAATTACCAGATTTGTTAAATTCTATAAAATGCTTTGTGCAACTAAACAATCAGCCAGCGATCTTCTCCTATAGTATAATCTGATTTATCACCTCTCCCTCAGGACTTTGACAATTAGCGTCATACTCTACTAGGCACACTTCCTAGAAAGGTCTATTTCACAACTTGTCCTGATGAGTGATGACCTACGCTGTAGCTTTGGGGTAGATGAACCTATCTTCAGGTCATTGTATTTGTTGAGCATTTGTGATGGCATGTAAAGAGAACAATTTAGCGCTCCTATTTTTTTGCTGATGGGTAAACTGGGTTAGATGATGATTTGAAGTTTTCACAATGGCTGGAGGCTACCCCATTCCTGCTGGGCTCCAGATACATTGAAAGTTATAGGAAAGTGTTCCCATTAATAGTCTTGCTGCATTTTTATCCTAGAAAGTCTAAAAAAAAAATATAAGAATATCGTAGACTTTCTTTGTACTCTGTGGACAATGATTTCCGTGGCACAGGGGTTGGTGTGTTGTCAATCTGTGTGGGAGAGGTGAGATGAGGGGGGTGGTGAAAAGCTTACCTTGCATATACTATCCCTTGATTGTGCTTTGTGGAAGACCTTGGTCTGTGCGTATATTAGTCCTAGTAGCGTGTGACAATTACCCTAGCAGAATGTACAAGTTGAACTTGGCACTGGTCTGTTGCTGATGGGGTTTTTCTTCTCCTGGGTGTTGTTGGTATGATTGTTGGTAGTAGCCCTGGTTGTTGGTGGTGGTTGATGGTTTCCTCTGGGGCGGAGAGGTCATGGGAGACATAGAGGTGGTGAGATGGGGGGATGTGTGGATGAGCCAGGAGATGTGTAAGTAAAAATAGTGGCAGGAATGTTTGTGGAGTTCAGTCGAGGAATAAGAAGGGAGTATGGGCCAGTGAAAGTTAGATGAAGGTGCTGTAGAGCAGAAACCTGAGGTGTAGGAGGTGGGCATCTGTGATGGAAATGCTAAGGTGGTGGCAAAGGGGTGTGGGTAGTAACAGAAGAGAGGAATATATGGAAAAGTATAAAGAAAAAGTAAACAAAAAAAAGTATAGAGGAAAAGGAGAGTAAAAAGAGTGAAGGAACCCTGACAAGGGCAATCAGTTGTTTAAAGCTTTGGAAAACACCTATGTCTATCGTAATTTTGCTCTTAAAAAAGCAGTTGGATGCTCAGTAGTAGTTGGATGCTCAGTAGTGGTTTAATGTTCAGTAGTGTTTGGATGTTCAGTAGTGGTTGGATGTTCAGTAGTGTTTGGATGTTCAGTAGTGGTTTAATGTTCAGTAGTGTTTGGATGTTCAGTAGTGTTTGGATGTTCAGTAGTGGTTGGATGTTCAGTAGTGTTTGGATGTTCAGTAGTGGTTTAATGTTCAGTAGTGTTTGGATGTTCAGTAGTAGTTGGATGTTCAGTAGTGGTTGGATGTTCAGTAGCGGTTGGATGTTCAGTAGTGGTTAGATGTTCAGTATAGGTTGGAAGTTCATTAACGGTTGAATGTTCAGTAGTGGTTGGATGTTCAGTAGCGGTTGGATGTTCAGTAGCGGTTGGATGTTCAGTAGAGGTTGGAAGTGTTTCATCGCTATGTTCCCGGCTCTTCTTTTGAATGCATTTAATAAATCCAAAGGGACATTATCTAAGCTAAAATCCCTTGTTTATCTTGCTTCATTTGTTAGATAGTCTTTCTAAAAGTGTGTATCTAACTGTAATAAAAAATATTTGTTTTACAGATAAACATTTTAAGGTACATTTAAATGTCATTTAAATTATAATGACTCATTTGGGTCTATTAAATCCATTCAGAGAAAAAAAATTGACTTTTCCTTTCTTTCACATATTTCCATCGAGAAAAATAGAAAAATCATGACACATGGGAGCTCTAGGTGGATAGAATCATACCACCAGCCACTGGTTTCTTAAACTCTGCTTTTCAGCTCTTGAATATTGATAACCAATAAAGACAAACTCAGATAACTATGGAATTAGTTATACATGAAATGTATACATGAAATTCTCCTTGCGATTATGTATTTTGCTGAAATAGATAAGCATACGTGTATGCAGTCTTCAGTCTACAGCCAACCCCTACAGGATATCACAATCCCAACAGCACTGGGTTTGATTTGAGATATGCAAACAGAATTTTGTGCTACTCGGTTCAAACCCAATGTCATTGAAGAGGGCATATGACCGTCCCCCTGAAAATGGAGTGACTGCAGTACAGGTGAGTGCTAGATGCAATCTATTACAGAGTTTATCTAAGGCACAGGATTGCTGATCAATCATGGTAGGTATATGAAGATGCCATCTTTATAGACATATAATTATCAACCTACTTTCCTGCTAGAGCACACAACTATATTTTTCAAATTAACAACAACCTTCTATACTGTTAATAAGTTTATTTGATACTGCACTGAATAATACATCCGTATTGATAGAGGCACTCACACTCATAAACACAAGTCAAACTCATGAGTGCAAAAAGCACTTTTAGCCAAGCATACATCTCAGTTTGTACACCGACTTAGACAGATCTCATGCTATGTTGAGTTGAAAGCAGCCTTAGATAGGTCTTGAGCAGAAGTATATTTTGCAGGTGCTTTCTACTGGCTGGTTGTTAAATAAAGATGGAAAAAATAAATAACATTTAAAAAAAAGGTATGTACCTCCTCCCAAACAGCATAACCAACCCTTGTGCTGTTTGGGGCGAGTGGAAAGAACAATTGTTTTTTATTTTTTTTAATTTAATTAATTTATTTGTGTCTCTTCTTTCTAGGGCCGCTGTGACTGATACACTTAAGTGTACCATGCAAACCAGCCCATACGGCAGATAAAAAGGTGTGTTTGTGCAACTTGCATAGTATTCTGAGTCACAATGATCTAAAGATCTGTCCTACTTGGAATACTGATGCAATTTGCACTTACGATTTCAGTGTAAATTGCACCCAACCCTACATCAGACCCTGGATGTTTTATTTAGAACTATCCCACAAGAGTTATATATATATATATATATATATATATATATATATATATATATATATATATATATATCTACTATATAAATGCCTAGTGGCGTGTGTGGAAAAAAACAAAACAAGCTGCAGCGCCACCTGCTGGGCAGAGTTATACACTGACCTATATATTTCTTGAAGAAGTGACAGTTGGGAGTGGTTGGTGGTTGCCGGGGGTGACAGTGGGGAGTTTTTAACACCTTAAGTAGCTTGATGAAGGATGTGGTGATGGAGAAAAATGATGAGGTGATGACATGTGGACAAAACCCCGTTAAAAAAGGTCACTTGCATCGGGAAGTAACGCTCTTCCCCTGAGGAGGCCTGGGCTAGGCCCAAATGCATGACAAGAACCTTTTTAACACCTTAAGTAGCTTGATTTGACTAGAATGCATGAGTATCATGCACGGGTTAACTTGTATATATATATATATATATATATATATATATACACTACATAGCAACAGTGAGGTAGCAACATACACCTAAAACAGATATAGTGAGTTGAGCGCAATATGTTGCTTTTTAATTTGCTGGCCCTTTAAACATTAGTCACAGTTAACGGTTCATGGCAATAAACCTTTCTTCACCTGTATGTACTATACCCGTCCCATGAAGCTTTCACTAACAGCACCCAACATGTTGGGCAACCGTGATTCATTTGTTGGTTTTATCTGTTTGTATATTTTTACATATTCTTTTACACGCTAGTTTTAATTCTCTACAACTCAATAAGGAGATTTCAAACAATCCTTTGTTAATTGCACTCCCACCGGTGGGATTAGTATAGAAAATAATTATTTTATTGATTACATAATATATTTTTGTCCTTGAGTAAAGGACTGCAGTGAAAAGGTCACAAACGTTTATTTTTGAGAGTTTTTTTTCTTGTACCTCTTTCTTAATATATAACCCATCACTCCTTCATATTGAGGCTCACCCGTGGTTTTTTGTAAAATGACTCATTGCCCTGCTGGCGCGTTTGCTTTTAAGCGCGGAATGCAGAGGTGTGTGCCCGCAGGTGTTAATGTTCCGATGAATCACAAAATAAACATTTATTAGAAATTACCTCCCCCGCAACATATTAATTACATAGCAATACAATTCTTTTGCGAAGCATGTTGGGTGCAGTGTGTAGTATATAAGATTATGCCCATACAAATGAAGGCTTTGATTTATGTGTATAATTTAGGTCCGGACTTATGTTGGATCAAAGGGAACTAATAGGTTTTTACAGATAATATAAGGCAAAGCTGTTTTAATGAATTCCTGGAGTTTTTCAATTAAAATATATCTATTATTTATGCAAAATTAAAACGGATCTGATTTACTCTTCTGTTTTGGTCAGGATTGAAGAGTAAGGGAATGAATGGGATATTAACATAATGACACATAGATTATATCTGGGAAATAAACTGGTGTACAGTCAAATCAATAATAACCAGGAAGATTCTTTATATCTAGTGAATTATTTATCTATGTACAGTATTGTTGTTATTAAACGGATGAATGCTTTTAATTTTATTAAACTATTATTTATTTCCAGCATAGAACAAGACTGTTGACCACAGACCATTTTTTTTGTCATAGAAGAATGCATTATGAATATTAGGTAAGCCTTGGTTACTTTAATTCATCTTAACTTGAAATGTGTAATTAATCTAAATAATTTTTGTTAACAAACAGATTTTGATGGATGCCTTTAAAACGTTCAGTCCATAAAAAAGTGTCCTTTACATGTACTTGTGAAAATGATAAAGTCGTATTTGTAGATTTTCAGCACTTGACTGGTGCCCTAGCATGACAGGTTATTTAGTGATTCAAGTCAGTGACTTGGGATGTGGTTGAATGTTGGCAGAAATATGGTAGGGTGAGGCGAGCAACTTCTGCATGGTTATTTTGAGGAAAGTGAGCTGCTCAAACATGTACATATGCAACTTTTAATAATTCAACAGTAAAATATTTAACTGTGCACAGCAGTTTTTTGCTTTATCAAGGCAAACCTAAATATAGTTCCATTCGTAGATTACAATGCACTAATGCCACCAGATGGTCATATTTTCAATAAAAAAAAATATCTAACTCTTTAATGACCATGGGGACTTTGTATCTTCTTAACCAGACACATTTTAGATTTTATCCTATGTGCTTGTAAAATAGCTTTCATTTGGTAACATTTAACAAACCTATTATTTTATTATGAAATATGTCCTAGTATTTGTTCACCAATTACTCTCATTCATTTTACCTATCATCAGTCATTTATATAGCGCCACTAATTCCGCAGCGCTGTAGAGAGAACTCACTCACATCAGTCCCTGCCCCATTGGATCTTACAGTCTAAACTCCCTAACACACTAAAGTCAATTTTGATAACACCCAATTAACCTACTAGTATGTTTTTGGAGTGTGGGAGGAAACCAGAGCACCCGGAGGAAACCCACACAAACACGGGGAGAACATACAACCTCCACACAGATAAGGCCATGGTCGGGATTTGAACTCATGACCCCAGTACTGTGAGGCAGAAGTGCTAACCACTGACCCACCGTGCTGCCCCAATATGGTTAGTTTTCAATACTTTATACACAAAAACAAACATAGATCCTCTGCACTCTCCAAGTACAGACTGGGGTGGAAGAGGAGGTTGCCCACATTGTATAGACAAAAACAGGGATACTCTGCACTCTCCAAACACATAATTAATGCTGTACTAACTACTTTTCTATATTAAAAACCGGGAATGTTAGTTCCACATATTGCAATATCTCCAAATCTTGTTTTATCACTGTGTTTGTTGCCAATTGTAAAGCACTGAAGAGTATGCTGGCCATTTTAATAGGGTTTGAGATGACCTCTTAGTTGGAAAAATAAAATTGGTTTGAAATTATCTGATTAGTTGTGACATTGTGTCCTTTGGTTTTGTAGAGGTCACTTTGAAGACCCTCATAATCAATAATTCACTCCTCTTGATGTTCTTCATACATCCGCCAGCCCTTTTGACATTAAGATGATGGTTTTGACATTTCTGTCTAAAAACAGAGAAGTTGACTCATATTTCACAAGAAAACAGCTCTTTAGGCATTATCTGTTGGGTCAGTATGACACCAGTATAGATTTTTGACATTTGTGAGACGGAATAAAGCAAGTTAGTTTTTCATGAACTCCTTGGCACAGAACTTGTGAATATCTTTTTTTCATAAATATCTTATTTTCTTCATAATAAATCTGGAGTTAATCAAACATATTCATCCAGCAGTTGTATAATCCTACTAAATGTATTGTAACACACAAGTGTGGAGTTTGTATGTTCTCCCTGTGTTTGCATGGGTTTCCTCTGGGTGCTCCGGTTTCCTCCCACACTCCAAAAACATACTGGTAGGTTAATTGGCTGCAATCAAAAATTGACCCTCTCTGTCTGTGTGTGTCTATAGTAGGGAATTTAGACTGTAAGCTCCAATGGGGCAGGGACTGATGTGAATGAGTTCTCTGTACAGCGCTGTGGAATTAGTGGCGCTATATAAATAAATGATGATGATGAAGTGAAACTAAGATATAAACTCTTGTAAATAATACCTCTATAAATGCTGAGATCTGATGTCATTGATCGTAATCAGTAAGTTCTAAAGACACCATTTCAGTATTCATTGAATGTGAATTATAAGGGACAACAAACCCCCTACTGTAAATTATTGCAAATATTATAAATCACTGAGAAGATCCATGACCTAATATCCAGTACGGTATTTATAGTCTATGAATAGAACTGGGACTACGGTCAATTCATTCTGCTGTGTCGTAGGGTGGAGGTAGGAATGGAAACACTTAAGGGCACATTCAAGCTGGCAAAATTAGTACAATTTCAAGGTCATGTACGGAACGAGGCAAATATTTTGTGGAACAGTTTTGACAGATGTGTTCATCAATAGTCAACAGATTCCCTTTATATTATCAAGGGAAAGTCGCTAATTTATTTCTCTGTTGGATGCCACAGAGATCTGACCTGTGGATCCAATTCCATCCAGTGAACAGAGCGTAGCTGATCTGTGTCTCACCCAAAGGGCAACAAAAATAAACTTTTAGTGAAACGCACTAAAGGAAATCAGAAGTTTACAGTAAACGTATTCTTTCCCAAGATCGTTATTCTTTTTATAATTCTTGCATCTGATCCAGCAACTTCTCACATCATGAATCAATATACTGGCCCATCTTTTCAGTTTGATTGGTTTATCCTCAGCTAATGACAAGGATCAGCAAATGTTGGTGTCGTTAGACAACAGTCATTGCATCCTTACTACTGATTATCTAGCCACCTGGTAATGCAATCACAGCAACAACTGAAATAACGATTTAAATGCATTTTACAAATGGTCGTAGTAATTCTTTAAAAATACTTGCACATGAACCTGCGGGCGCTGAAATGGTTGGCGCTAAAACATTCCTTGCCTATAATAAAACCATACTTGCCTACTCTCTCGAATTTCGGGGAGTCCTCCCGGTCTTCCGGAACAGTAAGCACCCCCCTTGGAATGTTGTGGGGGCGGAGCTTACTTATGTGAATTTGTAACACTAAGCCTCGCCCCCTAACACACAATGACGTTAATTGGGCCATTTCCTAGGATGGTGGGGGGCCTAATACACCTGTCACATGACCTCCCCTCAAACATTGTCAAGTATGAATAAAACACATGGGGCCTGAGTCATTAAGGCACAAAAGGAGTAAATGTTCTCTGGGACAAACCATGTTACAATGCAGAGGGTGCAAATTAGTTTATTATTATGCACATAAGTTAAATACTGGCTGTTTTTTCATCTAACACACAAATACTTAATAGCGTTATTATTACACTGAAATTTAAAGTTGATCTAGGACATGCCCTACCCAAACTATAAATCTGTCCCCACATTTGAAATTTACCTTCCCCCTCCAATGCAACATGGTTTTGCCCAGGTGCAAATGTTACTCCATTTTTATGCTTTGTTCTCCTTAATGACTCAGGTCCATGGGGGGTATATTTACTAAACTGCGAGTTTGAAAAAGTGAAAATGTTGCCTATAGAAACCAATTAGATTCTAGCTGTTATTTTGTAGAATGTACTAAATAAATGATAACTAGAAAATGATTGGTTGCTATAGGTAACATCTCCACTTTTTCAAACCCGCAGTTTAGTAAATATACCACATAGTAGGTATGCAATGTGTTTTCATCTAGTCCTCAAATAGTCAATAATTCATACTATTTCCTGGTGCATAGAAGTCAGGTGCTGTAAGCCATAGCAACCAATCATATTCAGTCATTTTACTAATGTATTTACATTACATAGAAGCAGACAAACAATTGGTTGCTATGGGAGACTGCACCATTCTTCTGTGTTCCGTTCTGTGTGTTGTTTATTGTCAGATACTGCTCTGCAAATAACTTTATTTAAAATAAATCAAACAGACACTCAAAGGCACCTACACACTAATAAAAACTAGCTGTTGGTTTTTTAATACTGCCTGATATTATTGTGGATGACTTTCATTTAACGTAGACTGGAAGAGCATTGTGTATGACTAATAGTGGTACATAGTTTCTGTAATTACAGTGCCTGAGCTGAGACACACACAGAGTCCTGGATGAATGACCTGTTTATATAAAGAGATTATCTGGATCACGGAGAAGAGACCAGGGCAAAACTTGGATTATTTGGTCTCAAGAAGCTGTCATAAGTTAATTTCTTGCCACAAATATTTTTCTACGAAAGCAATGAAAGCTGAGCTGGCCAAATCTGCAGGCTGCTCACGAGACACCATACACATTCCCTAACCTTAGTCTGATAGAGCCAAGGAGATAGAGATAAGCTTTTGCCTTCTTTTAGAAACAATAATGTTTGCTTTTTTTCATACATCCTTTTCACAGTCTGTTGTATGCAATAAATCTCTTCCTGCTCTATTCTGGTACTTTGCATAGATCAGCTTTTCCAGTTTCCGCTTCTACATGGTTCCTGACAGGCCAGACTTTCGGCCATTTTGTTGTCTCCGAACTTTTGTACGCAAGAGAAAATGGTTGCGTCATTGCTTGATATTTCTGCTGAATCAAGAATACAATTGAAGCAAAACACTTGGCAGATAAATTTCTAACAGACCATATAGTTACTCTTTTTTCCCAATGTGTTTTGGGTAACAAGTATCCACAGAACCTTTTTTGGACGTTTAAAACAACCTGAATTGTTCACTTTCCATAAGGTGGGGGTGGCAGTGGTCTTTACTTTCAACGGGACACCTTTTGTGTTATACAGGGCCATTATATACAGTAAAGCATTTAACTGCACACAAGAACAAAAGTCATTAAAACATAATAATATACAAAGGAGGCATAAGTGTTCTCTTACTCTCAAATGTAAGTATCATAATGGGGGGCTTCAATGCACTCTGTGGCTCTCATTATCTCAAGCCCCAAAATTTGTCAGCTGACTTTGGACTAGAATGACTCTAATTCCGAGCTTAAGAGTTAAGTCATAGGATTAGACTCAAAGTTGAGGTAAAATTGAAGCATTACACTCTGAGACCAAATTTGAAGTCACTCCCAGTACCAGAGGGAACATTTTAAATGCTCCGGTTTGAGCATTACCCTACTGGTCTTTTCAAGAGGTGGTTCCATTCATATCTCATCAAACTGGGACGTCCATCCAAAGAGGGCATTACAAAAAACAAAAAGGCAGTGATGATTTTATTTAATCAGAGCCTATAGGCATATGATCTTTGGCTACTTAAACCTCATCCCAGCCACAAACCAGACTCATTTTGCATAGAATATTCCTCAGCTTTGTTTGTCCTGTCATAGAGCAGGATGTATTGACACCATCACCCACAAATCACTGCTTATTTAGGTATGCCCAGGGTTGGTGCTACCACTATGCAAACCTAGGTTTAGAGTGCCGCAAAAAACTGAAAGAGTGTCTGGGAAGACCCCCAGTGTTGTTCAGCTGTGATTGGAGCTAATATATGGCGATGAACCTGCAAAACAATGAGTATCCTCCAAACCCATATAGGCTTTACGTAATTATTATCTATTATTATTATTATAATGATGTTGATGATGATGATGACTTGTCATTAATTCAGTGTCTTTATTTTCACTCAGCTCCCCCTCACTATGTGCTGGTCACTGACATCCAGAAGGTGCGTCTGCTGTTCCTCCTTGTTGTTAATGGGCTGTCAATGTGGCACTAGGTTATGATGTCACAGCCTCAGGAGGAGAAGCCGCTGCATCCCACCCCTATCTAAGGTAAGGAGGTGAGGGGCAGCTATGAGAGGGTGGCGACAAGCAGCATTGCACACAGTGCAGAGTATACAAAGGAAGCGATTTCTCTGCTCAAGATGGCAGTAAGTACTTGTAAAACAAAATAATGGCTCTGCTAATACCTTGAGTGCTCACGTCAAAGCAAAGGGGTTAACAGATCATTTCTGACTTTCATTGCCAGTGACATTTAACAAGAGACATCTTAATGCATGGCCACGCTGGGCAGTTGTCCGGGGGCCCCACAAGCATAGGGACCCCATAGGATTGCCGACTTTCAGTATATTCTTCCAGGAAATGTATTCAGAACCTTCAAACGCTCTTTATTAAAACTTTTAGGTGGACTAATCACCTCAGTATCAGCTGTTCTCTGTACATGTGATCTTGTTGTTACATATCTTGACGAAAACAACATACATTAACTGTATATAAGCAAGACAAAGTCAACACACAGAATTTTTTGAAGCCGTAAAACTATAATAAAGTTGTTCTAATATTTTTAACAGTCTGTGTCAGTTACATGCCCCTGCTACCTACTAAATGTAAATAATAACAGAAATGGAACGGAGCACAATGAAGTTTGAAGGCTATGAGGCAACAGTGGCTTTGTTTTTTGTTTTTCAACTTCAAGGCTGATGTTATATTATCCAAATGAGAGCACAGCATGTTTTTTTTAATGTTTAAACACTGATTTTGTTGGAGGTACCAATAAAAATAAGATTAACTTTATCGATAATTTACATTTTTATTCCTGTGAGTGTTTGTGTAGATGGGGCCCCAGTGCACTGCTTTGCCCGGGGGCCTATAATGATGTGAAGATGGCCCTGCGTTCAGCGCTGTACAATACATTTTTTGTTTCCTGAAATGTGGGGAAGAAAAAAAAATTATCACACAAACATAGAGATCTAACAGAAATATCACTGCTGCAGACAAGCTGTGCGGTTAACAAGCAGAGCATACATTGTACGTTCTGCTCCCTTCTTCTTATATCTCATACTTCTGCACTGTTCTCATGGGTGTTAGATGAGTGGGCTTTCTTTTATTGCTTCTTGTTATCACAATGCAGCTTATAATAATTACCTATGTCACGTTTAACTCCCTTAAACATCGTGAACAGAACACATAAGGCCTAGTTCTAAGTTGGATGCATGTTAGGCATAATATACACTGAAAAAAAACATTCTTAAAAATAGAGTATTTATGCCCATTTGCATGTCGCATGCATTGCAAGATCTGTCATACTCTACACCTATAGCATATGCGCCAGGTTTACGCCAAGAGTACACGCACCCACAAACACTTACACTAGGGATGTTCACTGACTGCCGTGTTTTGGTTTTGGATTTGTATTAACTTTGAGTTTTAGCTTTGGCTTTGGTTTTGGGTTTGACAAAACTGCCCTCACGTGTTTTGACTTTGGTTTTGGATCAGTATTTAAAAAAAAAAAAAAATTGCTAAAAAATGCTGAAATAACATAATTTGTCTCTTTTTTTATTCCTACATCATTATTAACCTCAATAACATTAATTTCCAGTCATTTCCCATTATTTTTTGTCAAGTGACAAGAACACTGCTACCTCTCCTGTTTCTGTATGAGCAATGGCACTGGAGCCTGGAGAGTGACAAGAACACTGCTACCCCTGTTTCTGTGTAAGCAATGGCACTGAGCAATGTCACTGGAGAATGGAGAGTGACAAGAACACTGCTACCTCTGTTTCTGTGTGAGAAATGGCACTAAGCAATGTTACTGGAGACTGGAGAATGGAGAGTGACAAGAACACTGCTACTCCTCCTGTTTCTGTGTGAGCAATGGCACTGAGCAATGTCACTGGAGACTGGAGAGTGACAAGAACACTACTACCCCTGTTTCTGTATGAGCAGTGGCACTGAGCAATGTAACTGGGGACTGGAGAGTGACAAGAACACTGCTACCCCTGTTTCTGTGTGATCAATGGAACTGAGCAATGTCACTGGAGACTTGAGAGTGACAAGAACACTGCTACCTCTGTTTCTGTGTGAGCAATGGCACTGAGCAATGTTACTGGAGACTGGAGAATGGAGAGTGACAAGAACACTGCTACTCCTCCTGTTTCTGTGTGAGCAATGGCACTGAGCAATGTCACTGGAGAATGGAGAGTGACAAGAACACTGCTACCTCTGTTTCTGTGTGAGCAATGGCACTAAGCAATGTTACTGGAGACTGGAGAATGGAGAGTGACAAGAACACTGCTACTCCTCCTGTTTCTGTGTGAGCAATGGCACTGAGCAATGTCACTGGAGACTGGAGAGTGACAAGAACACTACTACCCCTGTTTCTGTATGAGCAGTGGCACTGAGCAATGTCACTGGAGACTGGAGAGTGACAAGAACACTGCTACCTCTGTTTCTGTGTGATCAATGGCACTGAGCAATGTCACTGGAGACTGGAGAGTGACAAGAACACTGCTACTCCTCCTGTTTCTGTGTGAGCAATGGCACTGAGCAATGTCACTGGAGACTGGAGAGTGACAAGAACACTACTACCCCTGTTTCTATATGAGCAGTGGCACTGAGCAATGTAACTGGAGACTGGAGAGTGACAAGAACACTGCTACCCCTGTTTCTGTGTGATCAATGGCACTGAGCAATGTCACTGGAGACTGGAGAGTGACAAGAACACTGCTACCTCTCCTGTGTCTGTATGAGCAATGGCACTGGAGCCTGGAGAGTGACAAGAACACTGCTACCCCTGTTTCTGTGTAAGCAATGGCACTGAGCAATGTCACATGGAGAATGGAGAGTGACAAGAACACTGCTACCTCTGTTTCTGTGTGAGCAATAGCACTAAGCAATGTTACTGGAGACTGGAGAATGGAGAGTGACAAGAACACTGCTACTCCTCCTGTTTCTGTGTGAGCAATGGCACTGAGCAATGTCACTGGAGAGTGACAAGAACACTACTACCCCTGTTTTTGTATGAGCAGTGGCACTGAGCAATGTAACTGGAGACTGGAGAGTGACAAGAACACTGCTACCCCTGTTTCTGTGTGATCAATGGCACTGAGCAATGTCACTGGAGACTGGAGAGTGACAAGAACACTGCTACCTCTGTTTCTGTGTGAGCAATGGCACTGAGCAATGTTACTGGAGACTGGAGAATGGAGAGTGACAAGAACACTGCTACTCCTCCTGTTTCTGTGTGAGCAATGGCACTGAGCAATGTCACTGGAGACTGGAGAGTGACAAGAACACTACTACCCCTGTTTCTGTATGAGCAGTGGCACTGAGCAATGTAACTGGAGACTGGAGAGTGACAAGAACACTGCTACCCCTGTTTCTGTGTGATCAATGGCACTGAGCAATGTCACTGGAGACTGGAGAGTGACAAGAACACTACTACCCCTGTTTCTGTATGAGCAGTGGCACTGAGCAATGTAACTGGAGACTGGAGAGTGACAAGAACACTGCTACCCCTGTTTCTGTGTGATCAATGGCACTGAGCAATGTCACTGGAGAATGGAGAGTGATAAGAACACTGCTACCCCTGTTTCTATGTGAGCAATGGAAAACCGAGCCTAAGCATCTCTAACTTACACACACAGTCAGGTCATAAAAGCAAAAAAAAATTGTTAACTTTTGTTTTGATAGCAAAAAGCACATTTTCTGTTTGGCTTGATAAAATACAGCAGATATAACAGTTACTTCCCATGTACAAAAGAAAGTAGCAAGAACATTATTTTTAAAATATGCCCACAAAATCCTATATGATATGTACGATCGTGAATTTGTACTCAGCCAATCAGATGTGACTTGTTAATGCTGGCAACCGTCACCATCATCATCAGCATGTATCTGCACCTGCTTTCTAGCAGGAGCGAAGGTCACACACTCTGAATCCAGCAGCAGAAGATATAGCAATCTATATATGATACAGATACAGGAACCAGCCTCTGCAAACTTAACACCAGCAAGGCAAATATGGCAATGAGTGTATTTATGTAGGTCCTGGAAATCAGCAGCTTGGTAGAAATCATGTGAGCAGTAAGTGTTGACTGCTCAGTTGCTAGGTAGTGAGTAGTGATGAGTCTTGCAAGAGCTAATAAATCAGCTGCAATGTGGTATCTACATTAGCAGGTCAGGAATCAGGGTGAGTATGGTTGGTCAGCACCAGAAGCGCAACAGCTCTGACATCGGCAAAATCTGAAATGGTTTTGAGACAACAGGCCAGCAAAAACATAACACGTTGCTGCTTTACCTCTGCTATCCTTCTCTGCCAGCCACTACACTTGCTCCCGATACTCTTCAGAATCCAGTTCAAATTTCTTACTCTCACCTACAAATCCCTCAACCACTCCACTCCCCACTACATATCCAACCTCATTTCCAAACACACTCCCCCGCTCTGCCAATCACTGCCTTTTCCGAATCCTGCCTTCAGGATGTCTCCTGCTCTGCTCTCAACCTGTGGAGTGCGCTACCACACTATCCACCAATCTCCAAACCTGTAACATGCCTTTAAATCTCATATATTCACTCTACCCAACTAGCCCTCTTTCTAAATCTCCCACCTCCGCATCCACCTTCTCTGCTCACTTTCACCCTCTCTGTGTCTGCCCATCCCCTCTACCATGTAAACTCTGACAAGCAGGACCCTCTCACCTACATTTGGGTCAGTGGGGTGAAGCCTTCTTCTATGCCTGATCTTGTTCCCTTGTCTGGCAGGACTAGATGTAAAACAATGGGTACCCGCTTAACAAGACAAAGGAGCGTGATCACTTTAGTATCTGGGCATCTTGAGACATGTCCCAATTGAACCCTTGACTGAATTTCGTGAATTTATAGACTGGACTGACCAACACTTCCGGCACAATATGGGTAATCGTTACTGAGGGAAGACGAGCCACATACTGTGCCAGTAGTCAGCGTTACCATTCTGCCTACCTCTGGTCGGCTGGGTAACCTGGAGACTTTAATTGACCTCAGCTCCTTTAGGGAACATGTCAAAGAATCTCGCCGAGCATATCTGGCGACAGCATAACCATAATACATTCTAACATACATGTAACCATATGCACTCTATTTTCAAGTAGCAATAATAAATAAAGTATCAGTAAGACGTCGGAAAGCCCTTTTAATTAGACAAAGTGCATGTTTAAAGTTGTCCACTTTTGTATCTGCCCTCCTGCATTTTTCCTGCCCCTCCCCATATAGCACATGTATAATCTGTATATATTTCAAATATTAGTGTCATAGATTAATTATTTATTTAAAAGAAAAATAAAGGCACAACTGAATTGCTGGTTGATATATGCCAGTGTCCATCTTTTGTGTTTGTTAAAGGGATTTCCCACCTTCAGTTGACTTTAAATAGCGGCCTTAAAGTACCATCGTGCTACTTTATTTACATAGACCTAGGATACATCCTGTCTGCGTTTTATATATAAATGAATCCAGATATCAGCTTTCATTCCAGGAGGCGATGAAAATAAAATACTATGTCAGATGATGTAAAAGCATGATTGAAAAGCACAGAACGACGCTAGCAAAATGTCCTTAGTAAAAGTAGCACAAGGACATACACAAGTCTATAAATTAAAGTCATCTGAAGGTTAACTGTCTGTTATAGATTTTTCAGTGGATAATACCAGTCTGTTCTTAGAAATCTAGTTAAGCTGTAGTCATGGATCCATAGAGAGAATCAGTGAGGTGGTGCAGTAATAATCGTAACACACTTCTCCAACAGTTTAATTCAATGAAGGGTAGGGCTAAAGCAGTACTAGAAATTCTCCAAGCAAGAATTTGCATGGAGCAAAATGTTTCTGAATGAACAAATCATAAAAACATCCTAGAAACGGTTAGGGGACAGTAAAGTCAATCTGCCTACTTGTCTGCCTCACACAAATCAATGTGTTCCTAAGTTTGCAAGTTTGTGGATCCACCTGAAAATGCAGATGGTGTCATGTAGATTCGGACATAAGTCCGACTTGTAAAGAAAAAAAAGTGCATTTTACAACTGCACAATGCGCCGTAGAGAAACCTAGGGCCTGATTCATTAAGGATCTTAACTTAAGAAACTTCTTATTTCAGTCTCCTTCTTATTAGTATTCTGTTTTGCACATAAGTTAAATACTGACTGTTTTTTCATGTAGCACACAAATATCAACTTTAAATTTCAGTGTACAAATAAGCTATCAAGTATTTGTGTGTTACATGAAAAAACAGTCAGTATTTAACTTATGTGCAAAACAGAAAACTAGTTTGCAACCCTTGCATTGTAACATGGTTTTGTCCAGGAGACTGAAATAAGAAGTTTCTTAAGTTAAGATCCTTAACTTAACTTAACTTAACTCAGATGTTGTTCCTCTGTAAAACAACAGCAAAAAGTTTCTAAAATTCTAAATGGCAGCATTTTTTTCTTAACTGCTCAAGCATTTGCTCTTTAGAATGCCTTGGTGTGAAATACTACACAAAAAATAAGGCATTATACTTTTCAGGCAATTGCAACACTTTAAAAAAGCTCTTTAAAACGAATAAAAAACTGCTGTCATATGAATGAGACAAAAAAACAAAAACGAATTATTTATGCCAGGCTTTGATTTAAAGGGAGTCACATCAAAATATTAATTTGAGCACTGTCTTTATATTACAAGGTAAAGTTAGTTATTTCCATTGTCATCATCATCATTTATTTATATAGCGCCACTAATTCCGCAGTACTGTACAGAGAACTCTCTAACATCAGTCCCTGCCCCAATAGAGCTTACAGTCTAAATTCCCTAACATACACACACAGACTAGGGTCAATTTGATAGCAGCCAATTAACCTACTAGTATGTCCCTGCATACTACACAGCTCTGCTCTATTCATTTGATACAGGTGCATCAAGAGATAAGCTTTGTGTTATATCTCAGGGTAATAAAAGCAAACAGCTCTGCCTGGTGGTATAAATGTAACCCTTGACCCAGAGCGTAGTGACAGGGGGTTGACTCTCAGGGTAGTTGGAGCCTCCATCAGTAAGAGGCCATGGATGCAGCCTCATGTACTGAAGACAGTTCCCAGCATGCTCAAGTTGTGACATCAGAGCTTACCAAGAGAGGGGCATCAAAAATCGAGAAGAAGGAGCAGAAGCGCAGAAGTGCAGCAGAGCAGGAGGTAAACATGACTATTACCGGGTCGAAATGCCATACCCTGAAAATGTGCAGAAACTTGTGCCAGTGCAACTTGTGTCTGCCAGAGAGGAGGACAGTTAGAGTGAGTACTATGTACACAAGTGCCATAAAGCCAGGCAGATAAGCAGAAAAAATAAATTGCACTTAGAGGCTGTAGAAGATGAGGGTGGCCTATCTCTTAGACAGAGCTGAAAGCTTTACAGAGCAGGATGCACTTTTAACAGATATAGCTTTAAACTAGGGATGTGCACCGGCGTCTTTTGAGGTCTCGTGTTTTGTGTTTTGGATCCGGATTTTCATTATTTTTGGGGTTCGGATTTGTCTCGCAAAACACTTGACGAAAGGTCTCGGTTCGGATTTAAGGTTTTGGATTCGGATTTTTTTTGAAAAAAACATAAAAAGTTTAAAAATCAAGTTTTTGGGCTTATTTTCACTCCTACGCTATTATTAACCTCAATAACATTCAATAACAAGCATTTCCACTAATTTACAGTGTATTCTGAACACCTCACAATATAGTTATTAGTCCAAAACGTTGCAACGAGGTATCTTTCTGGACTGCGTAGAAGAGTGGGTCACCACAATATATATAATAAGAAAACCACCAACTTGTATGATTCGCAGCAATAAATGTACCTGGACTGCGTAGAGGAGTGGGTCACCACAATATATATAATAAGAAAACCATCAACTTGTATGATGCGCACGAATAAATGTACCTGGACTGCGTAGAGGAGTGGGTCACCACAATATATATTAAAAACCCTGAACTTGTATGATTCGCACCAATAAATGTACCTGGACTGCGTAGAGGAGTGGGTCACCACAATATATATAACAAGAAAACCATCAACTTGTATGATTCGCACCAATAAATGTACCTGGACTGCGTAGAGGAGTGGGTCACCACAATATATATTAAAAACCCTGAACTTGTATGATTCGCACCAATAAATGTACCTGGACTGCGTAGAGGAGTGGGTCACCACAATATATATTAAAAACCCTGAACTTGTATGATTCGCACCAATAAATGTACTTGGACTGCGTAGAGGAGTGGGTCACCACAATATATATTAAAAACCCTGAACTTGTATGATTCGCACCAATAAATGTACCTGGACTGCGTAGAGGAGTGGGTCACCACAATATATATTAAAAACCCTGAACTTGTATGATTCGCACCAATAAATGTACTTGGACTGCGTAGAGGAGTGGGTCACCACAATATATATTAAAAACCCTGAACTTGTATGATTCGCACCAATAAATGTACCTGGACTGCATAGAGGAGTGGGTCACCACAATATATATAACAAGAAAACCATCAACTTGTATGATTCGCACCAATAAATGTACCTGGACTGCGTAGAGGAGTGGGTCACCACAATATATATTAAAAACCCTGAACTTGTATGATTCGCACAAATAAATGTACCTGGACTGCGTAGAGGAGTGGGTCACCACAATATATATTAAAAACCCTGAACTTGTATGATTCGCACCAATAAATGTACTTGGACTGCGTAGAGGAGTGGGTCACCACAATATATATTAAAAACCCTGAACTTGTATGATTCGCACCAATAAATGTACTTGGACTGCGTAGAGGAGTGGGTCACCACAATATATATTAAAAACCCTGAACTTGTATGATTCGCACCAATAAATGTACCTGGACTGCGTAGAGGAGTGGGTCACCACAATATATATAACAAGAAAACCATCAACTTGTATGATTCGCACCAATAAATGTACCTGGACTGCGTAGAGGAGTGGGTCACCACAATATTATTAAAAAACCCTACATAGGTCTGAATTCCACCCAAAAAGTTTATGGACTGCGTAGTGTAGTGTTCCCCACAATATTATTTAACATTTTTGCAGCAACAGTCAACGTTGTTTAATATCTGATACACCTCTATCTGGACTGCATAGTGGAGTGGCCCCGGTACCCAATTTGGTACCGGGGCCACAATACCTCCTCCAAACATGGTACAGACCATTCGTCATTGAGATCCCATCAAGTATGTTAAAGACAGACAGGGTCGAAGTGTTATTGGTTGACTTTGTAAACCAAAAAACTGTCCCTGTTGCACATAGTCGTGCAATGAAGACTGACTTTTTCATTTAAAGGCACCATCTTTCAAGTGTAGTGTTTGTAAGACTAAGTCATATTATACTTTTGGTAAAATTGGTTTATTTTGTTCCTCTTTATGGTAACTACTAATAGAATTAAAGTATTAAATAGAAGCGGCAGTTCCTCTTTATGGGAATTAGTAATAGAATTAAAGTATTAAATAGAATTAAAGTATTAAATAGAGTGGTATAGAGTTGTAGTGTGGTATAGATAGAGTGGTCCCCACAATATAATAATAAAACCCTCAACTGGTCTGAATTCCACCAAACAAGTATCTGGACTGCGTAGTGGGGTGGCCCCGGTTCCCAATTTGATACCGGGGCCACAATAAAATAAATACACCCTCAACTGGTCTGAATTGCACCAAACAAGTATCTGGACTGCGTAGTGGGGTGGCCCCGGTACCCAATTTGATACCGGGGCCACAATAAAATAAATACACCCTCAACTGGTCTGAATTCCACCAAACAAGTATCTGGACTGCGTAGTGGGGTGGCCCCGGTACCCAATTTGATACCGGGGCCACAATACCTCCTCCAATTTCCAAGTGTAGTGTTTATAACATCTTAACACTACACTAATTCTAGCACGTCAAAACCTCTTGTTTTAAATAATGACAGGGCATTTAACTTTTGATTTAATTTATTGAATTTGTTGGCATTTTCTTTTACTTTTTGAACATGGCAAACGACTGTTGAATGGTCACATAATGCCCAAAAAAAAGTTGCAAGATGGAATTGTCCTTGGGCCCTCCCACCCACCCTTATGTTGTTGAAATAGGACATGCGCACTTTAACAAACCAATCATTTCAGCGACAGGGCCTACCAAACAACTGTGGCTGAAATGATTGGTTTGTTTGGGCCCCCACACCAATAAAACAATTCATCTCTCCCTGTACAAACTAAACAGGCTCTACTGAGGAAAGATGTCGTCTTCATCCTCAACCTCTGATTCCTCTCTCCCTACAGTGTGTACTTCCTCCTCCTCACACATTATCAATTCGTCCCCGCTGGACTCCACAACCACAGTCCCTCTGTACTGTCTGGAGGGCAGTGCTGTACTTCATTGAGGAATTGATTATTCATTTTTATAAACATCATTTTTTCTACGTTGTAAGGAAGCAACCTCCTTCGCCGCTCACTGACCAGGTTCCCCGCTGCACTAAAAACTCTTTCCGAGTACACACTGGAGGGGGGACAACTCAGTTAAAAAATAGAGCCAGTTTGTACAGGGGCTTCCAAACTGCCTTTTGGAGTTCTACCACGTCACTACCTCTAGTTAATTTAGATTGCAAGGCTTGTAAATATAAATACTTTGAAGATAAAAAAAGCAGGCTGCACAGACTGTTGAGCTAGAAAGTGAAATTAAATGGACCACGTTACTTTGGTGGCTATCTATGCCCCCCCCGCCCTGCACTTGTAGTTGAATATAAATAAAGCAGCCTGCATAGACTGTAGAACTAGAAATTGAAATATACAAAGAAATGGACAAAGGCAGTTTGGTATCTGTCTGCATCAGATCCCCTCTCCACTAGGAGTAAAACAGGAAACTTTTCAGCCGTTATATAATCTAGAATATAAATAGAAATTGAGAAAGGCAATTTGGTATCTGTCTGCATCATAATCATCAACATCCTCCTCAGCGCCAGCTACATCAATATCCTCCTCCCAGTGTACAACATTCACACCTTCATTAGCCAAATCTGTAACTGGACTGTGGGTGATCCTTCCAGCATATGCAGAGGGCGTGCTGCAAATGCTGGATGGAGTCACCTCTTCCCGTACAGTGATGGGAAGGTCAGGGTTCACAACCAACAACACCCTTTGACTCGCCTTGGGGATTTGTGATGTCATCTGTTTAGAAGGCAGAGTTCTTTGCTGTTTTGTTGTTGTTGCTGACAGCATAACTCTCTTAAATTTTTTGTAGGGGGGGGGGGGAGGTGGGCTTAGATCCTTGGGTGAAGCTGGACCACTAGTCATGAACACGGGCCAGGGCCTAAGCCGTTCCTTGCCACTACGTGTCGTAAATGGCATATTGCCAACTTTACGTTTCTCCTCAGATGATTTTAAGTTTCTCTTTTTGCTATTTTTTGAGAACTTGGGCTTTTTGGATTTTACATGCCCTGTACTAGGAGATTGGGCATCGGGCTTGCCAGACGACGTTGATGGCATTTCATCGTCTATGTCATGACTAGTGGCAGCAGCTTCAGCATTAGGAGGAAGTGGGTCTTGATCTTTCCCTACTTTATCCTCCAAATTTTGGTTTTCCATTATATGTAGCACAAGAGAGCGTACCCCTAAGCCACACACACTCGGCAAAGCCTTTAAAAATTATATGCGGCACAGGAGAGTAGCACTGGACTTATACTGCTGAATCAGTGAACTTTGTAATAGCAGTACCACTGGACTTTTACTGCTGAATGTGTGAACTTGGTAATATTGCAGTACCAATGGGCTTATATACTGCTGGATTTGCTTTGCAAATTTGGTTATAATTATTTTTTTTTAAAATTTTTTATTTTAATTTTTTTTATAACTTTTTTTTTATTTTTTAAAAACTTGGGAATAATGGGGAAATAACTATGCCCTTAGAAGCACAGAGCACAGGACACAGCACCACTGGACTGAACAGGACCCAGCAGCACTACTGAACTCAGCAGGACAGAGCACAGGACACAGCACCACTGGACTGATACTGCAGAATGTGTGAACTTTGTAATATTGCAGAACCACTGGACTTTTACTGCTGAATGTGTGAACTTTGTAATATTGCAGTACCAATGGACTTATACTGCTGGATTGGTTTTGCAAATTTGGTTATAATTATATATATTTTTTTTTATTTTAAATTTTTTATTTTTTTTAACTTTTTTTTTATTTTTTAAAAACTTGGGAATAATGGGGAAATAACTATGCCCTTAGAAGCACAGAGCACAGGACACAGCACCACTGGACTGAACAGGACACGGCACAGGACCCAGCAGCACTACGGAACTCAGCAGGACAGAGCACAGGACACAGCACCACTGGACTGATACTGCAGAATGTGTGAACTTTGTAATATTGCAGTACCACTGGGCTTATACTGCAGGATTGGTTGTGCAAATTTTGTGGTAATTAAAAAAAATTAAATTAGTTTTTGGTATTTTTTTAAATAACTTTTTTTTATTTTTTTAAACACAGGGGAATATTGGGGAAATAACTATGCCCTTAGAAGCACAGAGCACAGGACACAGCACCACTGGACTGAACAGGACACAGCACAGGACCCAGCAGCACCACTGACCTCAGAAGGACAGAGCACAGCACACAGCACCACTGGACTGATACTGCAGAACACAGCACAGCACAGCACAGCACAGAACTAAACAGCACAGCACGAGATCTACCAGGACAGAGGACCACCTAACACACCCTCCCTCTACCCTGATCAATGCCCGAGTGAAGATGGCGGCGACTAGCGGGGAATTTATAGGTTCCGAGTATCGCGAGATCCGACAACGGGATTATGAGTCAGAGCCTCAGTTTCAGATTTGAATTTGGCGCAAATACCCGGATCTGTCTCGGATCCGACTCGGATCGGCAACGTTCGGGTGGGCTCGGATTTCATAAATCCGAGTGCGCTCATCTCTACTTTAAACCTCCCAGAGAAGGCTGCCAGTGTAGGTGAAACAGCTGCCAATCTATCAGGAAGAGCTGCCTGATTACTAAAGCTAGCTGCTAGATTACCTGTGGAAACTGCCAATCCCATAGGGGAGTCTCTCTTTGCCAAAGAGTATTACAGCCTATTTGAAAAAGAGGCAAAACCTTGTATTGCCCTATACAGCTGGCACTACTCCTTCTATCATCTCATACTTAAAATGCTTATTGTCAGCCCATCGCATTGCACATTTCTATGCCCATTCAAGGCACAGCATTTCTTGGTGTGTGATAAATCTCCAGTCGCCACATTAATCCGCCACATTATCTTTGTCAACATGAACTAGCGTGGGCTCTTCAACTCCAATTATCATTTTCTTCTGTACATTGCATATTATCTTCTAGCATACTATTATACTACAGAGTTGCTATGATTTTCTTTTTTATATTTGCATTGAAATATTACCTATTGCTACCTCATTTTCTATACTTGTGCATGGTAGTTTCTCCATTTCATCTATGACTCCTGTATTAATTTAGTAACATGATATTGATATACTGCCTCTTTCTTCATATTTAAAGCCGAGTATATTGCCATGCCTAAGAGTCGTTTAAAGTGTTTTAACTGTCATTTTATGTATTCACATCATTGTTGCTGTACATCCATTCCTTTTATTGACTATTGTCTATATATATTGCATTCAGTTACTATCATATCATGTTGTATTTTATAGTCTCTGTATCTTTTTATTTTACATATGACTGCTGATTATTATTTTTTAGATAATCTTACCGACTGCAAAGGCCAACAGTGTACTAGTTTCAGTCACTGTCACCATCACACTCCTTCACCGCCACCTGTAGCTACTTACTTCTGGGTATTGCCTATAGCTGCTGCAGCACCTCTTTGCTGGTGACTTGTGGCTGGTTTCTCCTGACCGCTTATTTTGGATCAGGTCTGCAGCATAGCAGGCAGATCATCGACTCAGGATGCTGGGTTCAACCCAGAACAGAGTGTAGTCTGTATTGCCAGTGTTCAGCTGTATAGCTGGTGTTTTCGTGTGTGCTTGTTCTAAGTGTTTGTTACAAGTGTGTGCCGCTTTATATGGCATAGTAAGAGTTACGTAGAAGACCATCTTAGCTATCTTAGCTATCTTGTAGGCAGCACAGTGGCCTAGTGGTTAGCACTTCTGCCTCACAGCACTGGGGTCATGAGTTCAATTCCCGACCATGGCCTTATCTGTGTGGAGTTTGTATGTTCTCCCTGTGTTTGCGTGGGTTTCCTCCGGGTGCTCCGGTTTCCTCCCACACTCCAAAAACATACTGGTAGGTTAATTGGCTTCTATCATAATTGATCCTAGTCTCTCCCTCTGTGTCTGTGTGTCTATATTATGGAATTTAGACTGTAAGCTCCAATAGGGCATGGACTGATGTGAATGAGTTCTCTGTACAGCGCTGCAGAATTAGTGGTGCTATATAAATAAATGATGATGATGATCTTGATACCAGGCAAGAGGATAGGAGAAATTACTAATATGTTCTTCCTCTCTCTCATCCACAGGTAATTATTCTATACTATCACTACATCTCTGTGCCAGTTACGTTTAATGTGATCAGGTGTGCTGTTTTTTGGTTAATGGTAATTATTCTATACAATCTCTACATCTTAGTCCCAGTTATTATAGCTTTTTAAAAAAGCAGCCCTTAATATTTTTAGAAGGGCTGCTTTTTTAAATGAAGTTAATGGTATGCTTACATGTACACACTATGGGCCTTATTCAGAGTGGAACACAAGAAGGGGCTGGCTGACCTGGGTGGCCATCTACCCCCTGGGCCGGTCCCATAGTGGGCTACCTGGAGCTGGGTCACTGGGCCACCTGCATTTCTTTTCCTTTAAAATAGGCTGCTGAGTTGAGTCCTTGCCCCTGGGCTAAATTTTGCCAGCCCTTCCCTGAAATCAAGCATAAGTGTGAGTCATACTTACCAACTTTTAGTTGGTATGTTCAGGAAGATCCCTTTGGCAGGTGAGCATGCGCGGAGGGGCTCGACGAATTGCGTTACTTGGCCCCACCCCCTAAGCAGGCAACACAATGTTACCTTATTCCAACAGTGAAGGGGCCACGATGATGCAAGAATTGTGTCACTAAGCCCCGCCCCACCCTGTTAACTAACCAAGGATGCTGCATGCGGGAGGTTGTCCTGCTCTCCGGGGAGTCCGGGAGGACTCCCAGAAATTCGGGAGTCTCCTGGACATTCCGGAAGAGTAGTGTAAGTTGTGATTGCACGCAAGTGTATGCGTATGCACACAAATTTACCCCCCCCTCCTCTGACCTGCATGTGACCTATGCCTCCTCCACACTGAAAACCATCTTTCACTCCCACCTTGAAGACTTCTCCAGTGCTGACCCCCACTTATGGGACTCTCTGACCCGCTTTACCAGACTCTCTCTCAGCCTTCAATCTTTGAAATGTTCTCTCAAAACCAACCTCTTCACTGCAGCCTATCGTACCCCCATGTGAAAATACCCCTCTGCATGTTCTACCTGTCCCACTAGCTCCTATTTTCTCGTCCTCTATACTTTAAGCTCTCACATGAGTGTGAGCATCTGTTAGAGAGCTTGTATGTAACACAGAGAGAACAATGAGGTGCACATATAAATATGACAGGGGCTCTTTCCTATTTGATGCTTAATCACATCTCCTTGGCCCACTCACCAGAATCACTTCCTCCATATTATGTGCATGTGTTAAATTTTTTTGTTATTTTCTAGTCCATCAATTTTACTTTTTCATTTTTTTTTGTATGTTTCTACTCTCTTTTTGCCTATTGTACATTATTCCAATGCAACAGAAAATATGAACAATATTACCCCACCCCTAACTATTTATTTACACTCCCAGTCCTTTCTTCATGTAAATGTATAATACTCATTAAAATATGTTTCAACATATGGGGCTAGATTTACTAAACTGCGGGTTTGAAAAAGTGGAGATGTTGCCAATATAACCAATCAGATTCTAGCTGTCATTTATTTAGTGCATTCTACAAAATGACAGCTAGGATCTGATTGGTTGCTATAGGCAACATCTCCACTTTTTCAAACCCGCAGTTTAGTAAATATACCACATGGTATCAAAATAAAACTAAGCAAGAACAGAAATAGTGTAGAAAGCCATGTTTGTGGGTTAAATCAATATTCATGATATTATAGCTTGCAAACTCACTAAACACCAATAATATAACTGTGGCACAAAGCCTACAAAATTGCCATCCTCACGGTACGGAAGTGATGGTTGCCTGTTAAGTTCCTCTTAGGCTTAGTACAGACCATTAAGTTAAAAAATGTCTAGATTCTGGAGGAGAACTGCTCCTGTGTGACCTCCGCCTCGTCGCTGACTTCAAATGGTTGATATTTCCGAGAGGTTTGGATTACAGAAAGTTTCCTCATGAATTACAAAGGAACATTTTTCTGGGTGCAAATTAATTTTTAATCACTATGTTTCGGAGTGAAACACGCTAAGCTTTGTTCCCTCAGAAAAAGTAACAGACAATTAAATAAGATGAATCTTTCTGTATTGTCACCTCGGAAAGGAGAGAAGAGCAGAGACTTCAAAGCCTGAGTCTGTCACGATGGGTGGATACCTGGAGCTGGTATGTGCGTCTGCTGGACAATATTCTTTGAATTTACACTGCGGTATATCTCCTCAGTAGGCCACGGCATGGTTTCTGACACTTCAGCTGTTACACTGTCTTTTTATCTCAGAAGATAATGATGTGAGTTACTATACAGATGTTTCTGGATTTCGATGACTAAGGAAATTACGCGCCTGGCACACTATTAAATAAAAATGGAACATTTAATCTGTGCACATTTTTCATGCCTCCCATTCTTACAGGGCAAGGAGAAACATGGGTTTAACCCATCTTAGCACATAGAAGGAGCAGATTTTATTCCTACCGTGAGTTTGATGTAATAAATCAGTATCACCCCTTTTTCATTGCAACGAATGACTGTAGCTTGTTTTATTAACCATGAACAGTGTATTCCTGGAACACTTAGGCCATGTTACGTTGAAATATTAATAAAGAGATATTGCCTATTCTTGAAGCATACATTTATTTTTTAATCGTATGTATACATTAGAGCACAAATTCCATTTTTAAAGACGCATTTCACTTAGGTCTGAAGGGTATATTTACTAAACTGCAGGTTTGAAAAAGTGGAGATGTTGCCTATAGCAACCAATCAGCTGTTTTTTTGTAGAATGTACTAAATACATGATAACTAGAATCTGATTGGTTGCTCTAGGCAACAGCTCTACTTTTTTAAACCCGCAGTCTAGTAAATATACCCATGAGACTCTAATTAAATCCAATTTTCAACTCACACCCATCCGTGTGCCCTCAGTTTTGAAATGGGTGAGGATAAAACACCCTCTATCTAATCCGAGCAACATTATATTCATAGCAACAACGGTATTTCAAGAACAGTGACCTTGTCCCCGTGTGTAATTATGTTAGCGAGGAAAGACAGAGTGGTGATGTGAGGATCCTGTCAGAGTACATACATCTAATCTGATTCCTCAGTTGTGACGTCACAAACAGAACATGGTTCTATGGCGTGGTCTGCACCTAGCTTTATGCCACTATGTGAGTGTAAACTTCAACTTTTGCTAAGGTCCCTTGGATTTCTACTCACGATGAGCAGACTGGAAAATCTTTATAAATCGTGACTTACTGTGTGTGACAAGCTCGGCAGAGCAAAGTACACTGGCCCACACACTGGGCCTGATTTATAGAGCAAGGCAAAAAAAGGAGTAAATTTGCACCATGACAAAACCATGTTGCATTGGGGGGGGGGGGGTGAACACTTAATATGGAGAGACAGACTTATAGTTGTGGTAGGACATGTCTTAGATCAACCTTCAATTTCTGTGTAAAAGTAAAGCTATCATGTATCTGTGTTCTACATGAAAAAAAACATTTTCCTTACTTGCAAAATAATAAACTAATTTGCACCCCTTGCATTGTAACATGGTTTGTCCAAGAGCAAATTGACTCCTTTTTTTGCTTAACATTCCTTAATGAATCAGTCCCACTATATATTCCTTATATTTAAATGAGCTATGTAGTGAGCCCTATCTAATCAGCAGTGGGGAGACAGGGAATTTCCATAACATATACATTTATTACAACAGTAAAGGAGCTTGTCCACATCAGGGCCATCTTAACAATATTATGGGCCCCCGGGCAAAGCAGTGCACCGGGGCCCCTAGAAATAGATATAGATATATAGATGTATACAGATATAGATATAGATATAGATATATAGAGATAGAGATAGATAGATGTACTTGCTCAGTGACCCTTGAAGGTTTTTTTGCAGGTTTTTTTCTTTTGCAGGATTATTTATTCTCATTAAGAGCCGTGCCTATGGGGCCCCCTTGCCCGTGGGGCCCCCGGGCAGCTGCCCTTCGTGCCCAATGGAAAAGATGGCCCTGGTCCACATGAGACATAGGATAGGCCATACTTGCCGACTTACAGGAGCTGCCGAGGGGAAGTGTACGTGCGGGAAGGGGAGGGGCTCATCAAATCGAGTCATTTTGGCACCTGCCCCATGATGCAATGATGCAAACGCGTAATTTTACAACGAGGGGCGGGGTCAAATGCCATGATTCCTGGAGAATCGCGGCATTTTGGACCTAATTCTGCCCATTTCATTAGGAAGTGGACAGATACAGGAGGCTGCCATACTATCCGGTATCGGGGAGTCTCCCAGACATTCCGGGAGACTAGGCAAGGCATCAGAATTGGAGACAATGTTTACCTTACAGAAATCCATAAAGAAACTAGTGGTTCCATCCTTCTTAAGTACAAGGTAAATGGGGCTACACCAGATACTGTATTTGTGAACTTTTCAAACACCCCCAATTTAAACATTTCTCGTACCTCTTTCTTTGCCCAATCACATATTCTTTAGGAAACCTATGCTGTCTCTGGTGTATAACAATGTTATCACATACCAGCTTGTTTCTCCTTGGAGCATCAGATAACATATCATAAAAATATAATAACATAATAACAATACTCATGTATGCAACCAATATGTAACAAATTTTTCTTAGACACCTCTTCTAGCAGCATCAACCAATCTAATATCAAAGTGCTCCTAGTGTCAACCAACCCTCTGACTATTTTGCCCTGGAGCTACAATAGTAACTGAAGTAACAGAGGCCTGTTCAACAGAAGCAAAACTGTCATGCACCAGGCTCTCAGGTCCTATTACTTACCCCTTCGCTGTTTTTACACTGTCCCTGCAGTCCACAGGCTCTGGTGGTCTCAGATCTGTCCGCAGGATGTTGCCCAGTCTGGCCACACTGCAGTGATCCCTTCAAAACTGGTACATGGGCACTGCTATCTTGGAATCAGTCACCTTTCTCCCTCAGCCAGTCAGAGTACTGCTTCAGGTCAGCTGACCTCAGCCTCCAATAAGGTGATAACAGTTAATGTAAAAGGACTTCCTGGAGCCCTTGCCTGTTGCCAGTGCAATGTTGATTCTTCAAACACCAACCTGGTTCCCAGTAGTCTTCTCAGTTATTCCTGCTCAGACAGTGCAGTCTGCAGTCCCCTTCCAGTCCGGTCCAGCATTCTGGTTCCTGTCTGTCCTGTCAATCTGGTTCCAGTTCAGTCCACCAATCCAGTTCCAGTCTGTCCAGCAATCCAGTTCCAGCCCAGTCCAGTAATCCGGTCCAGCATTCTAGTTCCAGTTTGGTCCAGCAGTCCGTTCTCCTTTGCTAAATCTGACCACCATCTTGCTATTCTTTACCACTTCCCAGGCTCCTGTGTCATTCATATTCTCTAGTTTCCTTAACTGACAACAAACACCATCTGTGCCAGTCCTTTCTCTTCCATGCAAAAGAACCTAATCAAGTCACCGATCTTTTTGCACAAAATAACCACTTCTGCTTCAGAGACACAACCCAGCCCAGGTACAGATGTGACAAAAACAATTTATCTACTAACAAACATCTTCTAAATATCCCTCCAATCCTCACCCTGGACTGTTAACAGTTTCTAAGAAAATAAGTAGGGTGTGTCAGGCAAGCCTGGAGCAAAGAATTTAAGCTGGATCCTATTGGATGGCTTCTGATCAGCAGTACAGACAGGTAAGAGGGAGTAACCCAAACCTTGGCAATATGAGATGCATCTGGAATCTGCTCAACAAACATTTAGCTCAATTCGTTTGTAGCACCCTCTTATACTCTCTCTTCAGTTGATCCCAAAAATGAAGAGGAAGTTTCTACTCTCTTCTCATCTTCCTACTTTACCTCCTGTCCTCTTGATCCTATTCCCTCACAAATTGATAAGTCCCTGTCTCCTGTGCTCATTCCACTTCTAACTAAAATCTGTAATCTCTCGCTCTCTACTGGTATTTTTCCATCACTATTCAAGCACTCAGTGATTACTCCTATCTTAAAAAAACTAAATTCTGACCCAAACTCTTTCTCTAATTACCGTCCCATCTCTCAGCTTCCATGCTCCTCCAAGCTTCTCGAAAGAATAGCCTACACTTGCTTCATACACTTTCTTACAGCAAACAACCTACTGGATACTCTTCAGTCAGGCTTTCACTCTCAACACTCCACAGAGACTGCGCTGACCAAGGTTGTAAATGATTTGATCACAGCTAAAACTCTCTCCTCTTACAAACGCTACAATCCCTAGTTCTTGAAGGCACTGTCCTATACTGGTTCTCATCCTACCTTTCTAATCGCTCTTTCAGTGTTAATTTCTCTGGATCCATCTCTGCTCCGCTTCCTTTATCATTGGAGTACCACAAGGCTCAATCGTAGGTCATCTGCTATTCTCTATCTTTACCACTTCTCTTGGAATACTAATAAGCTCCTTTGGATTTCAATATCATCTCTATACAGATGATACACAAATCTATCTATCCTCTCCTGATCTTTCACCATCTGTGTTGTCTTGCGTTACTGACTGTCTTTCTGCCATTTCATCTTGGATGTCTTCTCGCCAACTCATCATCATCATCATCATCATTTATTTATATAGCGCCAACATATTCCGTAGCGCTTTACAACTCAAACTCAATCTTTCAAAAAACTCAAAAAAACTCAATCTTTCAATCTTTCAAAATCTTTCCCACCCAAAAACAGAAGCTTCCTGCCTGACATTTCTATTTCTGTTGATAACTTGACCATAAATCCCACCCCACAAGTTCGCTGCCTAGGTGTAATCCTTAACTCACAACTATTATTTATTCCCCAGATAGACTCTATATCTAAATCATGTTACCTACATCTAAAGAACATTTCCAGAATACGCACATATCTCACACAAGACACTGCAAAAACCTCAATTCATGCACTCATCATCTCCCGGAATCGACTATTGCAATTCCCTACAATCTATTTTGCACGCAGTGGTTAGATTGATTTTCCTTGCAAACCGTTCTTTCTCGGCTGAGCTACTCTGTCAGTCTCTACATTGGTTGCCTGTATTTCAATAAATCCAATATCAAATTCTTCTACTAACATACAAGGCCATCGACAAAATTGGACCAAAATACATCTCCTCACTTGTCTCAAAATATCTCCTGACTCGACACCTCCGTTCTGCACAAGATATGCCTCTCTCTTCCACTCTCATCACATCCTCCCATTCCCGGTTACAGAACTTTTTTCGGGCTGCACCCACTTTGTGGAATTCCTTCCCTCGCACAGTAAGACTTTCCTCTAGTCTAAACCTTCAAGCGTTCTCTGAAAACCCACCTCTTCAGACAAGCTTATGATATTCCTCAACCAGCATCTTAATCTCCCTAGGTTACCCTATTACCACACTCTACACAGCTAACACAAGACAACAACTCTCTGACCAACATTGCTGTGCGACTGATCACACAGCCCACTGAATACTTTTACCTTTGCATTCCAACTGGTCCAGTGTGCAATATGATGTAGCACATGCCCCTGTGTTTCAAATTCCCATTGTCCCATAGATTGTAAGCTTGCGAGCAGGGAGCTCTTACCTCTTCTGTCTGTATGTATTACCCAGTATTATCTTATAAATGTTTGTTCCCATTTGCAAAGCACTACGCAATTTGCTGGTGCTATATAAATAAATGATGATGATGATGATGATGATGAAATGTTGACCCCTCTCTCTTTTCACCTGTTTCAGAAGAAGTCTTTAGGGTGAATGAGAGTAAGGCCAGATATTGGCTTTGACTTTAATATAGTCCCCAGCACCCTCCATTGAAAGACAAGCATAGGCCACTTGTGCATCCCCAATTGGCAAGGGGGCTAGGTGGACCGCCAAGGGACTGAGCTGTAGCGACTCACTCGAACTAGCTGGAAAACTTGTGTCAGCGTCAGTTTTGCCTTCGTTCATTTTAGGTATAAGATGGGCACCTGGGAGGACAGGACCAATGAAAACGTTTCTGCTCGCAGCTGTCGGATGTCCTCCTGGGTTGCAGAACAACAAGTGTAGGTGCTGTGTCTGTCGGTCTATATGACCCATCTGGGACTGCTAGAGCTATTTGATCTGCTGCTTGATGATCTTTGATTGTACACACTACAATAAAAAATAACTATACATATATGTAAATATATATATATATATATATATATATATATATATATATATATATATATATCCACACACAAAATTATTATAAAAATATAAGTCTAGTACATCATATATGGCAGCATACAGTAATATATCTATATAAAATGAAGCAGTAAAATCTGTACACATCAAATACCGGAAGATGACAATGGAACTACAATGTATCTTAAAGTCTATTACATATGTAATGTGTGTAATCAATCTAATCCAATACTAAAAGGCAGAAGTCCAACACTAGCTTTAAATCATGCTATAAATCACATTCAAGAAGGAACTATAACATCCCAGTGTAGTTTATCCCAATATAAGAAGCGCGCATTCCGAGAAGCAAAACTGATATGATTGATATAGAAGGCTCTATCAAATCTGAAATAGTGTGCACAGAAACAAGAGAGGTAGACAGATACTTTCAGGTATCACATAATTTCTTATTAGCAGACCAGCCGAAACAGCTGTAATGGTAGCCAATAAACGGCAGATGTTTTGCGGACGATCAGAGTATTTTGCCTCCTGCGTAAGTACATTATAGTATATGGAGAAGACCATTTCTAGGTGCATGTTGACCAATGTAAAAAAAAAAAAACTTTTAACACGCAAAGTTCTATATGTAGCTAAGACAGTCCCAATGTGTCCACCCACTCATGATTAATATAAGCCAATATTAAGGCTAAGTCAAGCGGTATCTTAGGAAGAAACCGAAAAGTTGAAACTAGTGAACAGTGGGATCTTAAAGTGGTAGTAGGATGGGCTTTCATGTGACTCTTTTCACTATGCAATGTCATGCGAACCCAAATTAATAAGGGCATATTGATTTTTCGGAGGTAGTTTCCAAAATCGGAATGGGATTTGGCAAAGGGCACCAATGTGGCACAGTGGTTAGTGTTACCTCACAGCACTGAGCCCATGGGTTCCATTCCAACTAAGGGGTATATCTACTAAACTGCGGGTTTTAAAAAGTGAAGACGTTGCCTATAGCAACCAATCAGATTCTAGCTGTAGAGTGCACTAAATAAATGACAGCTAGAATCTGATTGGTTGCTATAGGCAACATCTCCACTTTTTCGAACCCGCAGTTTAGTAAATCTAGCCCCATATGTTGAAACATATTTTAATGAGTATTATACATTTACATGAAGAAAGTACTGGGAGTGTAAATAAATAGGGGTGGGGTAATATTGATAAATATGATTTTGGATAGTTAATATTTTCTGTTGCATTGGAATAATGTACAATAGGCAAAAAGAGAGTAGAAACATACAAAAATAAATGAAAAAAGTAAAATTGATGGACTAGAAAATAAGCCCCTGCCATATCCTTATGTGCACCTCATTGTTCTCTCTGTGTTACATGCAAGCTCTCTAGCAGATACTCACACTCATGTGAGAGCTTGAAGTATAGAGGAAGAGAAAATAGGAGCTAGTGGGACACAAAGTCGTCATGGGACTGGAGCAGGTAGAACATGCAGAGGGGTATTTTCACATGGGGGTACGATAGGCTGCAGTGAAGAGCTTGGTTTTGAGAGAACATTTCAAAGATTGAAGGCTGAGAGAGAGTCTGGTAAAGCGGGTTAGAGAGTCCCATAAGTGGGGTTCAGCACTAGAGAAGTCTTCAAGGTGGGAGTGAATGATGGTTTTCAGAGTGGAGGCATAGGTCACATGCAGTTCAGAGGAGGGGGGGGGGTAAATTGCATACGCATACACTTGCGTGCAATCACTACTTACACCATAGTTGCCTACTCTTCCGGAATGTCCGTAAGACTCCTGTATTTCTGGGAGTCCTACCGGATTCTGTTTTCTCCCAATGGTAACATGGGTTTACTCCAGTTTAGTTTAGTTTTTACCCATAGTCCTAAAACATACTAGTAGGTCAATTGGCTTTGGACCAAATTGACTCTACTGTGTGTGAATGTTTATGTGGTGGAAAATTTAGAGCGCAAGCGCCACTGGGGCAGGAACATACATAAATTCCTATGTATTGAGTCCTTGCTATCTATATGCCTCAACACTGGACACTATTATCTGTTAAGCCTGGTCTTAATTTTATGTTAATTGGATTAAAAAGCTATGAGAGGATTACGTTATATCACTGAGTTAATTATCCTATGCTCCCAACTCACTCACCACTGAGTTTTAAGCAACATTTAGATTAGGTTTTAAATATAAATATGATCAATTGCATAGTTGCAAGCATGTATGTATGTATGTATGTATGTATGTATGTATGTATGTATATATGTATTGCTTCTAGAAAAACATACTTTTCTCAAACTTCACTGACACTTCCACACTCAGCTCCCATAGATATTGTCTCACTGGGATGGTTGTCAGTGTCTAGCCCAGCCCATTTTGGGTGTGTCCAAGTGACCTCTGCAGCAGCCATGTAATTTAGGCAGTCTTTGCCTTCAGTTGGCCCCTCTCATGGTGGTTTGGTCCAAACTGAGCTGGATTGGACAAGTAGAAGCAGGCAAAATGAGGGGAGGGGTAGAAGCTAACTTTGTAAAAACAGAAACATGTTTCTATCTACAGGACTTTAAGTCATTCCTTTTTTAACAGAAATGCTACCAAATAATAATATTGACCTAATCATCATAGTTTTGATGTCCATGGACAATTTGTTGAGGACTAGGTACTTCTAAGCCCATCATGAACAACATCATCTAGATGGACCTTGGAGCACTAAAATCCTCATCAAGATATGCTTACTGAACTTGGTTATCATTAGAGATGGGCGGGCTCGGTTCCCAGAGAACCGAACCCACCCGAACTTTGGGTATCCGAGTACCGAGCCGCTCAGAATCCAAAACGAGGCCGAAAGTCATTGTGACGTCGTCGGATCTCGGGGCTCGGTTCTCGCGATACTTGAAGATTATAAATACCTGCCTCCACAGCAATCCATCGCCATTTGACAGAGGGAGAGAGCAGGGTGTAGTCACAGGCTGATTAGAGCAGGGACAGAGAATACAATATTCTGATTCCAATTGTGCTAACAAAAATCGCTAGAGAAGAGAGGAGGATAGAGGGTTTTTTGTTTTTTTTTCAATATTTGGCACTCAAAGTGCTTTTTGGGTGTCCCTTATTATTCTGCCTAAATATTTTTGGCTGTCAAAATTACTATCTGTCAGCAGTATATACCAAATAATTTTTAGCACTCCCCAGTGCTTTTGGGGTGTCCCCCATAATTGTTCATAAATATTTCTGGCTGTCAAAATTACTATCTGTCAGCAGTATCTACCAAATAATTTTTAGCACTCCCCAGTGCTTTTGGGGTGTTCCCCATAATTGTTCATAAATATTTCTGGCTGTCAAAATTACTATCTGTCAGCAGTATCTACCAAATAATTTTTAGCACTCCCCAGTGCTTTTGGGGTGTCCCCCATAATTGTTCATAAATATTTCTGGCTGTCAAAATTACTATCTGTCAGCAGTATCTACCAAATAATTTTTAGCACTCCTCAGTGCTTTTGGGGTGTCCCCCATAATTGTGCATAAATATTTCTGGCTGTCAAAAGTCATATCTGTCAGCAGTATTTGCCAAATAATTTTTAGCACTCCTCAGTGCTTTTGGGGTGTCCCCCATAATTGTGCATAAATATTTACGGCTGTCAAAAGTCATATCTGTCAGCAGTATCTACCAAATAATTTTTAGCACTCCCCAGTGCTTTTGGGGTGTCCCCCATAATTGTGCATAAATATTTCTGGCTGTCAAAAGTCATATCTGTCAGCAGCATCTACCAAATAATTTTTAGCACTCCCCAGTGCTTTTGGGGTGTCCCCCATAATTGTGCATAAATATTTCTGGCTGTCAAAAGTCATATCTGTCAGCAGTATCTACCAAATAATTTTTAGCACTCCTCAGTGCTTTTGGGGTGTCCCCCATAATTGTGCATAAATATTTCTGGCTGTCAAAAGTCATATCTGTCAGCAGCATCTTACCAAATAATTTTTACCACTACAAGTGCTTTGCGCTCAGAATGGATTCAAAGCAGTCCACATATGATCAGAATGAGCAACCAGGTTCTGTCACCAGTCCTGATGTTAGTGTTCCCAGTACGTCATCTGGCCAAGTGTTTCCAATTCAGTGCAAAAAACAAAAACCAAAAAAAATTTACTGTGTTGAAGCGAAAAAGAAGTGTTACTGAGCAAAAGTTAAGTGCCGATAAAAAAAAAATTGCCAACATGCCATTCTACACACGCAGTGGCAAAGAGAGAATGAGGCCTTCACCTTTGTCTATTAGTGGCAGATCAAAAAATGTTACAGAGCCTACAAGTGGTGCACAAGTACTGTTACGCATGAAAGCCGAGCTGCAAGATAACAGTAAGGCATTAGAGGATAATGTATGCTTTGAATCAGAAATTAAACCAATCCCTGTGGAGAGTCCATCCACCAGTGTTATGTCTAATCGTGAGCATTCTGTTAGTGACAGTGTACCCATAAAGAAGGTTCCTTTTAGCACTTCTGCTGATGTGTGCCTGAACAGCCCGAGTGTAGCTGGTGATACACCAATTGAGGATGCCACTTTTGAACTAGAAGAGGATGAGGGGGAGATTTGTGTAGGCGACGAGGGCGCTAATGATGATGTTGATGATTATGATGCAGACAGATTCCAAATTGCCTTTCTCAATTTCTATTTATATTCTAGAATCTATAACGGCTGAATAGTTTACTATTTTGCTCCTAGTGGAGAGGGGGTCTGATGCAGACAGATACCAAACTACCTTGGTCCATTTATTTTTACTTTCTAATTCCACAGTCTATGCAGGCTGCTTTTTTTCTATTCCACTACAAGTGGACGGCGAGGGGGGCATAGAAAGCAACCAAATGACCGTGGTCCATTTATTTTTACTTTCTAATTCCACAGTCTATGCAGGCTGCTTTTTTCCTATTCAACTACAAGTGGAGGGTGTAATATACACCCAAAGACGATGGCTGCATTGCCAATAGGCAAAGATGAAGAGGAAGACAACCAGGTTTGTGTGGAGAATTAAGGACGGCCTACCAGGGATTAAACTGTTTTCTTCCTAATTTATTAGCTTTAGAATTACCTTACTTATCCAAGAAACAGGTGGAGCACTAAATTAGGTTATTTTATGCCCCAAAACATTGATTTTTAAACTAAATTGCAAAACAAAACCAAAATCAAAACCAAAACACGCAAGGGCGGTTTTGCAAAACCAAAACACAAAGGTAATCCAGATGCAAAACCAAAAACAAAACCAAAACACAGGGGTCAGTGAGCATCTCTAGTTATCATGCAAATCTTTCCATTGCAAATACTTCTTTTAATTAAGTATTTAGTTATAAAACACCAGAAATGAGTATGGGTAGTGACAGTTATATCCTATAATAATCACAATAAGAAAAAGAGATAAAATTAGAAGAGAATAAATAAGAATGAAGAAACTTAAGGTTCCGGAACCCTGATGCATGTATAATAAAAATCATGTCAAGCATACGTTATGAGTATATTCGAAATCCCTTTTGAGACCCATACTTGGCTTATGTCCTGGGGGTAAATGTGTCAAGCTGCGGGTTTGAAAAAGTGGAGATGTTGCCTATAGCAACCAATCAGATTCTAGTTATCATTTATTTAGTGTATTCTACAAAATGACAGCTAGAATCTGATTGGTTGCTTTGCGGCAACGTCTCCACCTTTTCTCTTTTTCTGGAGTCTTTACTTGGTCACAACATTCCCTAATGACTTGTAATATCTAGACAAGTTGCACTAGGAGAAATATTATAACCTCTATAATCATATAAGCAATGAGCGTCCCCCGTCTAAAACTAACCTTCCTTGGAATTTGGACATTTAATATCATGGGATGACGTGAAATCGTTGATCATGGCAAGTCCTATTATGCCTTCTGGCTTCTTCAGTAACAATATTAACCCCATGTGAACCGTAAATAGATTTGTATCTATTTCATACAGGGTTTTTTTTTCATTGAACGTTATTAAGTTACGTGACTAAGAGAGATCACCAGAAACAGAGGCACGATTTGCAGTGCTGAAAGTTTCTAACGATGATGACATTAATCTTAATAAAAGGCACTCTGACAGTGCAGAATGACAAATTAACCTGTTTTTGTTGAATCATAGCAGTTTCCCTCATTGAATGCTGGAAGTTTTATTTTTTTTTGTATCTAATGAATTTAGTTTAAAAGGGATTTCTTCACAATAGCAATGGACAAAACGTGCGAATTGCAAGCTGTTTATTACAGTCTGCTGGAAAATAACACTTATCCTAAGTCTGCCCATTGCAGATCTTTTTATCCCCTTGAGTGACTCATTCTGTCACACATATATAGTCGAAGTTCCTTATCCTCTAAAATCTGTCTCCTTCTTCCCCGGCTCAGCCCATCACACTGTAATTACCTTTCCTGATAGCTAGTTAAAAACTCATAGATGATAAAAAACATTTTTACTAAAAGAAAACTTTATCCAAAAAGTGAAAAGTATAGCAAAAGAGAGGTACCTGAGAGACTGGCAAGGTCCTAGCACTATCATCATCATCACCATTTATTTATATAGCGCCACTAATTCCGCAGCGCCGTACAGAGAACTCATTCACATCAGTCCCTGCCCCATTGGAGCTTACAGTCTAAATTCCCTAACATAGACACAGACAGACAGACAGACACACAGACTAGGGTCAATTTGTTAGCAGCCAATTAACCTACCAGTATGTTTTTGGAATGTGGGAGGAAACTGGAGCACCCGGAGGAAACCCACGCAAACACGGGTAGAACATACAAACTCCTCACAGATAAGACCATGGTCAGGAATTGAACTAATGACCCCAGTGCTGTAAGGCAGAAGTGCTAACCACTAGGCCACTGTGCTGCCTTAGGCACTAGACTTTTAGACCTCACATATCAAACCGTGTGCAACAATTTGTAGGAATGAGAAGCTGGAAAGCTACCACTGATTATATCTTCTTACTATTTTTTTAATATATGCAAAAAAATGAATTTTACTTTACAGTTATTAGAAGCAATTCCCCTTTGTTTACCTTTCTGTCTTGTATCATACCAGCAAACAGTCCTGATTTTCGAGGGACAACCCTAATTTTGTAGGCCAAAGCGAGAGTCACTCATTGGGGCTATGGGCATGTTTTTTTTGAGGAGTGGTATGATCTGGTATGCCTTAATTAGTCCTAAGGAATGTTATGACGTATACTTTTATACATATGCATAATGTAGCCTCATCTGTACCTTTACTGTGTCTGGTATTTTGGACACAACAAGTTTTTTAAAGTTTCTTTATCATTTCAGGGACCTGGCACCTTCCACAGCCAAGAACCTAAGACAATTGCCACACTGGCCTTATCCTCCAACCGGCCCTGCCAAATGGGATCATTTCTTATACTTCATATATTTTCGATACTGAACATTTTACGATTTACATTTTTACTCTGTTAAAACAATACACAACTTTCTTACTTCTCTTTTTCATAAAAAATTATAAAATGGACCACTCATATTGCGTGTATATGGGGTACTGATTGGTTGGATTGGCTGTGATTGTAGACACAAATTAGCTTAAACCCAATCTTCCTATGCAATAAACTAATACAAAAAGGTACAGTATAGATGTTGTTTGACTTGAATTTAGGAGGTATGAGCATATATGTTATAAATGGAAGGAGTGCATCCACGAACATCTATACATCATACCAAAAAGAATGAAAATTTGTACGTAATGAAGACGAAGGATTTTTAAGGACAATTTCAAACTGAATGTGCTGAAAAAAAACATTTATGTGGCCTGGTCCATAACAAACAGTTTGTTGCACTTTTGTTCCTTACCTCCACATCCTTTCACTATGCAAACCTTATACACTGATGCAGAAGAAAGCACAAGGTGATTGGTCAGTGTGTGACACGATCACCAAGCACTTCCTCCTGCACCTGTTGAAGAATGATAGTGAGGATGGAGATACAGTGGATAAGCCTGTAACGAAAATGTGGGAAGCACTCAACATGGGTTGTAAGTGGGTAGGAGGAGAGAGCTATGAAGAAGTGCTCTGGAGGTCTTATGATAAAAGCATCCCAAAATGCTAATTTAATTTAGATTTATTTTTTTTTGAAATATAAGAATTTCTGCCTCTGCTCAACTCATTTCTGGAATATCATCAAAAAATATGCATGTAGAGAAGGAGCTTCCTCGCTTGGGACAAACGTTGTGTCTCGGAATATGTCTAAGGGCTAGATTTACTAAGCTGTGGGTTTGAAAAAGTGGGGATGTTGCCTATAGCAACCAATCAGATTCTAGTTGTCATTTTGTAGAAAGTACTAAATAAATGTAAGCTAGAATCTGATTGGTTGCTATAGGCAACATCCCCACTTTTTCAAACCGGCAGCTTAGTAAATCTAGCCCTAAGTGTCCTTCTGGCAAATGAATAAGCCTCAGAAATGTGTTGGATCATATTGCCATGATCATAATACTCTTTATGAGTGTGGTAGCTCTAGAGCAGTGCACTTAGTAACAGATGCCTTAATGCCTGGTGTGACTCAACCAAATACACTTTTCCAAGAGATTTATGGAGCTCCCTGTTAGAAAATATGTTACATTCTATCACACTCCTCCTGTTACTCACTGCTTCCCCTCTTCCTCCTATCTTCTAATCTCCACCATGTCATTTTAGTTCTCTCTATGCCCTTAACTCTTCCTTGCTCAGTATCTACGGTAATTACATTTGCTGAATAAAATGTAATTTCAGGCCTCAAGTATACAGAATTAGTATAAAGGAAGTTAATCCAGCCAGATAAGGTCTGTATTCCGACATTCCGAAAAAAAGTCTCATTCATGGGTACAGCAATATTTAATTAGCAGGCAAGGAAATGTATTTTTTACTTTTGTTTATTGCAAATATGATTTACTTGCATTTATAATTATATCTTAATAAACTATCAATTTTAGGTGCTTATGCCATAAAAAATGTTCTGAAATCTGTCAATGTTGCAGCACTGTATTGACACCAATGTACCACAGTGCTTAGAATTTGTATATTTTATTTAAGAGGAAAACACTTTATTATTCCATAATAAAAAATAACACAAAAAAAAACCAGATAGATACCGACCAATTTCCTCTCTATATGTCATTATCAAGCGATAAAATCAAACTGATACATTTACCCTATTTGACATTGGAAATAATTGACACTCTCTGATCAATAAAGAGACACGTTGGAACCAAATTACCTTTCAATTAGAGGCACTTTTATGGACAAATATAAAAGTCAAGACCGGTTCTTTCTAACAAACAGCTAAACCAATAAACACGGTGCAGTTACCACAAAAATGTGACCAATATGGGATTTCATACAGGATATTACTACATGTAGAGGTTGAGAATTAGTGAAAAATATATAAAAGCATTTAAATATAGCTGAGAGTCCCAGCTGACAATCATGTTTTGAGTTGCAGATATTCAAACATGAATAATTAAATTTTTAATTAAGACCACATCATTGATTAGTACTCAAGCTTATAATCCACTTTATTTCTGCAAGTAAAAGAGTCTGCACGAGTTCCCTCTCTCTGTTATCAAAAATCACTTTAGCAGTCACAAATTGCATCTTCCATTGAGCCAGCCTGCACTGCAGAGGGTCCCCTAATCCTATGTACCTTTTGTAAAATGATTGCTTCCTGGTAATCTTTTCACCAATGCCCCATGTCAGCCAAAAGTAATGCAGTAACTTGTAGTGTTATTTGCAGGAAAAGCATGGCTCGGTGAAGCTGAAATGGTTCCAACACATTTTGCAATTTAGCCACTCAACGTGACTGTCCAAAGAGTGGATCAGTGAGCAGCTTGGCCATATATATTCAGGTGGCCAAATTGCACGAATTTAGTTGTAAAGCAGCCAATTTGATCAGCAGGTCATAATGCAAGCAAAGGAACCCAGACTTCTGGTCAGAAGACAACTGTGCACACTTGGAGATGAGTTATTGTTCCGCCTCATCATAACTGTTCAATTCTGATCTAATACGTTCATATTTTGATTAATTAATTTGTGCATGGACTGGGCTAGGATGTGGAAATTATGTGTCTCTGATTACAGCCACTTACTGTGTTTTGGTGCAAACTTTAGTGACCTCCTGAGGTTTCACCAGAGAACTCAACAAAGGTTCTGCTGCAAAGAGGAGTCACCAAAACTAGATAAATGTTGTACCAATCCAGGGGTAAAGCAGGGACGAGACAAAAGGCCAGGGGAAGGTAACAGTGAAGGTAGGTTGTTGAGGTGAGCATGCCTGCAGATAATGAAAATTTGGCAGAAATAGTGGCCAGTATGTAAAACCCTGGAGCCCATACAGTAATTGGTGGATAGATGCTGGCCATTCACTAATCAGCATGTCAGGACGTCTGGCACTATCCACCAACCAGAATGCTGCAAGTCATCTACTAGATATGATGGTCTTGGAGAACAGCTGAACTTCCTTTCCATTATGCCAAGATAGACCCCAAAACCGTAAGAGAGATAAGTAATCTATTTGAGTCTGTGTTTGGGGGAATAACATTTTAAATCTATCAGAGATTTAGGGGTCTCCAGAACAGGGTCTACACTGTATAATTGCAAACATAATGCTCTGTGTATTATATTTCAGTCACTAGATTACTCTCTGTATTAATGATCACTAGAATGCTCTCTGTATTGTTATTGTACAGTAGCCACTAGAATGCTCTCTGTTTTGCTATTGTACAGTAACCATTAGTATTTTTGTATTGTACATATTGATCACTAAGATGATGCTTTCCATATTGTATAGAGTTCACTAGAATGATCTCTGCATTGTACAGATTTCTCTAGAGTGCTCTTGCTATTGTAAAATAGACAACAGAAGGGTGTAATACCTATTAACGCTACTGACTACCCCAATACGGACTAAAATGACATGAGGATTAGGGTTAACCTTACCTTTAGAACTCGGACCCGGCTTGTAAAGGTAAGGTTAACACTCACCCTAACTTCTAACTCTTAACCCTAACACTAAACTTAACTCCTAACCCTTACCCCTAAAATAATATTTACATTACATGAATGACAGCCGGGTTCGTCCATTGCCGTTTTAAGAGGAGTCGTGGTTTCACATGACGTCATTTTCCAAAGTCAGCAAGAGATCGGGTCGTCACATGAAGTCATCTGGATCTTGGTAAGTAGTCATTTTTTCAGGTTGGGGTAGTCGTTCTTCGGAATCCTCATATCGCCTTAGTTCGTGTAGTCAGTATCGTTAAAATGACTAGCAACGCAACAGAATGCTCTCTATGTTGTACATTAGAATTCCCTTTACATTGTAAATTGGACAGCCAAATGATCTCTGTATTGTCTAGAGGTCACAAGAATTTTCTCAGTATTGCACAAAGGCCATTAGAATACTCTTTGTATTGTCATTGGACACCAGAATGCTCTCGGTATTGTATATTATTTATTGCAATGCACAATGAAGATGATAACTAGAGATGGACGGGCTTGGTTCCCCGAGATCCGAACCCGTCCGAACTTTACCTATCCGAGTACCGAGCCGAGCAGGCTTGGTACTCTCGCACCAATTCGGATAGGAAATCGAGGCAACATGTCATTGTGACATCATCGGATCTCGGAGCTCGGTTCTCGCAATATTTGAAATCCATAAATACCTGCCTCCACAGCAATCCATGGCCATTTGACAGAGGGAGAGAGCAGGGTTAGGTCGCAGGCAACATTAGAGCAGGGAACATTAGAGCAGGGACAGAGCAATTCTTCTTGCAATTCTTCTAGCAATTCTTCTAGCAATTCTTCTAGCAATTGTTATAGCAGTAAGAGAGGAGGATAGAGGCCTTTTTGCAAACCATACCAACTGTTTGAGGTGTCATATTCCCTCCTACAGAAACTATTTTCTGGTTGCAGAAAGTATTATCTAGCAGCACTATCTATTGAATATTTTGCGCTACAAGTGCTTTGGGGTGTCTCATATTCCCCAGTGTGAAACAACAATTTTTCTGGTGTTGAAAGTCTTATCTAGCAGCACTATCTAGTTAATATTTTGCACTATAAGTGCTTTGGGCTCATTAAAATGGATTCAAAGCAGTCCACATATGAGCAGGATCAGCAAGCAGGTGCTGGCACCAGTCCTGATGGTAGTCTTCCCTGTACGTCATCTGGTAAAGCCTATGTAAAAGTACATAGTATTTTTAAATCAGGGAAAAAAACACACCCAAAAAAAATAAGTATAAGTATAAGTGTAGGGTGCAATCTACCCCAAATAGGAAAGGGACTTGGGGCATTTCTATATCACGTACAGTCTTGAAAGGCTGCTGTTTTGTCAATTTCACGATAAGGGTAGGGTGTCATACACAGACAGACACCAAACTGCCTTTGTCCATTTCGTTTTATATAGTACAGTCTATGCAGGCTGCTTTTTTCTATTTAACTACAAGTGGAGGGGGGGGGGGGGGCTCATAGACAGCCACCAAACTACCTTTGTCCTTTTTCTTTTATATAGTACAGTCTATTCAGGCTGCATTTTTTCTATTTAACTACAAGTGGAGGGGTGCTATACAGACAGACACCAAACTGCCTTTGTCCATTTGTATTTTTATTGTGCAGTCTATACCAACTGTTTTTTTTCCATTTTACTACAAGTAGAGGGGGTAGGGGGACTGATGCAGACAGAAACCAAACTGCCTTTGTCCATTTCTTTATATATTTAACTATAAGTGTAGGGTGTAATATACACCCAAAGACGATGGCTGCATTGCCAATATGCATTGATGGAGAGGAAGACAATCAGGTTTGTGTGCAGAATTAAGGACAGCCTACCAGGGATTAAACAGTTTTTTTCCTTATTTATTAGCTTTAGAATTACCTTACTTATCCAAGAAACAGGTGGAACACTAAATTAGGTTAATTTAGGCCAAAAAAAATGATTTTCAAATAAAATTGCAAAACAAAACCAAACAAAACCAAAACCAAAACCAAAACCAAAATCCGAAGGTAATCCAGATCCCAAACCAAAACCAAAACCAAAACACGGAGGTCAGTGACTATCTCTAATGATAACTAACAGCAGCACTTTCCTGCCACTTCTGAGTGGCTGATTGCTGATTGTCTCCTCCAGCTGATATTACTTAGATCACAAAGATCACGGCTATATTACATATCGTCAAGGCAGTCTATTAGCATTATTCATTTGTCATTTCCAGTTGGACTATTGCAGGAAGGTTCCCATTTTATTTTTTACAAAGGATGTTTGTATTTAATTTAATTTATTTGTATTCGTAGTTTATATGTGTGCTTGTATTTCATTACATTTTATGTTGAAGATGCAACTTTCACATTTATTAATAACTGTCAAGACATTATTCTCTTTTGTGTATATGACTCATTACATTTTTAGATTGTGTAAAAATAGGGAAATATGACTTTAGAATTTACTCCACTTTTGTGGTGCATAACTATACACAACGCCTGACATACGGTGCTACATGTGTTTGGGACGCAAATACGTCTGCCTCTAAATGAGCCCCACAGCGTCTAACATTAAGTTCTGTTGTGATACTGGGAATGTGCATATATATTTTTGTTAATCTTACAAAATGTATTTTTCAAATGGGATCAACTTATCTTTTAATAATGTAATTTTATTGGGTGATGTATGACAAATGCATAAGAGTACAAGATTGCAAGCTCTTTAGTGTATTACTTTGTTTGCCTTTGTGTGTGGATTAAAGTATGTCCCACTTCTCCTATTTTTGTACAGTGCTTGATTACATTTATTGTCAAAATTTAAATAATTATATTATAAAATTATTTAGAAACCTCAGCCTGAAAGCCGCTGTGAAAACTCCCAACTGTAGGTGCAAGCGGGCATGTGGTCATTGGAACAACTATTCTATTTTATCCCCACATTTGTTTACATGCTTTTATGAGTGTTAAAAAAAATTATAGCATAAACATGAATTGGGTAAGGGGCTTAGAGTTTCTAGTTGAAAGTTAGGGATGAAAACATAACACAATTCGGATGCACACATATGCGCACATCTGCTCCTATGCAGACTTACGCCTGCCTCCACCTGGAGAGGCAGGTTGGGGAAGGAGTACACTAAAGGCATGTTAACGTAAGTGCGTATGTTTTGCATCTGCTATAACACGTGCAGAGGCGGCTGCATCTCGAGATGTGTGCGGCTCTGCATATAGGCAAAAATACGCTTATTATGTAAGTTACTTCTGCTTTGCATCCAAGTCTGAATTAGGCCCATAATCTCAGTAGTGATTGGTGCAATTCCCTTATTATTATTAATATTATAATTAACTTTCATTTATAAGGCTCCACAAAAGGTCTGCAGCACCGTACAGGACGTTTACAGATTATGTAATGCATGAAAAGCAATAATAATATAAAGATCATTCATCTACTAGTTAAACAAATTACACACAGATAATTTGGTAATGCAGTTCAAGTTATTTACAGGACAGTGATGAGAGTGATGGTAATGTCCAACATGAAGTAGGCTTGTGCTCAAAAAAGCAGGCCAAGAGGTACAGAGGGCGAATAGTAGAAGGAAAACACTATGAAATAGGGTCCTGCTCATGAGAGCTTACTGTTACAAGCCGCGGCAGTGCCTAGCCGCTGCGACTCGCTAATCTAGATCTTCTCCATGACGACTGGAACGTCACTTCCGGTTTTCGTCTCGGCCATTGCTACGGCATTGATGGGGACGCTCAGCTTTTACCCCAGCGTCCCGGCAGGAGGGACAGCCGGGGATGTGAGCTGAGGCCTCATTATTATTATTATCAGTCTCCTGGGGCTGATTCAGGCCTCCCTCCTGATTGGCTCCCTCCTGTATTTTAGGCAGGGAGGACTTAGCCTTTATGCTGGTTATAACGCCCAGTTTCCTCTCTGCTGACCTGCTCCTCTAGTCTGTACCTGTAGTTCTGGATTGATCCTTCTGTGTTTGATCTCTGGCTTGTTTCTTGGACCGTGATTTATAGCTGTTGACCCTGACCTCTGCCTGTGACTTGGATTCTCTGTCTTTCTGACGGCCCTGTTCCTTTACCTGAACCTCACCTCGTTGCCTGCTTATGCCCTAAGACCTCGGCCTGTTCCTGACTACACCCCTTTCCCACGCTATGGTTATATCCATAAGCTTGTACTACGCTGAGTTTAAGACCTGGGGCATCTTAGTACCTGTGAGCGCGACAAGCTCTACGAAGAAGGCGACTACTATAGGCGAAGACCTCTACCACCTTGTTCTACAAGCTTATGATAATAGCAGTTAGCCGTGACACTTACATGCAAAAGGGAAGGGGAAGACACAAATATGGTGGTATCTCACTGGGGGAATGGGGAAGTGGAGGTGATAGCAGTGACAAAGGTGTTAGGAGGAGGGATTGTAGGCTTGAATAAAGAAATTACTTTTAAGAGCTTGAAGCCAACATAGAGAACATTCTGTTGTAGAGGCTAACCAAACAAGGTGTGGGTGATCGTTCCACAGGTGTGGAGCAGCCCGGAGGAGGTAATCAGTGTGGTATGAAGGCAGCGGTCATTGGCAGAGTGGAGGGGGTTGCGAGGAGTGTGGATAGAGATGAGGTTGGAGATATTAGGGGGAAATGATTGACTGAGAGCTTTGAAATTGAGGGGAAATAAATTTAATTTTGTAAGCCACAGAAAGTTAGAGGGACAGCAGAGATAGAGCGTAAGGAAAGAAAAATAAGGTGGGTAGTAGCTTTGAGAATAGACATAATATGGACAATTTACCGTTTCAGTATGCCATACAATAGGAGGTTACAGTAATCAAGGAGAGAGACTACAAGGGAGTGAGTAAGAGTTTTGATAGCTTCAATAGTGAGAACGTGCCGGATCTTGGACATTTTCTGGAGGTGGAGGTAGAGGAAGTGCAGTGGGACTGAAGATGAGGTTTGAAAGAAAGGGAAGAGTCGAAGATGACCCCTAGGTACTGGACTTGAGGGACAGTAATCAAGGAGAGAGACTACAAGGGAGTGAGTAAGAGTTTTGATAGCTTCAATAGTGAGAACGTGCCGGATCTTGGACATTTTCTGGAGGTGGAGGTAGAGGAAGTGCAGTGGGACTGAAGATGAGGTTTAAAAGAAAGGGAAGAGTCGAAGATGACCCCTAGGTACTGGACTTGAGGGACAGAAAATAGGGTAATGTAATCAGCCGAAAGAGAGGGGGTGAGGTGAAGGAGCCCTGGCAGGGGGGAGATAAATATTTCAGTCTTGAAAATTTTGAGTTTAAGAAAGCGCTGGAACATGAAAGTTGATATTGCCAAGCACTTGGCAATCTTGACACTGGAGGCCAAATGAGCTGACGGGGTCACCAAGAGAGGGGGTGCAGAGGAAGAAGAACAGGGAGCCAAGAGCAGAACCTGGGGGAACTCCGGCAGGTAAAGGAAGAGAAGAGGATGTAGAGCCGGGTGTAGAGACTGAAAAGGAGCAGTTGGTGAGTTATCAGGAAAACCAGGAGAAAACAGTTCTTATCATTCTAAAATGAATTCAACATGATTTGAAACTCAACAGAATTTCACCAGTTGGAGGGTCTGGAATATGTCCACTTTACAATTTTGAATTTAAGCTGATTCAGGTTTGCAATTCGAAGTTTGTGGCTAACAACATTCCAGGTTTGTTATTCGTGTTTGCCATGCACAATTCCTGTGTGAGATTCACCATTCACATTCATAGTTTATGTTTAAGATTTCCCATTCCTGTTCTCAGTTGAAGGTTCAGAATCCAGTGGGATATTCCCCTTATTCTGCATTTGTTGTGGAATTTCTCACGTTTCCCCAGCGGTTTAAGTGCTCCCCACGGAATTCATTGTCATCCTGCCTGAAATTCCCATATCACTTTTGTTCCACCCAGATACCACCCTTAAAATGCCACAACCACACAACAGAGCAAAGCGAACTGACACTACCAACATCCCAGTTTTATTTATATACTATAAATAAGGTAAAATGTGGAATTTGCAAATACAGTGCGCAATGGGACAAAACATATGGGGCTACTTCTGCATGGAACAATGAAGGTGAAATTCTGAAAGGAAAATGTGCAAAATTCTGCTACCAAGTCAGGATGAGGTGCAAACAGTGTTGAAAGTTTAGCTCATCTCTACCAGTGAGAGATACTCAAATTGAATTGAATGGCGGTTGGTTTATTCCATCATGCCATCATAGTTTTGTTCGCATTGCGCAATCCTGTTATCTTGCAGTGAATTGACCACTCTAATCAACAGTTTGTATTCTTTAATATACCAGCAGATTTTTTTTAAGTCTATTTCTATTTTGCTTTTCTGCAGCTCAGACCTGTTCAGCTTTACTTTGAAATACCGCGTAGAGATTAATATAATCCGCACTACAGCATCTAATAACGGACACACTTGTCTTACCAATGGTGCCTTCAATCATTTTAGTGCTGTGTCACAATGCGCATTCGTTTTACAATTTTTCTTGTAAGATCCAGAGAGAGAACATACTAACCAAAAATTATCTTCACAGAAAGAGTACAAAAAAAAAAAAATAACACTCTGAAAAGGCAGCATTATATTAAATTGTACTCTTCCTAGTTTCTTTGGGAGTTTTGACCTTTTTGTTCCTGAGCATGAAAAGTATCTACATTTAAACATACACCCACTCGCTCACTTTGCGAGGTGCCCGCTGACAATGTGCGGAGAGCAGAAATCTCACGCTTAAAGCCTTCCTCATTGATTGACAGAAGTAACATTTACTTCACCGCTGCCCGATCAACTCTGGAGAGGGAACAAATATAACTGTTCTCGAAGGCAACCATTAATTAACACAAAAGCTTTTCTTACATATTCAAGTTAAATGAAAGAAATGGGTACGGTTTATTATTATATTTGTGTTGTTTTATACTCAGGCTTTCTCTGTTATCTTTTTCCTGGCTTTAACTACAAAATACATTATTTTGGTAGCCTTAATAAAGAGACAAAGGGGAAATTCAGTGTGAGGTGTTGCTAAGCAACTCAAATATCACAAAAAAACTGTCTGCTTTGGCTCAGAATCCCTATTTTCAGGGGCTTAAAGGTACACATTTTGTTTTATTTATTGTTAATCCTGTATGGATATGGATATGTTAACGTTTTTTTTTTTTTTTTTAGGCCCACCTTTGCAATCGGGATGGTACCCGAAAAAGGAGCGTCATTCCTTACAGCTGGGTGTGTGATAACGTCTTGTTTGAGGTGTGCCAAGTTCCCTGGCGGCACGTCTGCACCCAACATTCCTTACTTTGGATGAAATCCCCTCTGAATTGCCATACACCCATGGCAGGACATACTTCCCACTATTCCGGCTTTGCGCACAGGGGGGTGTTACGCCTCCAATTCTGGTGCCAAAATGTCCCAAACTTTCAAAAACCTTTGCAAGCTTCATTTATTCTCACCCCTACCGATGGTGAAAAGTGTTTGGGATGAGTACCGCACAGATGACCACTTATTCTGTTTTTATCTTTTACGTTTCTTTGATTATTCATTCACTGGGATTTTTAACATAAATGTTAAAAATAGTGCTTGCCGGGATGAGCACCATACAACTGCAATTGTAATAGATGTTTATATTCACTGCAATATTCTGTTGCTTTGTATTTAGTAAATGTTTCTATGTATATATTACTTCTTTTTTTATTTTTTAATATTTATCCTTATTATTATTCTTATTTTTTTTTTTTCCATTCTTGATATTTGCCCTTCATTATTTGATATTTACTCAGTCATTCTTTGTTTACCACATTCATTTTCAGCTTTGTCTGTCATTCATTTTCTTTATCCTTATGTCCATGATTTCCAACCACATTCTTTTAAATATCCTCTATCATTCTTTCTGCAATGTACATCCCAGCCCACAACTGTCAATCTTCTTACTGCCTATCATCTACATCCATAAACCTATATATCACTTCCCCACTTTTTCTCATTAGTGCTGTGCCCAAATTACTTTCCTCTTTTCCCCATTTGTCCTACATTACTTACCCTCTTTATCTATTATTACCATCTTTTATTTAGACCTCTTATTATATGTTGTTCTGTGCATCCTAGAACCTAACCTCATCCGTCTTCACTCTCGTCATCATCATTTATTTATATAGCGCCACCAATTCTGCAGCGTTGTACAGAGAATATTTGTCATTCACATCAGTCCCTGCCCGTTGGAGCTTTAATTTTGTCAGCAGCCAATTAACTTACCATTATGTTTTTGGCATGTGGGAGGAAACCAGAGGACCCGGAGTAAACCCACGCAAACACGGGGAGAACATAAGGTCATGGTTGGGAATTGAACTCATGATTTCAGTGCTGTGAGTCAGAGGTGCTAATCACTAAGCCAGGTGGAGGACACTGTGTCAGTAGTGCATTCATCGGGGCAAACACAGGATTTGTAGAGGGGGGATTCCACACCACGCCCCCAGTGGGCATGACCAGCATGCATGGGGGTGTAGCTATAATATTAGACAGTGCTTGGCTGCTCTCCAACTCTTCCTATCACTCTAATATGTATGGGCAATGCTGCATGCACTACTGTTAGGTGCACACAGCTCTCCCTTTTCAAGCAGAGCCGTGTGACGTGGGGGCAGGGTCCAGCCACCTCAATTATACAGTGCCTCAGGATTTGAGGGGGTTTTCCAGGCACTAGGAACCCCCCCCCCCTCGGTTTGCCTTTGGCATACATATATACCTACTCCCACACAAGACAAGCACATTAGTGTACCTCCTACTGGGGCTACCCTTCTGCAGCTTTGTAAATGGAATTTAGCTGATTTCAAAACAAAGTCAGCAGCAGTGTAAATACCATGACACACTTTTCCATTGTCCTTCTTCAGGGAAAATATCCTTTTAACGTTTGCAGTGCCTTCCAAGCAGCTGTCTCTCAGCAGCGTCATGTGAGCAGTTTTTAAATACTGCTCTGTTCCAAACAACAGCAGCTCATCTGCATCTGTTGAGCTCCGAGCAGTTTCCATAGATCTCCGGCACAGGAACTACACAACCAAACAACCCCATCAGTAACGGTGCTCAGAGAAACACGAAGGTCGTTGAAAATGCCCAGAGCTAAAGAATATTTAAAAGCTGAGCAGCAGGCAGGCGGAAGACTGTGGAGATTCTACCGAAAAAAAAATTAAATCACTGGAACAGGACATATCGCGAAGGACAAAACGTCATTAAATATAACAACATATAGCAGAAGCCAGCTGTCAACAACACAGATATAATGACTGCTGTTTACATTGTGTGTTAACAAGGCTGCGGTCAGTGAAACATTTCATGAAACGAGAACTGACTGAATAAACTGGATCACTTCCAACTTTTAATGTAGTAGTGATTTGATCCCCCACACAGTCTGATACCCGTTATCTTCCAACTGCAGGTTCCATCGTGCCAGAGAGTGATCCAAATGTATTAGATTAGAATTTTAACGGTTGTAAATCCACATCCGTTGTGGGTCCTAACATACTCCAGTTTTGTTCCAGATGCCATCTTTACCCTACAGATAAGATTTATGTCCCATCCACCACTGTCCTGTCCCCTTGTGATTAATAACTGAAATTCTGCTGCAGTTTCTAATAAAGGAACAAAAACCTAAAAAAAACATCTTATCCCTCTTTGCAAGCTATGAGCAAACTTAGTGGGTTGTTGCTTTTCCTCTTTGCTGCTCTCTGTCTTATTTTGGGACCTTTCCAGAACTTTACACTATCCCCAATGATGTCATAACCACCCTACAAATGAGCACATGTAGGGCCTGATTCATTAAGGTAGTAAAGCAAAAATAAGGAGTAACTTTGCACCTTGGCAAAACCATGTTGCATTGGAGCGAGAGGTAAATGTAAAATGTAGGGACAGATTTATAATTGGGGTAGGGCATGTCCTAGATCAACTTTAAATGTCACTGTAAAAATAAAGCTATTAAGTATTTGTGTCCTGCATGACAAAACAGCCAGTATTTTTCTTATGTGCAAAATAATAAACTAGTTTGCACCCCATGCATTGTAATATGGTGTTTCCAAGGTGCAAAGTTACTCCTTTTTTTGCCTTACTTTTGCTAATGAATCAGGCCCAAAGTGTGTTGTGTGTGGATCATCACACCTCAGTTAGATTGATTGGGAGATCATTAAGGGATGGGGGGGGGGGAAGAATCAAATAATGGAACTGTTGTAAATGGTGAATTCTGCAGAATTATTATCAATATACATATATCTAATATATATAAGCCTAGCTGCATGTGTTAGTGTGTGTGTGTGTGTGTGTGTGTGGAAAAAACTATTTTCTCAGAAAGGGCTCATCCAATTGACCTGAAATTTGGTATACTGACATTATTTGACAAAAAAATTATAATAGTGAAGTCAGTTAACTTCCATCATCCCCCCTTCCCCCCGTGGGAGGGGTAGTAAAGGCTAAATTTACCAGTTGAGGGCTCAAACTCTTGACCGTGTGGGTATTTATTTACCAGAGCCTGTGTTTGGTCATGGACAATTGTATGTCGTATTTTGATGAGCACGGAGAAGCAGTGACGTGAAAGTGCAGGTTATGAATACTGCCCTTCAAAGAAGACTGATTGAGCACAGCGATAAGCTGTTTAGCAGGAACGTTGTGTATCGAGAGGTTTTAGAACAGTAAGACGATGGAGATTAAGGATGTGGCGATAAAGATGAAGGATGAGGTGATGGAGAAGAATGATGAGGTGGTGACATGTGGACAAAACCACGTTAAAAAAGGACGCTTACGTCAGGAAGTAACACTCTTCCCCTGAGGAGGCCTGGCCTAGCCCCAAATGCATGACAAGAACCTTTTTAACACCTTAAGTAGCTTGATTTGACTAGAATGCATGAGTATCATGCACGGGTTAACTTGTATATATATATATATATATATATATATATATATATATATATATATATATATATACATATACATATACACACACTCAACACTCTAGAGCATACTTGCCAACTTCTTCTAGTTGGCGTCCGGGACGTGGGCGTGGGGGAGCGGGACCCTGTGACATAATGATGCAAAAGCGTAATTTTACAGCGGGGGGAGGGCCAAATGCCGCGATTCCAGGAGAATCGCAGCATTTTGGACCTAATTCTGCCCACTTTACTAGAAAGTGGGCAGATGCGGGAGACTGCCATACACTCCTGGGAGTCTGGGAGACCCAATCGGAATCCAGGAGTCTCCCGGAAATTCCGGGAGAGTTGGCAAGTATGCTCTAGAGTCCTTATTGCTAGAAATCAATTAATTTATGTTTTTAGACTGTGGCATTCACTACTAATAGACATAGACAAGCATTGTAACTTCAATCATCATTAGCTCCACCAATGAGGGACACACACAATTTACTCTTAGATGTTTTATAATTTGTTTTGTAGTATTTTGCTTCCTGCAAAATCCTGCTCTCCTAGACACCTGCTACAGTTTATCTCAGACCAAATATTTAATCTTAAAGGATGAAAATGGCAATATCAGTAAATCGATTTACAAATCTTTTAATACTGATTTAAACAATCAATTTAATAAGACAACGGAAGAATCGAAACATGAATTTTGATATACATTTGCCTTTATAAGCTGGGTTTGACTAAGATCAGAGCATGTAATGTATTGAGTCTCAAAAACTGTGAATGTGCGAAAAAGTAGGCGATGTAGTGCAATTTAGGACTAGAACAATTTATAGTAATTCAGCTTTAGAATCTTGATAGCAGCATGGAGTATTTACTGCTACTTGTCCCAAAAAACTAGTGGGAGGAGTATGTAGTCGATAATTTTTTACTAAAAAACAGTGGTGTGATCATATGATGTCTAGTTGTACAGATGTGGCAAGATGTCAAACACACCGAGCCTGATTCATTAAAGAAAGGAAAGACAAAAAAAAGGAGTAACTTTGCACCTTGGCAAAACCATGTTGCATTTGAAGGGGAGGTAAATTTACAATGTGGGGACAGATTTATAGTTAGGGGAGGACATGTTCTAGATGAACTTTAAATTTCAGTATAAAAATAAAGCTATCAGGTATTTGTGTCCTACATGAAAAAATAGACATGCAAAATAATAAACTAATTTGCACCCCTTGCTTTGTAACATAGTTTGTCCAGGAGAAAGTGTACTCTTTTTTTTGCCTTACTTTCCTTAATGAATCAGGCTCACCTAGATCATCATTCAACTTTGAGATAGAATTTGCCTGTAAAAACAACATTGTAAAAGACAATTTTGTTTTGAATTCTGTTGTTTTTCAGTAAGATCCTGCCAAAACGTTTCACTCATCCCCAATCCAGATGCACATGTGAATTCTTTCACAATTAGAAGTTTCCTTTATATGTTAATGGTTTTATTACTTTGCAATTCCTCCAGTGTTTTTGCCAAATGTCATGTACACGTATAATATCAATTAGACAGCGTGGCGCTCTTGATATGGTGATAGTGCTTTACAGGTTGCTAAGAAACAGCACAGAAGTCAATTACAAAAATGGAACACCGGGAAAAGATAGTAAACTCAGACCTTAATTTTATGCGTGAAAAAGCCTGTGAGTTATTAATTATGGAATTTCTCATTTTTACAGCCAACCAGGCGTTACAAACGACATGTGTTATAGCAAACTGACTTGACCTTGAAGGTTAAAGGACAAATGACGAGGAATGCCGTCCCTGGTGACTAACGTATGTTGGAGTTGATATTACCATTTGGAAAAAGAGGCTAAAATAATGGAAACTAAATGGAAAAGGGTAAATGTATGGAGAACCTTGTTCAAGAAACATCAAAACATATTTTAATGGAAAAATCTACTCTATTTTTTTTTAGTGGGGCTTATTTTTTTCAATAAATGTCAAACAAACGGACTATACAACAAGAAATGTAATAGCTGTTTAATTAAGAGTAGAAGGTTTTAAATGAACAGTGCCGCCAGTACTTAGTCTTAGTTGCTAGTGTAGAAGACAGACCACCAATATTGGTGACTAAGGTACAAAGGAGACCCCCAATCCTGACGGCTAGTATAGAAATCTAACCTCAATCTTGAAGAATACTACAATAATTCTGGTGGTCTGTGTAGAAGGCTGACTCTCAATACCGGAGCAGAGTGTAGAAAGTAGTACCTCAATCCTGATAACTAGTGTAAAAGGTAAACCCCCCCTATCCTGATAACTGGTGTAAAAGATAATCTCCCTATCCTGATAACTGGTGTAAAAGATAACCCCCCTATCCTGATAACTGGTGTAAAAGATAACCCCCTATTGTGATAACTGGTGTAAAAGATAACCCCCCTATCCTGATAACTGGTGAAAAAGATAACCCCCCTATCCTGATAACTGGTGCAATAAATAACCCCCCTATCCTGATAACTGGTGTAAAAGATAACCCCCCTATCCTGATAACTGGTGTAAAAGATAACCCCCCTATCCTGATAACTGGTGTAAAAGATACCCCCCCTATCCTGATAACTGGTGTAAAAGATAACCCTCTATCCTGATAACTGGTGTAAAAGATAACCCCCCTATCCTGATAACTGGTGTAAAAGATAACCCCCCTATCCTGATAACTGGTGTAAAAGATAACCCCCCTATCCTGATAACTGGTGTAAAAGATAGCCCCCTATTGTGATAACTGGTGTAAAAGATAACCCCCCTATCCTGATAACTGGTGTAAAAGATAAACCCCCTATCCTGGTAACTGGTGTAAAAGATAAACCCCCTATCCTGGTAACTGGTGTAAAAGATAAACCCCCTATCCTGGTAACTGGTGTAAAAGATAAACCCCCTATCCTGGTAACTAGTGTTTTAGTCCTCAATCCTGGTAATTAGTAACCAAGTGTAAATATAACCTACATGTCCTGGTGGATAGTGCTGGAAGCAGACCCCATCCAAACCCCTTTATTTTCTTTAGCTTCCCACCACAGCCACTGTTATTCCTCTGGCACAACTCTCCCATGTACAGCAACTCTATTCAGGGCGGAATCACCTATTAGGAGACCTAGACCCCCACCAGCGGTGGGTGTGGGGGCTTAGCTCACCTAACAGGGGTCTGTATTACAGGTGTTAATAGGATCAAGCCTGACCTGTAAGAGGATGACCGCATTATTGTTCTGCTTCTCAGCCGCTGTCCCCTCCCCTGGCACTAGCCATGAATGCACTGTGCCCCAAATCAGAGATCTGTTCCTTCCCTTCTCTCCCTCACCCCCTCATTATCCTCCCCCTTCATACCCTTCCCTTTTCCTTTTTATGTGATCTTCATATCTCTCACCTGCTCTGCACACTGGCTGGTGCAGAGACCAGGGCAGTTTCTTCACAGATAGGTAATTGCCTTGGGGGGCTGTTTATGTTATCTGGGGTGTGTATTAATGTTATCTTGTAGGGTGAAATAATGTTATGTGGGGTTGGTATTGGAGGTGTAGTAATGTTGGATGGGGGTGTAATAATGTCATGTTGGGGCTTAGAAATGCCACGATTAAGCTGATGTGGGGAGTGTATGTCTGTTAAGAGGGGGCAGGGGGTCTGGGTACCCTAGCAGGTGATTGCTCTCACTTCCCAGTGGCTATCCTCTCCCCAAGGACCAGCTGTAAATACACTGCAGCTGCAAACCAAATGTCCATTCCTACCACTCACTTCCCTGCCCCTTCACCTCCTCTCCTTGCCCCTTCCTTCTCCTTTTCATTTGATTTCCATCCCTCTTCTCTGCTCTGCACACTGGCTGATGCAAAGGCCAGAGCAGTTTCTTCACAGATAGGTAAGTGTCTTGCAGAGGGGGGGGGGGTACATTAATGTTATCTGTGGGGTGTACTAATGTTATCCTGTAGGGTGAAGTAATATAATATAGGGGCTGGTGTGGGAGTAGTATTAATGGTGTGTGGTGGTGTAGTAATGTTATGTGTGATGTGGGGGGGTGTTAGTAATGCTAAGGGCTCCAGGAGGGGCTCAGTGCTACTTAGCATTGGACTAGACACCAATAGCTGAGAGACCCCGAACATTTGGGCCCCTCCCTAGCACACTGGGCCCAATACTGAGTAGCATGATCTGTTGTGGAAGGCAAGGGAGGTTTGTCTTTTAACATTATTATTTAGGTATTTATTTTTACATGTTTTCACGGGCAAGGTAGCTCAAAAAAGCATCTAGTTTTTTCTGGCGATTAAACCATGTGATAAATTTCACAATCTCTATCCATTTTTAAAAAAAATCGGGACTGCAATGGGTTAAGTGACATTCTGAACAGCAGTAAATTTGACGATTTTCAAACCACTCAGAAAAACAGGCAATTTAACAGAACCGCACCTTAGTAAATTTGCCCCTAAATGTTGTTAGGAATTGTTTGAGAAACCAGCTGAAGCCAGACAAAAAAAAAAAACACAAATCAAAAACCGCTTCTTTAAGTAACTGAAAATAGTAACGATAAAAAGAGTTTATTGGTGGTTTGTGTTATGTATTCCATTAATTAAAATGTTGGTCTCACTTGTTCGGTTATCAATAGAACAGCATGGGGTTTTCCATCTGAAATGTGTTCTGATCTCAGTGTAAAGCAATCAGGCTCAGTGAAATGCCAATGTTCCATAACAAGTAACAAAAACCTTACCTCTGTTCAAAGGAAATGGTGCTGGCAGCTATTCACAAAACTGGTTACATGTTAAATTGTCAAACAAGGGATCCCGAATTTAGGATGAAGAGGTATTTAAAGGGAAAACAGAAACATACAACCAGACGGCAGTAGGTGACCAACTGGTCTATCTATCTTGTCCATTATAATTTAGATTTCACGTAGGGCCATTTATGAATGGTGTGGTGTAGCGGTGTATCTACTGCCAGTGCAGGTGGTATGGCCAGAGGTGAGGCGTGCCCGACAACGTCAGGTCACCATGTGTGAATCCAAACGGGGCATCAGAGTGCATTAAGCGGACCACGGCATGCTCAGGCCAGGGGCAGATTAGAAACTTAAAGGGATGGGACCAAAACAAAGTAGACTGGGTTTGCACGCCATTAGCCTGAGCTACTATGACGGCAAGCTAATGTACGTGATAGCAATTGCAGAACAGGTAATGCGGTGGTACAAATACGGCTGCACCACTCGATATATAGCCTTCCCCATGCACAAGGCAATATTTACGCCTTTTGGGGTTACTGCTGGCGATAGCAGCATTATCGCCAATGGTAACCCATTGAAACAAGAAAAAGCCCTATTGGTTTATTAAAAGGCTTATCTGATAGTCAACAAATCAGATACAGACAGCGAAAAAGTTATACAAAGGATTACAAAACTGTAGAAGCGCTAACTACATTGGGAACCTAAATAATTAAGCATTACTCCCGCCTCTGGTTCTCTCATCCAAATTTAATTGTGAAGCTGTACTCCTCATAGTGGTGGAGCTCAGAAAGGATTAAGATAGTGGTTAGAAATTAGATACATTATCAAAATGGTATATGCAGTATTTGCATTATTCCTCTTTAGGTTCCACGCAGGAATAAAAGTCCTGCGTGGAACTTCTCCAATCGTTTTAATTCCACCTGGAATCCTCTCTATCATTTATGTTCCGCCTGAATGGCTGGTGTGGAAGTAGTAGTAATGTTGTGTGGGGGGCTTAAGGGCGACAAAATTGATAAAGGGTATGGAGTCATTAAGTTATGAGGAAAGGTTAGCCAGTTTAGGCATGTTTACTTTAGAAAAGAGGCGTCTAAGGGGAGATATGATTACTATGTACAAATACATTAGGGGTCAATACAGAGAGCTTTCATGGGAACTTTTTACCCCAAGGACCATACACAGGACACGTGGTCATCCCCTAAGGTTAGAGGAGAGGAAATTTCACAACCAGCAAAGGAAGGGGTTCTTTACAGTAAGGGCAGTCAAGATATGGAATTCATTGCCAGGGAAGGTTGTGATGGCAGATTCAATAGATATGTTTAAGAAAGGGTTAGACAAATTTTTAGCGGAAAGGTGTATCCAGGGATACGACCGTTAATTTAAAATAAAGGATAGTAGTGGATATAGGGTAAAAATTGGATTGCAATATTGAGTCTGGGGGGGATTTTCAAAATTGAAACAGATGGGCGGTTGCCTACTCTGGATTAATTACAAATATAAGTGCAGGATCGCAGGAGATCCAAAATAGGTTGAACTTGATGGACTGGTGTCTTTTTTCAACCTCATCAACTATGTAACTATGTAACTATGTAACTATATGTTTTGGTACCATTCTTTATTTATGGCTGTGTTCTTAGGAAAAATTGTGAGTGAATGGTCTCAGGATGCTTTACTGTTGGCATGACACAGGACTGATGGAAGCGCTCACCTTTCCTTCACCGGACAAGCATTTTTCCAGCTGCCCCAAACAATCTGAAAGTGGATTCATCAGAGAAAATTACCTCAGCAGTCCCTGTACCTTTTGCAGAATATTGGTCTGTCCCTCATGTTTTTCCTGGAGAGAAGTGGCTGCTTTGCTGGCCTTCTTGACACCAGGCCATCCTCCAAAAGTCTTCGCCTCACTGTGCATGCAGATACACTCACACCTGTCTGCTGCCATTCCTGAGCAAGCTCTGCACTGGTGGTGCCCCCATCCCGCAGCTGAATCAGTTTTAGGAGATGGTCCTGGCACTTGCTAGACGTTCTTAGGTGCCCTGAAGCCTTCTTCACAACTATTGAACTTCCCTCCTTGAAGTTCTTGAGGATCTGATAAATGGTTGATTTAGGTGCAATCTTACTAGCAGCAATATCTTTGCCTGTGAAGCCCTTTTTGTGCAAAGCAATTATGACTGCATGTGTTTTCCTTGCAGATAACCATGGTTAACAGAGGAAGAACAATGATTTCAAGCACCACCCTCCATTTAAAGCTTCCAGTCTGTTATTATAACTCAATCAACATGACAGAGTGATCTCCAGCCTTGTCCTCGTCAACACTCTCACCTGTGTAAATTGACTGTATGTGTGTTAGGGATTTTAGACTGTAAGCCCCAATGGGGCAGGAACTGATGTGAGTGAGTTCTCTGAACAGCCCTACGGAATTAGTGGCGCTATATAAATAAATGGTGATGATGATGATCTCATCTCCATGTCTACAACGCACCTTCCTCTTGGCAACAAGCACAACTGGAAATGTAATCTTCTGGGAGCCTCCCCAGTCCCAGTCACGGGGCTACAAATATTTACATCTTTGGAAGGCTGCAAAACTAAACATCAAATGTAAGAAGGAGCAGAAATAAAACATTATTTAAGTCATTTCTTTATTCTAGTTTGCCTCAAATTCCTTGTCTCATCCCCAATTTAAGAACTCCAGTTAGATAATACACAAATGAACACATGAAAATATTATGAGCTCACGCTGCAATATTCACCAGATATACAGAACAGATTACATCCAGGCCTCTGAGAGACTATATTAAACATTAAGGAAGTAAATTGTGCAATAAACACAGATATCATTCCCCACAAGCCTGTTTAAGTAGCTGCAGTTTCTGTTTTACAGTGTATTTATAATGCTCTAAATACTGTAGATAGGTGATGCTGATCTTAGATTAAATTAATTAGTTCAGCGGTGGATGTACTTTATAGTGACGGTGGAAATTTTGTTTGTAACTGTAGACATGTAGGGCTTGATTCATTAAGGAAAGTAAAGCACAAAAATGAGTAACCTTGAACCTTGGCAAAACCATATTGCAATGCAAGGGGTATTATTTTGCACATAAGATAAATACTGGGTATTTTTCATGTAGCACACAAGTATTTGATAAGTTTATTTGTACACTGAATTTTAAAGTTAATATAGAACATGCCTTACCCAAACTATAAATCTGTCATCACTTTTTAAATTTACCTCCCCTCCACTGCAACATGATTTTGCCAAGATGTAAAGCTTCCAATTTTTTTTGCTTTACATTCCTTAATGAATCAGTCCCGTATTGTTTATAGTGTTTACCAACTTCCATTTTCTTCTGCAAATGTGCAGCTAAAATCAATACCAGCTCTACAAAGTTTTGAAGAGCCCGTACTTCAGTTAACTCTCTTATGGCTCCCCGTACATCACTATATCAGGCTTGCGGGCAGGGCTGGTGCCCAGTGGGGGTTGGTAGGTAGGTTTTGCAAATTATAATTTTTAATATATATATATATATATATATATATATATATATACATATACAAGTTAACCCGTGCATAATACTCATGCATTCTAGTCAAATCAAGCTACTTAAGGTGTTAAAAAGGTTCTTGTCATGCATTTGGGCCTAGCCCAGGCCTCCTCAGGGGAAGAGCGTTACTTCCCGACGCAAGCGCCTATTTTTAGCGTGGTTTTGTCCACATGTCACCACATCATAATTTTTCTTCATCACCTCATCCTTCATCTTCATCGCCACATCCTTCATCAAGCTACTTAAGGTGTTAAAAACTCCCCACTGTCACCCCCGGCAACCCCCAACCACTCCCAACTGTCACTTCTCCTTCAAGAAATATATAGGTCAGTGTATAACTCTGCCCAGCAGGTGGCGCTGCAGCTTGTTTTTGGTTTTTTTTCACACACGCCACTAGGCATTTCTATAGTAGATATATATATATATTTATTTTTTATTTTTTTTACTTTATCGCCCTATGTATCTGCCTGTCTGCTACCAGATTGGCTCATTTTAGCCACCCTTACTACTGTGCCCCTTCATCCTTTTGTATCAAATGGATGGACTCTCAGGTGTGGCTTCAACATGAGCGTGGTCTGGTAATAGAAGATAAGGCTTCTAGTACAATAAGTTCCATTGCATTGCAGTATCCCAACAGCCTGGGAAGGAAAGGGTTGCAGTAGCCAAGAGGCATCAGCCAGGCAGAGACATGGGGCATGAGAAGATTCCTCACACCTCCCTGCTATCAAACATTATATTATATTCATCTGGGGTCTACAATATATTACCACCAAATATCTGGGGTCTGCAATATATAGGCATCAGAGATGTGGAGTCAGTATTATAAAGTCACACGAGATTTGATCTCTGTGCTGTAAAGCCACCAGAGATTGTGGATCTGTAAAGTCACAAACAATGGTCTCCAGGGACTGTATTATATAGTGGGCACTGTGCTTTGTAACATAGTCACTAGAATGCTCTATATTGTATATTGCTCACTTCAAATATTCTCTGTATTGTATATCAGTCATTAAAATGCACTCTCTATTATATATCAATCACTAGAATGCTCTCTGTATTGCATAATAGGTAATAGAATGCTCTATGGAATGCAAATCAGTCACTAGACTCTACTCTGTATTGTATATTGGTTGCTACGATACTCTGTTGTTTACATTTCACTAGAATGCTTTTGCATTATATAACTAGGGATGTGCACCGGCGACTTTTGAGGTCTCGTGTTTTGTGTTTTGGATCCGGATTTTCGTTATTTTTGGGGTTCGGATTTGTCTCGCAAAACACTTGACGAAAGGTCTCGGTTCGGATTTAAGGTTTTGGATTCGGATTTTTTTTGAAAAAAACATAAAAAGTTTAAAAATCAAGTTTTTGGGCTTATTTTCACTCCTACGCTATTATTAACCTCAATAACATTCAATAACAAGCATTTCCACTAATTTACAGTGTATTCTGAACACCTCACAATATAGTTATTAGTCCAAAACGTTGCAACAAGGTATCTTTCTGGACTGCGTAGAGGAGTGGGTCACCACAATATATATTAAAAACCCTGAACTTTTATGATTCGCACCAATAAATGTACCTGGACTGCGTAGAGGAGTGGGTCACCACAATATATATTAAAAACCCTGAACTTTTATGAATCGCACCAATAAATGTACCTGGACTGCGTAGAGGAGTGGGTCACCACAATATATATTAAAAACCCTGAACTTTTATGATTCGCACCAATAAATGTACCTGGACTGCCTAGAGGAGTGGGTCACCACAATATATATAATAAGAAAACCATCAACTTGTATGATTCGCACCAATAAATGTACCTGGACTGCGTAGAGGAGTGGGTCACCACAATATATATTAAAAACCCTGAACTTTTATGAATCGCACCAATAAATGTACCTGGACTGCGTAGAGGAGTGGGTCACTACAATATATTAAAAACCCTGAACTTTTATGAATCGCACCAATAAATGTACCCGGACTGCGTAGAGGAGTGGGTCACCACAATATATTAAAAACCCTGAACTTTTATGATTCGCACCAATAAATGTACCTGGACTGCGTAGAGGAGTGGGCACTGGGCACCACAATAAAATATATAAAAAACCTTCAACAAGTCTGCATTACACTACACATACGGCTGCTCCTCCATCCTCTCCATCATATACATGTTGGAGTTTTAGCGTGTGACAACCTCTTGTTTTTGATAATGTCAGTGCATTTTGAATATTTTTCAATTTGCCCCACACCACTGAATGTACTTTATCTATGATACGCATCTATCTATCTTGACTGCGTAGTGTGGTGGCCCCGGTACACAATTTGGTACCGAGGCCACAATATAATTAAAAAACCCTCCACGTGTCAGAATTCCACCAAACAAGTATCTGGACTGCGTAGTGGGGTGGCCCCGGTACCCAATTTGATACCGGGGCCACAATAAAATAAATACACCCTCCACGTGTCAGAATTCCACCAAACAAGTATCTGGACTGCGTAGTGGGGTGGCCCCGGTACCCAATTTGATACCGGGGCCACAATAAAATAAATACACCCTCAACTGGTCTGAATTCCACCAAACAAGTATCTGGACTGCGTAGTGGGGTGGCCCCGGTACCCAATTTGATACCGGGGCCACAATAAAATAAATACACCCTCCACGTGTCAGAATTCCACCATACAAGTATCTGGACTGCGTAGTGGGGTGGCCCCGGTACCCAATTTGATACCGGGGCCACAATACCTCCTCCAAACATGGTACAGACAATTCGTCATTGAGATCCCATCAAGTATGTTAAAGACAGACAGGGTCCAAGTGTTATTGGTTGACTTTGTAAACCAAAAAACTGTCCCTGTTGCACATAGTCGTGCAATGAAGACTGACTTTTTCATTTAAAGGCACCATCTTTCAAGTGTAGTGTTTGTAAGTCTAAGTCATATTATACTTTTGGTAAAATTGGTTTATTTTGTTCCTCTTTATGGTAACTACTAATAGAATTAAAGTATTAAATAGAAGCGGCAGTTCCTCTTTATGGTAATTAGTAATAGAATTAAAGTATTAAATAGAATTAAAGTATTAAATAGAATTAAAGTATTAAATAGAATTAAAGTATTAAATAGAGTGGTATAGAGTTGTAGTGTGGTATAGATAGAGTGGTCCCCACAATATAATAATAAAACCCTCAACTGGTCTGAATTCCACCAAACAAGTATCTGGACTGCGTAGTGGGGTGGCCCCGGTACCCATTTTGATACCGGGGCCACAATAAAATAAATACACCCTCCACGTGTCAGAATTCCACCAAACAAGTATCTGGACTGCGTAGTGTGGTGGCCCCGGTACCCAATTTGATACCGGGGCCACAATAAAATAAATACACCCTCAACTGGTCTGAATTCCACCAAACAAGTATCTGGACTTCGTAGTGGGGTGGCCCCGGTACCCAATTTGATACCGGGGCCACATTACCTCCTCCAATTTCCAAGTGTAGTGTTTATAACATCTTAACACTACACTAATTCTAGCACGTCAAAACCTCTTGTTTTAAATAATGACAGGGCATTTAACTTTTGATTTAATTTATTGAATTTGTTGGCATTTTCTTTTACTTTTTGAACATGGCAAACGACTGTTGAATGGTCACATAATGCCAAAAAAAAAGTTGCAAGATGGAATTGTCCTTGGGACCTCCCACACACCCTTATGTTGTTGAAATAGGACATGCACACTTTAACAAACCAATCATTTCAGCGACAGGGCCTACCAAACAACTGTGGCTGAAATGATTGGTTTGTTTGGGCCCCCACACCAATAAAACAATTCATCTCTCCCTGTACAAACTAAACAGACTCTACTGAGGAAAGATGTCGTCCTTATCCTCAACCTCTGATTCCTCTCCCCCTACAGTGTGTACTTCCTCCTCCTCACACATTATCAATTCGTCCCCGCTGGACTCCACAACCACAGTCCCTCTGTACTGTCTGGAGGGCAGTGCTGTACTTCATTGAGGAATTGATTATTCATTTTTATAAACATCATTTTTTCAACGTTGTGAGGAAGCAACCTCCTTCGCCGCTCACTGACCAGGTTCCCCGCTGCACTAAAAACTCTTTCCGAGTACACACTGGAGGGGGGACAACTCAGTTAAAAAATAGAGCCAGTTTGTACAGGGGCTTCCAAACTGCCTTTTGGAGTTCTACCACGTCACTACCTCTAGTTAATTTAGATTGCAAGGCTTGTAAATATAAATACTTTGAAGATAAAAAAAAGCAGGCTGCACAGACTGTGGAGCTAGAAAGTGAAATTAAATGGACCACGTTACTTTGGTGGCTATCTATGCCCCCCCGCCCTACACTTGTAGTTGAATATAAATAAAGCAGCCTGCATAGACTGTAGAACTAGCAATTCAAATATACAAAGAAATGGACAAAGGCAGTTTGGTATCTGTCTGCATCAGATCCCCTCTCCACTAGGAGTAAAACAGAAAACTTTTCAGCCGTTATATAATCTAGAATATAAATAGAAATTGAGAAATGCAATTTGGTATCTGTCTGCATCATAATCATCAACATCCTCCTCAGCGCCAGCTACATCAATATCCTCCTCCCAGTGTACAACATTCACACCTTCATTAGCCAAATCTGTAACTGGACTGTGGGTGATCCTTCCAGCATATGCAGAGGGGCGTGCTGCAAATGCTGGATGGAGTCACCTCTTCCCGTACAGTGATGGGAAGGTCAGGGGTTCACAACCAACGAACACCCTTGGACTCGCCTTGGGGATTTGTGATGTCATCTGTTTAGAAGGCAGAGTTCTTTGCTGTTTTGTTGTTGTTGCTGGACAGCATAACTCTCTTAAATTTTTTGTAGGGGGGGGGGGAGGAGGGCTTAGATCCTTGGGTGAAGCTGGACCACTAGTCATGAACACGGGACAGGGCCTAAGCCATTCCTTGCCACTACTTGTCGTAATTGGCATATTGCCAACTTTACGTTTTCTCCTCAGATGATTTTAAGTTTCTTTTTTTTGCTGTTTTTTGAGAACTTGGGCTTTTTGGATTTTAAATGCCTGTACTAGGAGATTGGGCATCGTGCTTGCCAGACGACGACGTTGATGGCATTTCATCGTCTATGTCATGACTAGTGGCAGCAGCTTCAGCATTAGGAGGAAGTGGGTCTTGATCTTTCCCTACTTTATCCTCCAAATTTTTGGTCTCCATTATATGTAGCACAAGATACTGCAGAATGTGTGAACTTGGTAATATTGCAGTACCAATGGACTTATACTGCTGGATTTGGTTTTGCAAATTTGGTTATAATTATATTTTTTTTTTTTAATTTTTTATTTTTTATTTTTTTTTTACTTTTTTTTTATTTTTTAAAAACTTGGGAATAATGGGGAAATAACTATGCCCTTAGAAGCACAGAGCACAGGACACAGCACCACTGGACTGAACAGGACACGGCACAGGACCCAGCAGCACTACGGAACTCAGCAGGACAGAGCACAGGACACAGCACCACTGGACTGATACTGCAGAATGTGTGAACTTTGTAATATTGCAGTACCAATGGACTTATACTGCTGAATGTGTGAACTTGGTAATATTGCAAGTACCAATGGGCTTATACTGCAGGATTGGTTGTGCAAATTTTGTGGTAATTAAAAAAAATTAAATTAGTTTTTGGTATTTTTTTTAAATAACTTTTTTTTATTTTTTTAAACACAGGGGAATATTGGGGGAAATAACTATGCCCTTAGAAGCACAGAGCACAGGACACAGCACCACTGGACTGAACAGGACACAGCACAGGACCCAGCAGCACCACTGACCTCAGAAGGACAGAGCACAGCACACAGCCAGGGGCCGCCGAGAGGGGGGGGGGAGCGGGGTACTAATTACCCGGGCCCGGCATGTCAGGGGGCCCGGCCCGGGCCCTTGCCCTGCTGATTTTTTTTAATTTTTAATTTTTTTTTTTCAAAACGTTTTTTTTTCTTTTCTTTTTTTTTTTTTTTTTTTTTGGCGGGGGGGGGGGGGGGGGGGGGGGGGCTCGGTCGTTGGTGGGGGGAGCAGGCTAGTTTAAAAAAAAAACAAAACATACTCACCTGATCGCGGAGCCGGCATCCCTCCTCTCTGCTGCTCTGTGCTCTATTCAGACTGTCTGAATGCTGGGTGTGATGTCATCATGTCATGCCCAGCATTCAGTCAGTCTGGAGCAATGGAGCACAGAGCAGCAGAGAAGACCAAGAGAGGAGAAAAGGTAAGTGAAGGGAGGAAAACGAGGGGGGCACAAAGGGGTTAAAAAACGGGGGGGCAGCATGACAGAGGGGTTAAAAAATAAGGGGGAGCACAGAGGGGTTAAAAAACGGGAAAGCAGCATGTCAAAGGGGTTAAAAACGGGAAAGCAGCATGTCAAAGGGGTTAAAAACGGGGAAGCAGCATGTCAGAGGGGTTAAAAACGGGGAAGCAGCATGTCAGAGGGGTTAAAAAATTAGGGGGAGCACAGAGGGGTTAAAAAACGGGAAAGCAGCATGTCAAAGGGGTTAAAAACGGGGAAGCAGCATGTCAGAGGGGTTAAAAACGGGGAAGCAGCATGTCAGAGGGGTTAAAAAATTAGGGGGAGCACAGAGGGGTTAAAAAACGGGAAAGCAGCATGTCAAAGGGGTTAAAAACGGGGAAGCAGCATGTCAGAGGGGTTAAAAACGGGGAAGCAGCATGTCAGAGGGGTTAAAAAATTAGGGGGAGCACAGAGGGGTTAAAAAACGGGAAAGCAGCATGTCAAAGGGGTTAAAAACGGGGAAGCAGCATGTCAGAGGGGTTAAAAAATGAGGGGGAGCACAGAGGGGTTAAAAAATGGGAAAGCAGCATGTCAGAGGGGTTAAAAAATGAGGGGGAGCACAGAGGGGTTAAAAAACGGGGAAGCAGCATGTCAGAGGGGTTAAAAAATGAGGGGGAGCACAGAGGGGTTAAAAAACGGGAAAGCAGCATGTCAGAGGGGTTAAAAAATGAGGGGGAGCACAGAGGGGTTAAAAAACGGGGAAGCAGCATGTCAGAGGGGTTAAAAAATGAGGGGGAGCACAGAGGGGTTAAAAAACGGGGAAGCAGCATGTCAGAGGGGTTAAAAATTGAGGGGGAGCACAGAGGGGTTAAAAAATGGGAAAGCAGCATGTCAGAGGGGTTAAAAACGGGGGGGGGCAGCATGACAGAGGGGGTGAAAAAATGAGAGGGGCACAGATGGGTTAAAAAACGGGGCAGTATGGCACAGTGGGGTTAATAAACAGGGGTCAGCATGGCACAGTGGGGTTACAAAGGGGGGGGAGGCATGGCACAGTGGGATTGAAAAAGGGGGGGAGCAGCATAGTATAGTCTGATGAAGGGGAGCCAGATGAAGGGGGCAAAAACAGCATGGAGGGCACAGTGTGATCATAAGGCATGGCGATGATGAAGGGGCACATTATTGTAATATTGGAGCTGGAGGAAGGCCTAATTATTAATCGTGGATAGTATTGATTTAACGCCAGGGTTGTTTGGAATTATCTAAATGTAGCTATTTTTTTCCAAATAGGGCCCCCAGCATTCCAGGATCCAGACAAGCCGCAACTAAAGAAACATGCAGCCACAGGTGGAGAAAGTGAGAAGAACAGGTAGGAGAGAGCAGGACAGTATGTGAAATGTTGTGATTCTAGTAGGGACAATACCAATTTTTGGTGAATGTTGTGCCCAATGTAAGGTGTAGGCCAAGACTGAACTGTTTGTGTACACACTGCATTGTTTGTATACTACACTGTGGTGGTAGATGTCCTGAAAGTCAGGAGTGCTTGAACATATGTGACGCTCCGGCGAATTGAGAGCCTAGTGGTTTTTATGTTAGCCACGCCCCAATGGCACGTTTGCCACGCCCCAAAATGCATGACCACACCTCCCAAAATTTTTGCACCGCCGTTTGGCTAGCTACGCCCCTGAATGCATGACCATACACCTAAATTTTTTTGCGCCGCCGTGAGGCGGCGCAAAAAATTTTTGGGGCTTATTTGACTATGAGGGGGGGCCCCATGAATTTGTTGTACCCGGGCCCTGAATTCTTCTTGGCAGCCCTGCACACAGCACCACTGGACTGATACTGCAGAACACAGCACAGCACAGCACAGAACTAAACAGCACAGCACAGAACTAAACAGCACAGCACGAGATCTACCAGGACAGAGGACCACCTAACACACCCTCCCTCTACCCTGATCAATGCCCGAGTGAAGATGGCGGCGACTAGCGGGGAATTTATAGGATCCGAGTATCGCGAGATCCGACAACGGGATTATGAGTCAGAGCCTCAGTTTCAGATTTGAATTTGGCGCCAATACCCGGATCTGTCTCGGATCCGACTCGGATCGGCAACGTTCGGGTGGGCTCGGATTTCATAAATCCGAGTGCGCTCATCCCTATATATAACTAGAACTAGATTGCTCATGGTATTGTATATCGCTCACTAGAATGCTTTCTGTGTTGTATAAATGTCACTATAATGCAATCTCTATTGTATAGAGGTGCCTAGAAGCAGGGCCACCTTAACAACTTTATGGGCCCCCGGGCAATGCAGTGTACCGGGCCCCTAAAAAAAATAATATATATATATATATATATATATATATATATATAAATAGTGTGTGTGTAAAAAAAATATATATGTATGTAAAAAAAAACGTGATTATATAAAAAAATCACTTTTTTTTTTACATATATATATATATATATATATATATATATATATATATAGGGGCCCCCTTAACTTACCTTAAGTCCGATCCTCTTCTTTTTTCCGCGCCGCTGATTCTCTTCTGCCCTCTTCCGTGCTGTGGTTGCAGTGAATGCTGGGCGTGACACGCCCAGCATTCATTCACTGCGAGCACAGCACGGAAGAGGGGACCAGGGAGGGAACCGGATCACCGCTGATGTGACCACAAGGTAAGTATTTAAAAAATATATATATATATTTTTATTGTTTTTTAGGATTTGGACGGGCCCCCCTTGCCTGCAGGGCCCCCGGGCACCTGCCCATCGTGCCCAATGGAAGAGATGGCCTTGCCTAGAAGAGGCTTGGCACTGATTACTGGTGGGATGGGGCTGTTATATAGTTACAGTACTATGGAGTTGATTCAATTAGCTGCAAATAGCGATAATGCGGCAATGTCCTACCAACAGTACATGATTTTTACAAGTTTTAAAAATACACCTGAACAAGCCAAATCTTGTGAGAAACCTATGGACAGATGAGACCAAATCAGAGCATTTTGATACATCATCCCTATGTTTACAGAAAGCAAAATGAAAAGAACACCTTTCCTACAGTCAAACATGGAGGAGTTTCAGTGATGGGTCTTTATCAAAGGTCATGGGCCTTTCAGATGGAGAATGACCCCAAACACATTTTAAAATGCACCCAGGAATTATTCAAAACAAGCCACTGCACTGAGGTTAACAACAATTAGGCCAGATCTAAATCCCATATAACACCTCTGGAGAGATCTGAGAACAGCAGTTGGGTGATGGCACTATCTATCTATCTATCTATCTATCTATCTATTGGTCTGTCTGTCTGTCTATCTGTCTATCTGTCTATCTGTCTATCTATCGGTCTGTCTGTTTATCTATCGGTTTGTCTGTCTGTCTGTCTATCTATCTATCTATTGGTCTGTCTGTCTATCTATCTATCGGTCTGTCTGTTTATCTATCTATCGGTCTGTTTGTCTGTCTGTCTATCTATCTATCGGTCTGTCTATCTGTCTATCTGTCTATCTATCTATCGGTCTGTCTGTTTATCTATCTATCGGTTTGTCTGTCTGTCTGTCTATCTATCTATCTATCTATTGGTCTGTCTGTCTATCTATCTATCGGTCTGTCTGTTTATCTATCTATCGGTCTGTCTGTCTGTCTGTCTATCTATCGGTCTGTCTATCTATCTATCTATCTATCTATCTATCTATCTATCTGTCTGTTTATCTATCTATCTATCTATTGGTCTGTCTGTCTGTCTGTCTGTCTATCTATCTATCGGTCTGTCTGTTTATCTATCTATCGGTTTGTCTGTCTGTCTGTCTGTCTGTCTATCTATATATTTATCTCTCTATCTATCTCTCTATCTATCGGTCTGTCTGTCTGTCGGTCTATCTATCGATCTGTCTATCTGTCTATCTATCTGTCTGTCTATCTATCTATCTCTCTATCTATCTCTCTATCTGTCTATAAACACTAACCTGTACTGACTCTTCAAAGAAACAGAGGTAACTTTAGCACATTAAGCCGCATGCATTCATGCTGTTGTTGGCACCTAGTAAATTGATAGGAAGACTTGTAATCCTTAATCAAGGGCAATTAGGTTATCTTGAAACGAATACAATCACATCTTATCACTACAGTCCCGTATTCATGAAATTTATTTTATCATTACCCATGGCAAATTCTTAATAAATGCTATATAAGGATATCCATCTGCTCTCATTACAACCTAATTTACTGTAAAATGATCAGCTGATGGTCCATATTACACTGAGGCTGCAGATTGGATATTTATATTAAAATTGGATCTTTCCAATGAATACTTATTTCACTCTTTTCTCTGAAGTTTTATTGTCATAGAATTAGTTTTGATCATCATTTGTTACATCCTTCATACTTAAATTAATGAAGATCCCCAGGTTCCCATAGTGTTCCTTTACCTCGATAAAAAATGAATTCTAGAAATATGGCTCTTATCACTAGGCCTGTCTATAGCTCTGCATCCGCTCCGGTTGTATCCATAATTGTTCAACACAGACAGTGTAGAGGGAAGTGTACCGGGGTCAAGATGTTTTCTGTAATGTGTCATGATATGTATGAGCAGCTGTTGCTTTTCACTTCCCGGTTAGTTTACCCTACTTCTTTCTGCATGTGCCTCTCTCTTCCCCTTTGCGTCCACACTATTTGAGAGGCTTGTATACAAAAGCTTAAACCACTTTCTCTCCTCTCACTCTGTCCTTGGACCTCTGCAATCAAGCTTCCACACTGTACACTTCATCATAACTACTCACAGTTAAACTGGAGGGTCACTTATTCATACTTCTGCTCCTTGATCTCTCTGCTGTTTTTGATACAGTCGACCATCATCATCATCATCATAATTTATTTATATAGCGCCACTGATTCCGCAGCGCTGTACAGAGAACTCATTCACATCAGTCCCTGCCCCATTGGAGCTTACAGTCTAAATTCCCTAACATACACACACAGACAGAGAAAGAGAGAGAGAGAGAGACTAGGGTCAATGTTGATAGCAGCCAATTAACCTACTAGTATGTTTTTGGAATGTGGGAGGATCCTGGAGCACCCGGAGGAAACCCACGCAAACACAGGGAGAACATACAAACTCCAAACAGAAAAGGGCATGGACGGGAATTGAACTCATGACTCCAACGCTGTGAGGCAGAAGTGCTAACCACTTAGCCACCGTGCTGACCATCCTCTTCTCCTCCACTCCCTTCACTCCTTTGGTCTTCAAAGCACTGTGCACTCCTGGTTCACCTCCTACCTTTCTGAACACTCCTTCAGTTTCTCTACTTATGGCACATTCTCCCCTGTATTTCCACTATCTGTCTGGGTCCCATAAGGCGTGGTTGTTGGCCCTCTGCTTTTTCTTTATAGCTCTTTCCTGAAATGATACATTTCTTCAGTCTTTACTACCTCATCTATGTAGATGACAACCAACTCTACCCCTTCTCCACTGTGCTCTCTCATGTACCCAATTGCCCCTCTGCCCTCCCCATCTGCATATCCCAACATTACTAAGAGGTCAACATGTCCAAAACGGAGTTCATCATCTATCTTCCCCCCCCCCCCACTGTCACTAACCTTCCTCTTGTCTCTCACCGTTGACAATATCATGTTCTCCCCAGTACCAAATGCCCACTGCCTTGGTGTCATCCTTGACTCTCCTCTTAGCTTCATTCCATACATTTATGGCACTATCATGTCACCTGTTCAATCATTGCCAGATTATGTTTGACTCAGGATGTTTCCAAAACTGTTATCAATTCAATCATTAACACCAGTTTTGACTACTCATCATATCTCTACTCCCCTTTTATGGAACACCCTACCCTGCCTGTCTAGAACCATTAAGCGCTCTCTCAAAACCCATCTCTTCACTATAGACTATCCCATCCCCACCTTATACGGCTCCTTCTGCATCCTACCAGCTACAATCCCATCCCCCTAGCTCTCATAGTTTTAGCATTACCCACTCCCTCAAAAGCACGGCCACTTGTATCCTCATGGCTGAATTTTCTCCATGAACCTCATATGTCTTTGTTCTGTCTCTATGTAGGGTTTGTTTTTTGTATGAGTTGTTGCACTGGCTGTTTTGGTGCTGAGGAGTAGGAGTAGTAGTAGGAGTAGTAGATAGCAAATGGTGAGATACATAACAACCACTATAATTCCATAATGGTTAAGCTGAAGTGTAAGTACAATTACTGTAGAAGTCAATGTTCTATATTGCGCCTTGATGAGATGTAATAAGAGTGAAGCCAATTTAATAAATGACTAATATATAATACCCCATCCCATTTATTTTAATGTGTAGCAGTGCTAAAACAGAGACATAGCTTGTTTAAAGATGGTGTTTATTGTATTTTATGCTTTTGGTTCATTTTTAACCCACCTAAGTAGAAATAGTAGAGAGGACAATAAATCTGATTTTAAAGTGGAATTGACTTCATTACTTAGCGCAGGATGATAATTATGTCCTGGTGTTGCCTTTGGAGGCAACATAAGTTCACTTAAAAAAAAAGACTGTTCAAGGGAAATGTGGTCAGCATAGAAGTTTGAGCAAGAATGTTTTTGTTAAACTGCACAGAATAGAGCCTGCAGAATGTATAATGTAGATAAACTTTATAGATAGTTGATATAATGAAAAAGGATATAGCTAAAGAACCATTAATAATCACTAGTAAAATATTTATATAACAAAGTGAAATCTATAGCCTCTTCATAAATCAATAAGAATACAGTTTTTTGAAGCATGATTATCATATCAAGACCACAGTTCAACATATAAAATTTATATTATATATAAATAACTATATAGAATAGAAAAATGAAAGAATTCACAAAGACCTCTACAGACACCTTCTCTCAATTCCTGTAACCAGCACTCTGCTAATAGCAGCAATCTAGCTAATCAGCTCACCTGGACAACTGCACAGCTTTCCTTACTCTGCAAAAGCCAATCAAATCCTGTTTGCAGGCTTTATACAGTCCCTCAGGTCTATCAAACCTTTGCAGGACCAAATTTTGTTTTCTGGATTTCTCTGCTTTTGATTTGAAGACCTGGGACCTGATTCATTAAGGATCTGAACTTGAGAAACTTCTTATTTCAGTCTCCTGGACAAAACCATGTTACAATGCAAGGGGTGCAAATTAGTATTCTGTTTTGCACACAAGTTAAATACTGCCTGTTTTATCATGTAGCACACAAATACTTGATAGCTTATTTGTACACTGAAATTTAAAGTTGATATTTGTGTGCTACATTAAAAAACAGTCAGTATTTAACTTATGTGCTTCCAACTGCAGCAATAGTTTTGAAAAGCCCCTTTTCTATTTCAACTTGACTGTGCTCCAGTGCACAAAGCAAGGTCTACAAAGACATGGTTTGATGAGCTCAGTGTGAAAGAACTGGACGGGCCTGCACAGAGCCCTGACCTCAACCCAATTGAATATATTTGGGATGATCTGGAATGGAAATTGTAAGACTTCTCGTCTAACAACAGTTCCTGACCTCATAAATGCTCTACAGAATGAATGGGCACAAATTCCCACAGAAACACTCCAACACCTTGTGGAAAGTCTTCCGAGAAGAGTGGAAGCTGTTATCGCCACAAAAGGGGGACCAACTCTATATTAAAGTACATGTATTTGAATACAATGTCATTATAGTCCCTGCTGGTGTATAGTCACCAAGACCAATGCCAAGCGTCGGATGGAGTGGTATAAAGCACACACACACTGGACTGTGGAGCAGTAGAAATGTGTTCTGTGGAGTAACAAGTCATGCTTCTCTGTTGGTGGTCAGATTGACACAGGAGCGTTTCCATCAGCCCGTCTTTACTGAGTAGCATTTGACGGCAGCAGTTAAATGACGCAGAATCTTAGACACAGAGTGGCAGGAAGGACCGCCCCCGCTGCTTTGTCTGTGTAGCAGCCTCAGTGGCGCCCCCCAAAGCCCAGGATCCTAGGTAGTTGCCTAACCGTAGCATTGGGCCTGGTTATACTATTTTATTAATTCCAGCAGAGAAGCTGTTCATTCAAGAAACCATCTGGATCAACACCAAGCCATGCATTGCCGTTGACTTATATTTATGCTGGCCATTGTACTGACATTTTGTATTAACTTGGTAGTTGAAATTGCATTGCTTTCTTCGCCCCATCAGTGATAGCATTAAAACTGTGACCTTAGTATACCAAAATTGAAACATGTGTCTATGTTTTATTTCAGGTTATAATTATGTAGCTTTATAATATGTTGGGTGGAGGGTGAGCATGCATGGAGAGACTATCAGCCATTAGCACTAATGAGTTCTGGTAGAACAAGGACACACACTGGTCCCTCGCAAAGCTTTTTTTTTTTATGCAGGAGAACAGTAGAACATGTGGTAATAGATTTGGAATTCAAGTGGATGGAAGATGATTAGGAACATTCCAGAATGTGACGATTCAGAGGGAGATGAAACATTTTCACACAGAATTGTGTCTTGTCATAGGGCATGTCACACTGACACTAATTGCATGACACACTAAACCTCGCAGAAATGGAAGCCGCTTCAAGCGCCAAACCTTTTATACTGCTGTCAAATGGCACAGTGAAGAAATTTCTATTTTGTCTGATCTTTTCTCAAGGCATGATACAGTGTGTCCTGAATGTTATGTTCTCTCAGTGCGTTCGTAAAACGTACACCTAGATTCATTTTATACCTGTTTTTGCTAGATTGTCTTGTGTGTGATATAAGGTTGAAATTAAAATTTTAGTGGGCACGTGAGGAGACTTTCTCACCCACTGGGACTCAGGATTGTGACCCTTATTTCAGTAACTTGTCAGATGTGAAATATCCACAGGAAGAAAATAGCCATTAGCTGATAACCTTGACGCTTCTCTTCAATTAGCCAACGGCACCGTTTTGCCAAATTGAAGTACGTAAGACAGAATTTTTGTGACAGACGTTGTCATGTTATTTTCTAAAGAACATTTTTTTCATATACAACTGTACATTGAAACTAAAAAATTAAATTGCAACTGCAAACATATTTTTTTCAGTGGAGATAGCAAAATATGCGTGTAGGGGTAGTGTAACAAACCTGTCTTTTTTATGGTCACATCAGCTCAGACTCCCAGGTCTTACATGTCAAGTTTCCTGTGTGCATCCATTTGGGTGCATTTCTCTGTAGCTGCATGAATCCAATTAAGCGCTTATGTTATATATATATAAGTGCTGCGTCCTAATACTTTAGTACCTAGTACATTATATCCATGTGTATATGAGCAGTGGCGGAACTACCATTGCTGCGTCAGGTGCACCAGGGCCTATGGAGATAATGGGGCCCAATTCATGGCAGTTGCAGGGGGTCGGGGGACCTGGTTCCCTTCTCCCTGCCACCCTGCATCGCTAGATCCGCCTCTGCATCTGACTATCAGTGATCTATTTATTATTTTGCGGCAATAAGTTTGACTTATTTCTCCCCCTATTGCAGTGATATAAAATCATGAATCATCGCAGAAGCCCCAAATCGAAGCGGTGAAACGCGTAGGGTTAAAACTACATTTAAAGATTTGGCACCTCTCACTCGCACATCAGCAAATTTGACTCTGCATTCTGCTTCAGTTGCCAGATGAAACCTTTGCCCCGTCAGAGAGGAGATACTATGGCTAGCAAGCACACAACACCATCTTTGATTGGTGGACCCCTGGCTTTGAACCTTGGCAAAACCATGTTGCAATGCAAGCAGGGCAAATGAGTTTATTATTTTGCACCTAAGGAAAAATCTGGCTGTTTTTTCATGTAGGACGCAAATACTTGATAGCTTTATTTTTACACTGACATTAAAAGTTGATCTAGGACATGCTCAACCGCAACTCTAAATCTGTCCCCATATTTTAAATTTACCTCCCCCTCCAATGCAACATGGTTTTGCCAAGGTTCAGATTTACTCAGTTTTTTTTTGCTTTACTTTCCTTAATAAATCAGGCCCCTTGTGTATTGCATGGTTTTGCTTCTCCTCTCTCTTTACTGCTCATATGTGTACAGTTTAAACTACCTATTACCCATCCACTATAGCATTCACTATATTCCTCCCCCATTTCCCGCAACTTGGGATAGAATATCTTTTTTGCTGAATTTTGTATAGGGTTTTTCTGTGAATTTACCCCTCTCACATCCCGTACAGCCACACATCTTACATTACCAGGGCAGTGGGTAGCGCTTTCAAATCCGTTTACCTTGTCTTTTATGGCTTCAATTAATAATTAACGTGAGGGAACATTGGAAATATTTGTTTCTCAAAGTGAATTGTTCTTTTTGCTATGCCCAACCTCTCCTTTTTATGGAAAAGCCCTGGTATAGAGCGCCACCTAAGAGGAGTTTTAACAGAGCCAGGTCAATATATCTGTTTGTAAATGACCACTTTGTAAATAACCACTAGTGAATGCAAGTTTCAGAAAGAAACACTTGAACTTACTATTTTATTTTATTTTTAAGTTTAATTGTTACATCAATTACATATTTGGATAATGCTAGTTAATTTACATAAAGGGGCAGTGTTAGGGGCAGCACTGTGGCTTAGTGGTTAGCACTTCTGCCTCTCAGCACTGGGTTCATGAGTTCAATTCCCGACCATGGCCTTATCTGTGTGGAGTTTGTATGTTCTCCCCGTGTTTGCGTGGGTTTTCTCCAGGTGCTCCGGTTTCCTCCCACACGCCAAAAACATACTAGTAGGTTAATTGGCTGCTATCAAAACTGACCCTAATCTCTCTCTCTCTCTATCTCTCTCTATCTCTCTCTGTCTGTCAGTGTCTGTATGTTGGGGAATTTAGACTGTAAGTTCCAATGGGGCAGGGACTGATGTGAGTGAGTTCTCTGTACAGTGCTGCGGAATCAGTGGCGCTATATAAATAAATGGTGATGATGATGATAAAGACAATAAGTACCTGTTGCACTGAGAATGCTGTCCGACTGCCGTAGACAGAGCTTGGGTGAAACAAGACGTCATGATACACATTATGGGACTACTTCTTTAATTCAATTAATTTGTAGATGGTGCAGAACAAAGTACATTTTCGAAGGAAAACTGTTCACCTCTTTCAAGCGTTGAACTCTGAAAGTGGAGCAGTATGCCTCAAAATAATGGGAGCATTATATGTAATGCATAGTAATAACTTCTAAATAGCACTTTTATGTGTGTTGTAAATATTTATCCTTCTGTTATAACCATACACCCAATAACAGCAGCTCTCCGCTTGGTCATGGATGGCGGTGAGAGTGGAATGGACTACGCGTTGTCAGCACAATTACAGTATGTCAGGCACCCAAATAAGTCTCAAACACCCAACCGCCAGGTTTTTCCTGAATGTGAACCCAGGATATTTGGTTTCTGTGATTTGTTGTTTAACTGATAGACTAAGTGAGCGGATCCTGTGTCATAATTTCCAGATCCTTCGCAAGTAAGTATGGACTCCCTGGAGGTACGTGTTGTTCATTGTGTTGGTCCTGATTGCGTTTTAAATCCATGGCATGTAAAATAAAAGTAAGGGACCTATAGCGAAGTATTGTCAATTCGTAATAAAAGATGCAAACTATATCCATTTGTGAGGAAACGCGGCGCTACTGGACTGAGAACTTTGTATTCATCACCCTTTTCTCACGGTTTAATGTACTTTTTAATCCTTGGCCCAGTCTAAGTATATACACCAGAGCATCAGTGTATTATGTGTATTATTATTTCATGTTATTAGGTACATTTTGCCCTTGCTATTACCTGCAATATTGTATGTAGTATAAATATAAAGAATATTGCCATACTGTGTGAAAATATCAGAACAACAGCAGTCATTTTGCTTGTGCTAGCTAATGTAATTACCATTTGTCTCCAATGTCCATTGTTATGAGGGGCAGCTGAGATTTGGTTTGTAATCAGAACAATGTCTGAGTTAACTAGTTGGCAGCCCATGTTAATTAGCAAGGTCAACAGATAACCTGAGAGGTAATGAGGTTAGAAATTCTAATGATATGCAATGTGCCTCCACAGTAATATATTGGTTGAAATAGCATTGGGAAATGTATCAATATAAATGTAATTGTATCAAAAGGTATCACAGACTTATATTGTGTAATACTGCTGATATAATATGTCAAAAGTCTTATTGTTCCATGTAAGCGTGCAGTGTCATTCCTTGATGTACTATTGTAACCCCATGTGTAGTGTATCCAGCCAAAACAGCTAATTGAGTCAAGCCATTCCATTGTCTAAGGTAACAGGGACAGTATGTCTAGTAGCTAAATTGTTGACTGGGAGACCCCTTCTGTAAAGGGGAGGTTTGAGACATTTGACCCTACTTCCTGTGGAGACAGAAAATAAGATAGGGCGAGGAGAATGCCAGGAGAGCGATGCTAGTTTGGAGGATCCTGGTGTAGAAGACATCAGTGAAAAGGACTCTGGGCCAGGCATTGTGGTGCCGCTGGAGGGAACCCTACCAGGACAGGGTTGGTGTGAGCTAGTAACCCAGGCTAGGAGACACCATAACTGTTTTGCTAAACGGTAGTGGTAATATTGCTGGAGGATACATGCTACCATTTACCCTGTAACTTGTGAACGTCTTGTGGTGTTGTGCTGTCGTAATAAAGTCTTATTTTGGATATATCCTGGTCTACCCGAGTGAGTTGAATCCCACAGAGGGTAACTTCCATCCCAGCTAAGGGTGGTATCCTCACACCATTCCTAATTAAATTTTATTTAATCTTAAAGAGTCCATTGCCTAGTCCCAGTCTTTGTGCTCCTTCTTGTTTCAAGTTTATTAACCACTTTGGGCCTAATTGCTGTTTGGACCTAAGTTCTTGTAGAAAACCTATTTTTTCTTTATTTATCCTGTCTGACTATAAGTTCGAATGTAACGCCCAATCAGCATCCTCTGGCTCCTCATGCACAGCTTCCATTTCTTATAGTCTGGTAGGCCTTACGCCCGACTGCTACAGATCAGTTCCCTATTGCCACCGATTCCGTTGTGGTGAGAGTTGACCGCCAACCAGAACGAAGCTTTAATGAAGCGACATGGAAACGTAGGAAGGACTTTTATTAAGGTAGATTAGGGAGAGGGTTTGGAAAAGGGGAACACTGGGATATTACGGATAACATATTAGTAATAATTTTGTAGGCTCAACACTTTACACTGTGCAAACCTATCACTGTAATTTAATTAACTTTACCTGTGTAATTTCTTTATTGATAATTATCTGTACATAACACAACAATTAGAATTTGTATAAATTAGTCTCTAAGTATAATACATTAATAGAATCTTAATACATTAAATAAGATGTAACACTATCACTATTTATACAAAACATGATAAGCAACAAGTCCTTTGTGAATTCATAACTTAGCTTAAGGCTCTAAAATGTTGAGTTTTAATTACTCCGTTGCCCTAGAAATTCCGTTACCAGTGTCAGATACAATGGTGTAATGACCTTAATGTTCGGTTTCCAAATATAATTACCAGTTACAGTGCCTAGGATTTTTCCTATTGTTTTTCAGGACTTAAGTATCTTTATCATAATTTTTAGGATATAATAATAAGGAATTTTGTGGTACTAATTATCTTATATCTGGGGATTTTTTAAAATGAGTCAGGTGATATGGTTAGTGGCTGTCTGAAGGGTCCTAATTAGGAAACCTAAATTTCCCCCCACAAACTCACTGACTAGGTGTGATCCTTGACTCAGTACTATCCTTTGTTCCCCCCATAGAATCTATATCTAAAGCCTGTTACATACATCTAAAAAACATTGCCAAAATGTGCACATATCTCACTAAAGACACTGCAAAAACTTTATTTCATGTATTCATTATCGACTATTGCAATTCCCTTCTTACTGGTCTTTCCCGAATCAGATTCTTACTCCTACAATCTATTTTTTCACACATCTGCTAGATTGATTTTCCTTGCAAATCGTTCTTTCTCTGCTGATCTGCTCTGGCAATCTCTACATTGGTTGTCTGTTTTTTACAGAATCCAATATAAAATACTTCTAACCTACAAGGCCATCAACAAAACTGCACCAACATACATCTCCTCACTTGTCTCACAATATCTCCCAACGTGACACCTACGCTCTGCACAAGATCTGCGCCTCTCACCCAGAGTCATTTCCTGCTTCTATTCCTGCTTACAGGACTTTTTCACCCACTTTGTGGAATTACCTCCCTTGCACTATAAGACTTTCCTCTAGTCTTCAAACCTTCAAGTGTTTTTGGAAGATTCACCTCTTTAGGCAAGCTTATAAAATTCCTCAACCACCCTCTTAAACTCCCTAGGTTACCCTATTACCACCCTTAATAGAGCTCACACAAGACCCAACTCTCTGACCCCCTGGTCAACATTGCTGTGTGACTGGAACATATTGCCCACTGAGCACTTTTTACCTTTGCAATCTGGCTGCACTAATATGCAATCTGTAGCACTTAACTTCATGCATCAAACTCCCATTGTCCCATAGATTGTAAACTTGTAAGCTCTTACCTCTCTGTATGTCTGAATTACCCAATATTGTTTTATTACTGTAAATTGCTGGTGCTATATAAATAAATGTTGATGATGACTGATGATGAACCTTGAGTTGTTGCTGTCTCTAGTTTCCCTCCTTGATCTCCTCTAATCTTCTTTCTTCTTCCTTATTTTCCTTCTTAAATCATTGACTCTCACTGCCAGGTACTTTCCCTCTCTGTTTATTAGTAATCCTTCAAATTCCTCCCTCTGTGTTCTTTCTCCATCTGCTATTTGTCTATGTCGTTATCAGCTCACTATAACTTTCCTCTTGCAGGCTCTCCCTGCCTGTCACTCCTGTTTTCTCTGTCTCTCTTCACTTGTCAGACTTTTCCTCCTCGCTATGGTACTCTACCTGTCACATGTCTTTTTCTGACTGAAATTTGTTTCTTATTTTAATATTACATTTAGTGAAATCTACCTTTTATGTGGTTGGAGTATGTGACACTTCTATTTGCTGGAATATTTTCTATGGCTATAGTCTTTTTCTATTTATCATTCTAATTAGGTCATTTTACCATAACCCTTTTCTTCCTGTTTTTTATTGTCTGTTTTTGCTTTTTTTATTTTTATGACTTTATCCATTTGGTTGCTCTCTGTCAGGTTTCCCAGAGGCGGTTCTCACTCTGAATACTTTCCTCTCTCTATACCCTATATCTGTCTTACATCCTGTCATTATCTCTCACTCGAATGTCTTCTTTTCTCTCTCTTAGGGATAGATTTACTAAACTGCGGGTTTGAAAAAGTGGAGATGTTGCCTATACTCTACAAAATGACAGCTAGAATCTGATTGGTTGCTATAGGCAACATCTCCAATTTTTCTAACCTGCAGTTTAGTAAATAAACCCCATAGTCTTTACTCTGCCTGTCTGTCTTTATTTTCCATTAGTCACAGTGTCTTTATGCTGCCTGTCAGTCTCTCTCTTTCTCTCCTCTCACTAAATGCTCCTCACTTCTTTAATCACTTCTCTCTTTATCTGACCACTGCTCTCTCTCTTTCACTCTAACCGCTTCTCTCTTCTCTAATGTCATTAAATACCATTCACACCCGGTTTTCCTACCTTGCTTCCCCATCTTCTGGAAGCAAAATAGGAAAAATATGCATTTATGACTTAGATTTTAAGTAAGAGATAGTTCCCTTTTAGACGAGCGAAATTAAATAGTGACAGTGTTGCATTCGTGTTTACACTTGCCTGAAAGAGTTAATGCAGGGAGGTGGGTTGGACAAGGATGTGGAGGGGAGGTACTAGTGGCTTTGTTAGGTGATGCATTTCCTGGTATAAGTCACTCGGGCTGCAGAATCCCACCCACCCACGCCAGTTTTATTAATCTTAGAGTTTATATTTGGGCATAAGACGGTTTCAGTAGGTTTAGAATGTTGGTGGGGAGGAAGGCACTGCGATCAGCAGCTGATATAGACGGCCCTATCGTGATTGGTCGCAGGTATCTGTCCCCTTACAAGGCAATCGGTTACTCTTGTCCCTTCCGTGGGGAGGGGCCTCGCCCGGCTCAGTGAGGGAGGGGGGGTGAGTAGTGAGGTGAGTGCAGTTTACTCTGACGCCAGGTTAGGGCCGGCCAAGTAGTAGGGTTATGAGAGAAGTGGGTGGACTTAAGGCTATATTGCCATGTCCACGCTTGGTTGGGTATCGCTGGAGCTGATCTCCAGTGCCCTTTCTCCGCCACCAGGGTTAATAGGTGATAATAAAACAGTTTTTAGTGCCACTTTACTCAAGTCTCCGTGTCTTTATTCTATATAAGTTGGTGATATTATTTAAGGTATTGTGTGGAACGAAGGGCATACACAGTGAACTATTTATAACCATCCTCACCTCCCATCCTTTTCTCACAGTATAACTTTAGTGGGAACCCTGCTGTTTGCATAGTTCACAAGCGACTCAGTACATATAATTAATAAGATAGATGTAAGCAGAAGGTGAGTGCATCTGATTTTAATTGTATTTTAATGGTGTTTGAAGCATATAGGTCAGTGTAGGACCTGCATATAATGAGCTACCCTTGACGCTGGGATGCAGGCTTAAATGTTTTGATCTAAGTATGAACCAATGCCTCATGTTTTCATTTTGCTAGATACACACAAAACTGCAGTGTAAAGGATAAGCTCTGACAATAATTGTCACAGCAGATATCATATATGATATGGGATTATTTCTTCTCTGGTTTTGTTTCAATTAATAACATACTCTGCTGATTCCTGAGCACAGGAAAATCTAACACACATCTTCATAACCAGTTCCTATCTGGATTACCGATTCAGACCATCCTTACTACCAGTGCATTCAGTCCCAGCAGAAGTATCCAAGGTGTGGGGGGAACAGAAGTGGATTTTAACCTGGAAAGTAGAAAACCCCATTTACCTTAAATTTTGGATAACATTTTCTGCACTGAACTTACCCTAGTCTCCCTGTGACCTTCTAGGGAACAATTACTCTGCTAATTCCGGATCTCTATAACAATGCATTTTACAGTCATCGCATTTATATAAGCAGATAAAACATCTTTACAGCAGAACACAAGAATATATTTATTTTGTTCTAACGGAAAGTATCACAACAGATCCTGCGACGTTCCTGTGCAAATCAATCATTTGCCATATGGCGGAAACACCTTTTGATGTGATAGAATAATTAGCTAGCTGTAAAACGAGGCAAATTATTTCTTTTAATCCCAAAGAAACAATTTATTCAATCCACCCTCTGCTGAGCATTGCTTTTTTTTTTTTCTTCTTTTTTTTTAGCATAGATGCTGAGGTATAACTATTTAAAAAGTTTGGTGTCTCTTTGCAAAAAGATAAGGAAAAAAAGAAAGAAAAATCAACCAGGAAGAGTTAGTTCAGTCACTTACTGCAAGAGCAGAGCGTACGAAGTGTAGGAGCCAGTCATCACTGGCACGCAATGTATATTATCCTGATAACTGGGTTTACACTAGAGATGAGTTAGCTGGTGCTTGTGAGTTGCATATAGACTTTCTTGTTCCTATTGGTGAAGGTCTGAAATGATGGTTGCCAGAGGACCTCCCACCTAACATTATGGGGTTAGATATATGTCGTTGGTTTACATCTTTATAGCCAAAGGTTTTTCACCAATCCATGGCAAGATTCTATCCTTAGTTTACATAAATACATATTATATTGTCTTTGTTTTCTTTCTTTTGTTAGTATAGTATGTTTATATATATACTTATACATAGTGCATATATATGTATATATAAATGTTTATATATGTAAATATATACATATATATGTATATATATATATATATATATATATATCATCATCATCATCACCATTTATTTATATAGCGCCACTGATTCCGCAGCGCTGTACAGAGAACTCATTCACATCAGTCCCTACCCCATTGGAGCTTACCTAACATACACACACAGACAGACAGAGAGAGAGAGACTAGGGTTAATTTTGATAGCAGCCAATTAACCTACCAGTATGTTTTTGGAGTGTGGGAGGAAACCGAAGCACCCAGAGGAGGGTTTCCTCCAGGTGCTCCGGTTTCCTCCCACACTCCAAAGACAAACTGGTAAGTTGATTGGCTTCTGACTATATTAAACCATAATTGTGTGTATCTGTATTCTCTGTAAGGCTTTGTGTAATATGTAGATGCTATATAAATAATAATAATAATCACTTTTACCCAATTAGTACTATCCCAATTTTTTTTTTACCAATATTCAACTGACTGGTCCTAAATGTTATATTTAGTGACGATTACCCCAAAACGACCAAAATTGACCTCAACCTCCAAAATTTGTGTTCCTAGCGATGACCCTGATCACCTTTCTTCCAAGCTTAGAAATTGTGCACATGGCTGCATTGCATACATTTGCAAATGTGAACAGAAAAAAGGATTCACATTCCGTTTTGTCTCTCAATATCTAAGAAAAGAGGAACGTGACAGTTAAAGGGAAAGAGAAGGAAAAACTCATTTGTGGCCACGGTGCTGATTGCAGCTCGTGGTTGGTATCTCACAAGAGTTACCTGGGCGGTGACTGAAACGGATGAGCTCCAATGAAACGGCTGCATGGAGCAGCTCCCGTGGCAGCATTCAAGCCTATCCCATAGGTGCCATGACATTTCCCTTTAGGTGGTGTTTCCAAGGTCCTCAGCAAATCAACTGTGCCACCATCACATTAACGGAATGGACAGAGCAAGTAAAAGTTATTGCTCGTCTCAAGGAATGTAGGATGACAATCTAGAATGAGATAATTTTGTAACAGGAGTTTACTCGTCCCTCTAGAACAGATGTTGAGGAACGAATCAAAACACAATCAACTACTTGCTTTAGGGATGTGATAAAAGAAGTTTTTGAGAGAGAAGCCGAATAATGAGATGAAAGAGTTGAAGGAAGCAATGACCTCACTGAGAGTAGAGATATAATTTTTTTAAGGAAATTGCAGCTGGCACACTCGCAAAAATATCTTAGAGACAGAGGATGGAGTGCCAAAGACCGATCTTACGAAACTGACCCTTGTGGCTACAAAACTCAGAACCAATGTTGTGCAGAAAGTGTGGAAGAACTGAACACTTTGCTTGACTCCGCTAGTCACGTACACCCGAAACTCCATCACCTGCTTCGAGTTTCAATTTAAACTAAAGTCAACCTTTTATTCATTCTTGGGCAGTTGTATTAAACTCGCAGAGAATGTCTGAGTGTCATACTGTTGCGTTCTTGTTACTAGATGGTATTGGCGCAGCCGTGCGAGGAGGCGCGGAGTCTAACGCACCCCTGGTATTCACCAGGGACCCCCGCAAGGGAGTTTGGGCTTAGTTGCAAGGGGATGCGCAGGTTGCAGTTCTCCAAGACGGCCACCAGCGTAGGAACAGATTGGACAATGCGTAATCAATCAACCCGGGTTAGAACCAACGGGCAGCAAGGTACAAGAGGAGAATCCAAGGGCGCTGACCGCCGAGCGGGAGTGCTTAGGCGTCCCGTTGCCTAGCAATGGGATGCGCCGGGGACCGTGCATGTGTGCTCGGCAACCTGGATGTAGGGGAAAGCGTCCCGTTGCAAGGCGACAAGCTGCAGAGGCAGGCGACCGCCTCTCGCACCAGAGTCAGTGCACATACAATATAAATGTTGTGATCTTGTTAAGCTTATGATGGGATTAGGGAAGGAATGAGATGATTTTCATTTTATTTTTTATTTTATATAACTGTTTATTTCATTGTTTCATTTTATTCCGTCTAAAGATATTTTTTTTTTTAGCTTTATTAAAAAAAAAATATTTTACTTGGGTAGGCCCCATACACAGAGCACTGTATCTGATAGTTTTTCCCTGCACACTAATGTTATTAGATCTGGTGCAACATAAAAAATGTCACCTCAGGGTCACCGGTCCATAGTCAACCTACTGTGGTCAGTCAGCAAGTGATTAAAATACATAAGTCCATGAAGAGCTAGCTTCTGATGAGTCAATGGCCCTCTAAGCCCTAAAATACAAGTTGGTTTATATAAAATAGTTATTAATAACATTAACAAATATTAATGTCCAATTTTCAGGAGCTTATTAGAACAAACTATCTTATATATGATATAAGGATGTGGTTAATTTGAGTTTTATTTATAACACTGTTGCCCATTTTTTGTCTTCTTGTCTGGAATAAAATGGGTCAATAGTTGCCTCTGTTAGTAATTTTTTGTCTTTCAGGAACTAAATGGGTAAACCTCCGCCTCTGAACCAATTTTACATGTAATCTTAGATCCATGAAGAGGTTCTGAGTTCTCAGTCAAGTGCTAATGAATTCCACATGAAGTTAAATTTCAAATCACTTACATAATGTGTACACTTGACTTACTCCTAGTTTCTTTTCTTATCCCATACACGGCCATTTATGACTTTTCCAGACAAGAGGGTCCTTGAAACGGTAATTACAATCGCTTTCTTACCCATTCCTGGCTCTAAGAAAGTCTCATTCTGAGCCACTTATGACTATGAAGCTTATATTCCCAGGACTATAGTGCCTTTCAGCAGCTTCTGTGGGAGTTGTGGATAATTATATGTAAACGAGCTCAATGAATGTGTTATCTTATAACATTCTGCTCATGCCATGTAATGTGCGTGTGTGTGTGTGTTGTGTGTGTGATGAATGAAATTTGCAAATTGGTTCCACTGAATATGTACCTCATTTGCCAGCAAAATATTACATGTTTCTCCAGCAGAATTTGGCTGTCCTTCCAAACCATAACACACAGCAAAATGAATTGACCATTATAACCCCAACTTTTGGAACACTCTAGGGAACGCTCTACATTTTTTTGGCTACTGCTCCTGACCTAGTGATGGGCAACACACTTCAAGAGCCATATGTACTGCCCTCAAACCTTCAAAGTACAGCCGATTACCCTTAATATGGATCCGCAGATTACCCTTAATCTCAATAATAATATAAAACCATACATTTAAGAAAAAAAGAGGCACCAATCTGTAATAACATCTCAACATACATTTTATTGCAAGATTAACAAGTGTTGCAAGCTAAACAAAATTTGGAAATTTATTGTGACTTCTGGGTGAGCAGATTTTCCACCAGCCTTAGAAAACTAATTGTAATGCCAGGTACACACTGCAGAAAATTACTGCAGATGCGATTTCTGTAACGATTTTTACCAATGACTGAAAGTCCCGATGAGCATGCAGAGTTATGCGTACACACCAACATGATTTACCATCAGATCTGTGCTCTACATATGTCATAGCCATTGGCTGAAAAGATCGTGACTCTGTACACTCTACAGATATCTGCCTACACTGCTGGTCGTAGGTGCGTATACACTTCCCTGTTTGCCAGACATTGTCCTTTCATTGATAGTGCTTTTTAGTCACTGTGGGTTAATCTTGGGGAATAAGGTGGAGAAAGTGGAGTGTGTTCTAGCTATTGAATTATTTCCTGAGTAATCAGATCTAGTTTAGCATTTAGTGGAAGAAAATACAATACTGTTCATACGCCTCTTAAAAAACATGTAAGTACATGGAAGAAATCGTGAGATGGTGCTGTAAACCATAGCAACCAATCAGACACTTGATTCCATTTCCATTTCCATTTCCTGAACTGATTTAGAAAAAATTACAATTGGAATCTGATTGGGTGCTAGTTTTGTAAAGTTGGACGCAAAATGCGTTGTCCTGCATACAATACGCGTTTTACTTCTGCACATCCCCACAAAGCACTAGTTATGGTAAAGGCCATGTGTAGACTGAGTCGCCTCTTGTGTTTACAGCTTCTTGTGACCCTTTATGACTGAAGTGGCAGAATGGGGGACAGAGAGTGCGTGCAAATGTGTGTTGGAGTAAATGAGACTTATTTAGATTGACACACAGAGGCTTATGCATCTGCCAGGAGACAGGAAACTAGCAGACGTTCAATCGCTGGTGGAAATGACTAACTGATAATGATGACAATCAGCTAAGAAGTGTCATGCTCAATATAGTGTATAAAATTTGTCTTAGACGGAACTTGTGTCCAACAATACATGAGCCCCCACTTGTGCAATTGGTTTCGTAAATGTCCTTCAAACTGATTTAAGATCTAGTCCTACTCTAAACAGGTGGTTTCTCTATTCATGGATTTTTGGATTAAATTAAGAATTTTGGAATTGTCAGTACATTTGACATCTTTGTTTGTTACTGGGTACTGGCATAGGCAAGCCTGCCAATTCTAGCAACTTTCCTGGAACAGTCCCTAGATCCAGTGGCAAATGTGGTAAGAGTTGGCTAAAAAAAGTTTGTGGCCTCATCAGAAATGGGTGTAGCATAGTAACATAGTTACATAGTAACATAGTAACATAGTTGATAAGGTTGAAAAAAGACACCAGTCCATCAAGTTCAACCTATTTTGGATCTCCTGCGATCCTGCACTTATATTTGAAATTGATCCAGAGTAAGCAACCGCCACTCTGTTTCAATTGTGAAAATCCCCCCGACCCACTATTGCAGTCCCATTTTTACCCTATATCCACTACTATCCTTCATTTTAATTATCGGTCGTATCCCTGGATACACTTTCTGATAAAAAATTGTCTAACCCTTTCTTAAACATATTTATTGAATCTGCCATCACAACCTTCCCTGGCAATGAATTCCATATCTTGACTGCCCTTACTGTAAAGAACCCCTTCCTTTGCTGGTTGTGAAATTTCCTCTCCTCTAACCTTAGGGGGTGACCGCATGTCCTGTGTATAGTCTTGGCAGATGTTTTGTTGTGCTGTCTGAGCATATCAAGGTGTGAGCTATTTTGCCACTATTTTCAAATTTGCTGTAATGAAGTAGGGCATACGTATTTCAATAAGGAAACAATATAAAGTGAGGTAATACTATGCTATATATGGTACTAAGTGGAATAAACTGGGACAACCTGTGGTCTTCCAGCTGTTGCTGAACTGCAAGTCCCTGAACACACTGTAGACTTGCTGGCACTTGTCGTTCCACAACAGTTTCAGTGTCATCAGTAACCTACTTCTGTTGTAGAACAATGTGTGACAGAACAAGATGACATTGGCTATTATAGCAGAGGTAGTATATATCGATATATATGGCATGGTGCCTATAGTATGGATTGGGCACTTTGCAGTGCTATGCTAAGAGACTATAAAAGAACTTATTCTGTGGTACTCATTACCACAACAGTGTCAACCCCGACAACGTTTTAAACTACATAAGAATAACGATGGCTATAAGGCCTACAGTAATAAAATACCTCATACTTACCTACTTTCTTCAGCTCCCTTCCGGGAGCCAGCCAGTGGAGGGGGGCGTGAAGGGGCGGGGTGGCCGAAATCGCGTCATTTCGGCCCCGCCCCCTGTGACGGCATGACGCAAATTGCGTCATTTGACAGCGGGGGCGGGGCCAAACGCCGCGATTCACCGGGAATCGCGGCGTTTGGGATCTAATTCTGCCCACTTCACTAGGAAGTGGGGCACTTCCTAGTGAAGTGGGCAGAATTCGGGAGATTGCCACACTCGCCCGGGAGACTCTCACAAAATGCGGGAGTCTCCCGGACATTCCGGGAGAGTTGGCAAGTATGAAATACCTACTTACAATATGTCAGACATGCAGCTTGTCCGGAGCTTTAAATCACTGTGCAGTGTCCAATCTGAATGCCCTAAACACCTACAGTATGATAGGACGCCATTTTATTATGGACACACTGAAAATGACGGTTTTAAAGCGGCAATACCCGGAGCTCACTCCTGTATAATGGAATACAGGCGTGGGGTCCGGGTATTGTCGCTTTAAAACTGCCATTTTCAGTGTGTCCATACTTTATTACTGTAGGCCTTATAGCCATCGTTAGTCCCATGTCGTTTAAAACCTTGGTTCACATTGCCGCTTTACCGTACCCCACCCACAACATACTTGTTTGTAAAAGATAAAAAAAAGCTTCTGATGAGATCCTCAAGGACACTTTACAACTTAAGACTCAAGGAAGGTTCCAAAGTCCTTTGTAAAGACTTTCTAGATTCACTCTCTTTGTGGTTTTAACTGCTATAATTTTGCTCATGTTTTGAAAAGTCTTTGACAAGGATTATAGCAATTCTGCCCTCCTGTGAGCTCCATGCTGCTGACGACCGAATGAGATTTAAACCCTGCAATTCTTATAAAAAGCAGAATAGAGTAATACCTGCTATTTCCCCTACAAGTTACGGAACGGCTCACTCTTTGAGGTCAGAACAGGGAGGGGGTGACAACATTGTGTGTAAATATCTAATCTGGATGGGTTTCTGCCTGCTGTCATGTTGACCAGAGATTGACTAAAGTTTGATGAACAAGTACATACAAAGGCAAAGTGAGTCAGAGCATTAGACAGGTTGCATAACGTTGCATCTCAGTTATTATTACAACATGAGTGTTATAGGTCTGATACCTTTCAAGTATTAATTCTTAAAGAACATTTAAAGGCAAACTAATATCAGTTTATATATTTCATTGTTTTGTGTGCAAGAAAGTAATAGTGAAAACACTCTCTTTTTCTGTTCTGTCTGTATACCTTTTTGCATATTTGCCAACTTGTATAACCTCCCAAAGGGGAGGTCAAGTACAAGTGCAGGAGGAACATGGTTCCGTTCCCTAATATGTAATGCTTAGCAGAAAGGCCGAATGATGTGAATTGCATCATTAATTCATACTTCCCGACTCTTATGGGAATTTCCGGGAGGTTCACGAATTTTGGAAGGATGGGCATCCTCCCGAGTCTTGGTGTAGGTGGAGCCTAATGAAGCAATTTGAATCACCAAGCCCAAAAGCCCCCATTAAGCAATGCTGAGGGTGGGGACACAGTGACATGATGGTGTTACTACATTCCCTTCTGCACTTGTCCCCTGACCTGTCCTTGGCAAGTATGCATTAAGCCCCACCTCTGCTGTGACCCGGGAGAGTGCCTATACTCCGGAAGTCTAGGAGGACTTCCTGGAATTAGGGAGCCTCCTGGATATTCCTGGAGACTAAGCAAGTACGCCTTTTTGTGAGAAGCCGTGAATTTTTGTATACACGCAGCTGAAAGCAATGAGCGGCTCTTGGTCGTCTTCCCTCCCACCTGCTGTAAGCAAATATCTGTTATAAAGATAGAGTACCTGCAATAGGGAAAGGGAGTTGTACAAATGGTGGTGGCAGACAGGAGTTTATAACACACAAAGATGTAGAAGCGTATAACATATTAGCAATATAACTGCTGTCTGTAGCAGATGCTGTCATAGAATGTACAGAACGTCTACATATATAGTATTACTCCATTACATAAATTATATGAGTAAAAATATGTTTGAGCGCTATTATTGTGGTGTTTGACAAAATGTAACAATAGAAACCACCTATAAATAAGTTTGTCCCTGTAATAGTTCAGATTTAATATTAGTATTATATACTTCTGACAAGATCCATGCTACTAAAGTCACTAAGGATCATTTATGAACATTGCGGATGTGTTGTTGTTTCATGGACATATGCCACTTATATTATGTTATAACGTGCATGAGCTGTTGTACCAAGAGACTGCAGGAAGTTGGTGAAAACATGCAGCTCCTTCTGATAGGTGTTGGGAAATTCTATAGAGAATGTGGTACAGCCACAATAACGCTGCAAATACTGTGCTCAATTACAAAACTATAGTATCATCATCATCATCATCATTTATTTATATAGCGCCACTAATTCCGCAGCGCTGTACAGTGAACTCATTCACATCAGTCCCTGCCCCATTGGAGCTTACAGTCTAAATTTCCTACTATAGACACACACTCACACACAGACAGACAGACAGACAGAGACTAGGGTCAATTTTTGATTGCAGCCAATTAACCTACCAGTATATTTTTTGGGAGTGTGGGAGGAAACCGGAGCACCTGGAGGAAACCCACGCAAACACAGGGAGAACATACAAACTCCACACAGATAAGGCCATGGTCGGGAATCGAACTCATGACCCCAGTGCTGTGAGGCAGACGTGCTAACCACTACGCCACTGTGCTGCCCATGTAGTAGATTTCATTGTGCGATAGAACATATTCCAATGTACTTCAGAGGATTCTGACTGCGGAAGTTCAGAGAAAATCCTAGTTAAGTGAGTGTTGCAGAACTTTAAGACATATATGAGGTAATACCAAGCAGTATTTTAGGAGAGACATTTAAAAGGTGTGATTAATTATGAGGGTAGTTTAAAACTGTTTATAGACATAGTTTGTATGGAACTTTCTACTTTTTCCTATTGTGCTCCTATCATAGACTGCAAAATGTTACACAACAAGTCTGATGCTGAGTTGTACATATGTCCGCTGGCATTGTGTACAAAAAGTTTCATGGCAGACTGACACTTCTTTATGACCGGTGAGGCGGAATAGGAGAGGGAAGGGGCAGTCTAACGTAGGCTGAATACAGTAAGGGTGTAACGGGTGCCTAGGGAAAGGGACAACACTACCTGTAAATCCCTTCCCGAATTCCCAGGTACTTACCTGATCCTGAGGAATGCCTATAGGACCGTACACTCCTCACAAAGAACCCTGTGGTCTGCCCTTGGTGTGCAGACCCCTTAGCACCTCTTTTGAGGGATGGTCGCCGCCTCCTCTTGATGGTGGTCTGCAACCCTCCAAATCTGTGCCTAGGATACAGGGGACACACAACACAGCCACCCACAGAGCCATCTACCCTCTCAAATGTGCATCCCACACTAGTGCTAACGACAGCAACAACAAAGCAGCTCCCTGATCCTAACAACAAACTAAGTGTTCAGACGCTGCAAAACGTTACCGCTAATATCACTAGGTGTGGTGCACTACACTAGCTTGAAACCCCACAGTCACACAGACACGAATGCAAAGGCTGCAGAGTGAGAAAACCAAAAGCCTTCCTTTAATGGGGGCCTGACTTCTGGATCCTGGAAAGAAATTACACAAGGGAAATATACAGAATAATTTACAGTACTATGCTATAAAGTACAGGGTAATACGTGACCACTACAGAAACGGCCACTCAATTAGCACCCAGGGAAACAGACCAGGCATGGTCTCACTACGAGAAATGCCCCCTAACAATTGCGGAGCCAACTTCCTGGGACCCCAGGATAATTCTGGCTGTCATTGCTGTCACAGACTGATCTGGATTGACCCCACCTCAGACTTATAGCATGAACCTAATTGACACCTCACGGCTAGAGCCTGAATTATAATTGCTCCCACAGCCATAAAGACTGATTGAATGTGTCCCACAGACCTAAAGTATGATTTTATGTGCCCCACAGGTATAAGCCTGACTTAACACTGTGCCCAAAAGAAAACAATAGGAATCCTACTAATGAATCCTAGCTACTCGGGGCCTTGTGCCCGCTATTGCTCAACCAACCTTGTGCATGAAATGCACCACGGGCCTTATGCCCGACTTACCTAACGGAGTTATACTTACCTGCTTCGTGCAGGAAACTAACCTTTCCTTCTAGGACTTTTCCAGATCCTCCAGAACCTCTTCTCCGGTTCAGTGCTTCTGCTCCTACTCTTCTGACAGGGGCCCTCTCAGTTCTTGCTTTATCCCAGCTTCCTGGAGCTCTTCTCCGCTTACCTCTCACCGGTGAACACTGGACATCCCCCGACATCTACTCACTTCTGACTGAAATAGCACTGGGTGCTTATATAAAAGCCAGCAGTACATGGTGATGCATTGAGACTTAATTGGCATGTTGGGCTGCCAAAAACTCAAATGGCCATCTAAGAGTCCTGATTGCCTCATCGTTAAGGCCACTGTTTGGCCAACAGTGAATTGTTGCCGATTTCCTGTTGCCAGTATTGGGACCTGTGAAGAAGCACTTTCCATTGCTGGATCCCGGGAGCAGTGAGTTTACTTTGCTTCTTTCCTTCTTTCCTCTTTTCTTCGCCCTCTTCACAGGCTCTGCTCCTCTTCTTTTCTTTGCCCTCTTCATATGCGGGGGCAAACCTTCTCACAAGGGCATGTTCACGCAAATGCGGCTGTGGCAGATCAGCACAAAGACGTATATATGTCTGGAGCTGTATCTTTTGTACGGCAGGTGCAAATACACTAACTAGCCGCTTCTGATTGGCTGATTTCAGATTCACTTCTGAAGCTGATAGGCACCATGTAGCATACATTTCAACCAATTACAATGCAGCATATCTTTTTCCTGTGTCAGGTTATAAAATTGTAATAAAAGTGAAAAAAGTAGTAAAGGGAAATTGATATTCAATATTCCATGGCTACTACGTCTTTCAATCTGGTTGAGATGGGCAAAGTTTTCAAAACTGTTCTTTGAAATATTCGCTTTGTTATGCATTTGGCTGCGAACTCTTCTCTTCTCTACTGAAAATATTTGAGCTTCTGGTTCAAATTACAGGAAATGATCACACACATTAAGAAAATGTTGAAGCTTCTTGCTCTATCCACCTGATCTAGCCTGTCCCATTCTGCACATTAACTCCTATGGGGGAGCGGGGGGAAGGAAGTCTGGGAGATAAAGTGAAAAGCATTTTTATATAGATGAACTATAGAAATCGAGAGCCCAGGGAGCATACAATACCTTTTGCCAAGAGATGTCTAATTTCCCCATCTCTTCTTTCCAGCAATGCCCAATTAGAATTAATGAAGCAGAAGGGGTCTTTATTTGTTCAGCAGAATAAAAAGCAATTAGCCAAATGTGGATTGCATGCTAAGAGTAAGGAAAAATTGACATGAATTTTATATTTATTGAAGAAACAAATGAATTCTTGTTGAGAACAAAGGTTGTTTGGAGCAGGTAAGTGATGGTAAAGACATCTTTATTCTAATTTACTTTATCATTGATTATTCTATGTATTGTTTTACAGGGGAATCCTAAAAACATGATCTTCTGGGATCTTTGGTGTGAAGGTTGACATTTTCTTATTTCTTATTGAGGTGTCCATTTTTGGATTAATATCAATGCATTTTAATACACCACATAATAATGTACTATAGATTCTCACCTAGAAATGCAGAGTTCTGGGGGGTGACAGACTGCCCCTTGTTTCTTTACCTTAAATTTTTTTCCTATTTATGACTACCAGCAAAGGAAATAATGACTTTTTAAAATACCTCGTAAAATATACCCATACCTTCTGTGAGGAAGACTGGGCTAGTAGAACACTATAGCAATGGGAAAGCGGAGCGGAATAACAGAAGACGTCTGAGGAGTGAATAATAATTAAAATCCAGTACATGGAAACAGCAGTTTACTGGGGAGCGCTGTGTACTGTGTGAAGCAGGCAGATAAAAGGATCTGATGAGCTGAGACATTCCACTAGCATTCTCCATGCTTCTTGATAGCTCAACTAGTGACTGAAGCTGTCTGTGTAAGGAACAGTATGTGATTTGCTGTAGCTTTCTTACAACCTCAGCAACCAGTCAGATTTTAGTTATCATTTTCTAGAATGTATTCGATAAATGAAAGCTAGAATCTGATTGGTTACTCATACTTGCCAACTCTCCCTGAATGTCAGGAAGACTCCCTGAAATAGGGGTAATCTCCATCACTCCCTGAAGAGTCTGGCATTCTCCCTGATGCTGAGCCAGTACAAGACGTGGTTGGCTTCGCCATCTGTGGCATGATGACACAGTTCAGAAATTGTGTCCTATGTCCATGTATTAATGCCTATAGAGGTGGCCATTTTCATGGAGACCAAGATTTAACCAAAGACTGACGGGTAAGACAACATGACTTCAGTAATGGAGACAGAAATGTAAAAGACACTTCAATCTCTAGAGATTCAATAGCTGCTTTTCTTTAATGCATAGTTTCCTACTCTCCCGGAATGTCCAGGAGACTCCTGCAATTCTGGGAGACCTCCCGGCTCCCTGGAGAGCAGGGCAACTTCCCGTTTTCGCCCCCACAATAGATAAGTGGTGGGGGCGGGGCTTAATGTCACAAATATTGTGGCATGTTTAGGGGCGTGGCCAAAATATGTGATTCGTCAAGCCCCGCCCCCACATGCCCACTTGGCCCGGGATCTCCCTGAAAAGTTGGCATGTGTGTGGTTACTATGGGCAACACCTCCACTTTTTCTTTTTAGAATGTTTGATGAATCTACTCTTTAGTATGGCACCTGTTAAATCACTTCCCCACTTTAGACTTGGTGCCACGTAAGATTATGGTGTTTTAGGCTTTCTCCTGACAATACAACAATTGCATGAACATGCACTTTACTGTACTCAGTGGGGGGAATTCAGTTAGCCGTGAAGTGTCTCTGGAACGTCTGTGAGACACCTCGCGGAGGGGATTTCATAGAAATCGCTGAGATTTTTATCGCAATTGCCGGAAATGTGCGCTGCGTGATGTTCGCGCACCACATCGTTGGCAATTAAATTCCCCCCAATATATGACATTCTTGATAAGTGAAGCAGAGCACTAATATCTTTGGGTTGTTTTGTTTAAGACTCAATTGATGTGATCAATCCCACTGATTTGGAACTGGTTTGTTCACGGCTCAACTTTGTGAGCTGGAGGTAAAAATGTTGACATTCTGAGGGTAAAAGTGGTGATAAAGTGGAGGTAATAATGAAGATAATTAAACTAGAGGCAAATGTGGTGATAAAATTGATGCAAAACAGCTAATAAATTGGCGCAACAATGGTATTTAAGTAGAGATAATATCGACACTAATTAAAGTGCAGGTAAAACTGGTGATAAAGGAAAAAGTGGATGTAACCTTTAACTTTTAGTTTATTACCCTTTTATGTAAAGTTTACTACCGATTTTTTCACCACTTTGCTACCACTTTTACCTACGAAATTATCCATTTTTTTTACCTTCAGTGTATCACGTTGCTTTAAAGTTTAGTGATGAATTATCGTCATCTAGTAAAGTAGAGGAACCATGATTGACTTTACGCTAACTAATTATGATTTGAAACCTTAGCTTTTTAAAAGAATACATAAAATCTAAACATTGTTTGGGTGACTTCACAATAATGAAAAACAAAAAGAGTAGAGTAAACCATTCACAGATATACTGTAATAGCCCAACAAAGGAATAACAATGAGTAACTTCTGAAATTTAAATGGAGAAATGTAGGGGCTGTAATAGAAGTCATCAGACTGAGGGATTGGGAATGGATGAATGCCAGCAAGTCATTGAGTACTATTCCAAACACAATTACATTGCACTAATAGTGCATAATAGTGTATAATGAATTATTATCATCACTCTACAATGTCACCATTGCAACAGATTTCACATGATTCTGGACCTCAAGATAATATTTCTACTCTGATATTATAACAGTCCACCGCCAACAATAAGCTATAAGGATGCAAAGGAAGGAAAATATGCCAAAGAATTTCAACAGAATTATAAATGGCTACAAAGCCGACATGTTCAGGGTGTAACGGAACCGGATGATGAATGTTCACCTACAGCAGTGTTTCCTCAGGAACCCCTAACAGTGCAGGTTTTCCAGGTGACAAGGGAAATAATTATACCACCTGTGGATCTTTCACAATGTGTCGCTGCGGAATTAGTGGCGCTATATAAATAGCTGATGATGATGATGTGTAAGTCAGTAATGAATACACCTGTGCTCCAGCAAAGAGAATTATGGAAAACAAGCACTGTTAGGGGTACCTGAGGATTGGGTTTGGGAAACACTGACCTATGGGAAAAGGAGTAGCAAGTAAGGGCCCCTCAATAAGTTCTGCTCCTAACTGGACCCTGCAAGTGTCTGTGCAGAAAGCTAGGATGTGCACACTCTCCTCCTGCTCACTGATGAACAGCAGATGCTTGTTTGGGAGGCAGGGGAAGTGATAACTGAGGTGGGGAATGTACAGAGGAAAATCCAGTGAGCAACTCAGCTTCAAAGGACTCACAACAATGCCCTGGATTAGTGCAGCACCCTGCGTTGGTGATGTCCTCCACTGACTCCTGTTATGTGACACAGAGCTGGAGCAGGAGAAGTTGATCCCACTACACAGAGCCAATGCACACATAGGATGCAGCAATTTGTACCACATCTCTGTCATGCCTTCTTAATATATTTGGATGCCTCCCTTGCGGGTAATGGGCCTGAATTGCCTACATTTCTATCACTTGGCAGTCAGAAGTACTCTCACACAACAGATCTGGTTAGCCCGGGCTTCTGGATGCACAGTACTGTGCATGCTGAATCTTGTAGACAGAAGTGGGAATCTCAGCCTTCTGCTTCTTACCTTAACAGGCGAGAAGTGGGGGTGGCGTCCTCTGCTCCTCAAACTTGGAGTGTAGCGCTGGGCTGTGATGTTATTACCAGCGTAACGCTGATATAGGGGAGAAAATCAGATGCTTCCGGCTGGGTGGTGCTGCAGGGGCATTAAAAACACTGTATGAATGACATTATGCTACTCATTCCCTGATTTAGGGGCCCCCTAACCATCGGTGCCGTAGGCAACCACCTAGGTTTGCCTAATGGTAGTGCCGGCCCTGTTCAATTCTTAGAAGAAAATAATAATATTGTTTCTCATACAATGTATATATTTTCCCTCGCACTAGAGAAAAATATGAATGACACCAATGCTATGTGGATTAATTAGCAGATTTCATTTTAAGAATAAAGTTCACTCTGTAGATGATTTTACAAATCTTAAATAAATGTGGGTACCAGTTAAATGTCCCACAGGAAAGATCATGCACAGCAGCAGCTGCCATTGCGTTTGATGCATAAACTGGCAGCATTTAGCATGCGATTGCTAAGTAATAATTTATATAGAATAACAGAACAATTATCTGTTCTTTTCAGTTAAAATAGAGAATGCTGCTCAGATCTGTAGAAAAGTTCTATGAGAAGCATTAGATGACAGCTTGTACAGATATGTACAAAATTCCAGGAGTGTAACAATAGGCGATGCCTCAGAGGTAAGGGGGCGGCTGGTAATGCTGGGTCACACCTCCCCCCCTTCAGACCTCAAAGGAGACCAATGCTTTGCTATGTTGAGGGCAGAGGGGGCCCGGAGACAAGAAAGGCATCATCGAACCCCTACTCAAATTTTGTTATGGGTCCCGATGATGCACTGTTCCACCCCTGCAAAAACCCTATCCTAATTTAATGGGGTCTTTCCAACAATTGGGGGTGGTGGTTTTACATACACATGCCCTAGTCTAGAACATTTGTTATGATCACTCCCTAAAAAAACTAGCCATGGAATGCAGCTGTCCCTTTGTTCTTACTTGCACTGGGAACCTCTACTAGAGAGTGCTGTGGGAGAGCTGTAGAAGAGAAGAGATCCATTTCACCAGAGGCAGAACATGGTATGGCCGGCCTCATAGCAAATTTTGAGGGAAGGCACAGAGAGTACCATCCACCCCTCTCTATGCTCAGAAGATAATTGCCAGGCATCCATTCCACCAGAGCCCTTGGCTTCTGCACCCCATAGCAGCTGTCCCCCCTGCAGTGGCATTCGGCCTAGACATCACAGTAACTATAGTGACCCATGGCTTCTGGTTGGATGAATGCCATTGTTATACAACCAGAAATGGACTGTCAGATTATGTTCCAGGACCTCTTCTACAGTCCTCTTCACAATCTTATAAAGGAGTGTTTGTAGTTCGTTGCACTTGCTAGTCATCACTATGCAGAGTGTATGCAAGGTGCACTGCAAAGTATTGTCAATACAGGGCAGCATAACAAAAGCTCAAGTTCATATAATTTATCTTGATTTGGTGTGCCTGAAGAATTAATTGTTCTAATTAGTCATTATTTCCGCCGGCTAGTGGCTAACACACTTATTGATCATTACGAGAATAGGTCTTTCTATGGTCATTCACACTTGCTGGTCATCATCACTAAGACTGTGTTTTCAGTGCAATACAATGTAATGCCAGTTCAGTGAAGCATAGCAATATATGTTCAAATTCTTGCAGCTTCTCCTAAACTGGATTTATCCTTAAGAATCACTAGTAATGATTATTTAATTTTGACCACTGTCAATCAAAATATATAATGCCCTCAAGTAGTGTTGCTGCTGACACAAATTCCAAAGTACCAACAACAGCAGTATTTGGTCACATTTTATTTGCACATCTCATTCATCACAGCAAGAACTTTCATTACCTTAAAGACTGATAAAACAGGCCCAACTCAACACCAAATGTCAGTCAGTCATCCCAAGCATTCCTGAATCATTAAGAAGGCTTCATGCACAACCACAGAGTGGTTTAAAAAATACAGTACTGTTTACTTGAAGGAAATGTTCCTTTCTTAGAGCGCTCCCTCTTTCTAATCGAGCCCTACCCATGTAGCAAATAGGAGGGTCATCCTCAAGCTTGTCTCCTCCTTTTACCTGAAACCACTTCAAGCCAACTGCGCTGTTTGCTCTTAACATGGGACGTGGTAGTGTGCCTATGCCTCGTCCATAGACCTCATATATAAATATATAAATTATGTAAATATGCTCAACAATAACCTCCCATTTCTAAAATTCTAGAGAAGATAAGCGAAGAAGACACACAAACAACTATAAAGAAAAATATTAGATACACTCTTCAGAGTCAACAAATCCTGACGTAAAAAGAAATGCAATTACTTCCACAAAGCAATCAAGCATATACAAGTAATAACAGCAAAATAGAAATACTACTTAATACTAAATACTAAAATTATTGTTTTCAACACGCAAGTGAAACATCAACCCTAACAACAAGTATTTACAGCAATGCACCAGAGCATAATAACAGTAAAAAAAATTCACAATTTCAGACCTAATATAAAGAATACCATAAAAGTATGAAATGAAGCAATAATACATAACCCCCAGTATAATTACAATCCTTGGATAAAGACTCCTGCAAGCCCTGATTTCCTTCTATGTCTGGGAAGTTCTCCTTAGAATTTTCTCTTGCACCATTCTTGTCAAAGTTCATCAAACTTTTTATAGTACATTTCAGGGATATTATTATCTGGCATCAAATGATACCCAGGTATTTTCTTTGCCTTTGTTATTTCTAACTTCTGGCACATAACGTAAAATTCAAATATAGCATACTGCTGTAAACAACTTATTTAATTTCTACACCGTTTATATAAAAATATCTCTTCTGTTCTAGTTTTATTTATTGCAGCAACATCGTCCAGGCAATTACTTTACAACATCCCTTTTGACTACTGTTTATGTTAAATCAATATGATGGTGAGAACGCGTTATCCAAAGATGCAATCACTCAATCATGCATTTTTCATCATGCGACCATGGCCTTATCTGTAAGGAGTTTGTATGTTCTCCCCGTATTTGCGTGAGTTTCCTCCGGGTGCTCCGGTTTCCTCCCACACTCCAAAAACATACTAGTAGGTTAATTGTCTGCTATCAAATTGACCCTAGTCTGTGTGTCTGTCTGTCTATGTCTGTCTGTCTGTCTCTCTCTGTCTGTCTGTGTGTGTGTATGTTAGGGTATTTAGATTGTAAGCTCCAATGGGGCAGGGACTGATGTGAGTTCTCTGTACAGCGCTGCGTAATTAGTGGCGCTATATAAATAAATGGTAATAATAATAATAATAAAGCATTGAAAATCCCTGTTAATGATAGAGACAGACACTTCTACTACACAATTTCTTTCAGGTGAACCATCACTGCCGCTGTAAGCACAGACATATCAGTTTACAGCTCCTCCTGGCCTCAGGTAACAGAGTTGTACCCCCTTATTGACTACATTGGGGTACGGTTAGAAAGAGTGGAGAGTTTAAATTACGAAATACAAAAACTCTCCTGCTCCAGTTCAACGACAGCTTGACTTGCCTTGAATAATACAATAATGAGACCACTTGATTCAGGCCCACATGCACATTCACTAATTTTGTGAGCGTATATTAAAAATAATTTTGCCACTTTCATTCGCACACAAGAAAGACAATATATTCTGTATTATAGAGTGGTGATTATTTAAATCAAACCTAATAGCAACTGCATTTTATTGCTATGAAAACAAATGTATAAAAAAATGTTTCTTGCGCTTATTGCCAGGTTGTGTGTAAGTGTAGATGGGTGTATGTCATAGGCAAACCGAGAGGGGGTTTCCTAGTGCCTGGAAACCCCCCTTCCAAGCCTGGGGCACTGTATAATTGAGGTGGCTTCACACGGCTCTGCTTGAAAAGGGAGAGCACCTATCAGTAGTGCACGCAGCCTTATCCATGTATATTATAGGGATAAGAAGAGTTGGAGAGCAGCTAAGCACTGTCTAATATTATAGCCATGCCCACATGCATGCTGGTCACGCCCACTGGGGGCGTGGTGTGGAAATCCCCCTCTACAAATCCTGCGTTTGCCCCTGTATGTATGTCTGACGTAAGCTTGGTGCATACTGATGCTGAGCTTGATGAACTGTTCCCTCCGTACCCTCAGCACATGGCAACAAATACTGTCATTTTATGTGCAGTGTTTTAGAGCTTAATTTTTTTGGCTACCTATCTGTCAGTGTCAGATATTCACTTACTGTTGTTTGAGTTCATCTATAACATGCAAATGCGTAAATCACACAAAATTATAGAGAACCCATTTAATTGCAGGACAGTGTTTTCTTCCAATAAACATGCACCTCATAAAGAATTCAAGTATACAGTATACCATGGTGTAATCATTCTGGAACTCTGACAATAAATGTCATTGTTAACACTGCTCCTGGGATGTTCTTCAGAACATCTGTTTTCTATCCTGCAGTTCACATTAACACGCTCCTGTCTTTCTACTCACTGCTCATCTGATATAATAGGTTTATCCAAAGACAGGTTCCAGTGCCAAGGTCTACACGACATATGTGATACTCAGAGTGCTATGGCTTAAATTAGTGACTTTCTGCGCCCACATGTGACCATAGAAACTCAATGCTTGCCTGCGCTGCTTGTTGTACATATTACGCAGTATAAACACAGTGTTCCTGTAACAGTAGCTCTGATAGAGTAGAGGAGTTGTATATTTGGAAAGTTTGCCCTGGGGACTGGCTGAGCAAGTTGGCCAAGACACACCGGCCAATCACTTTACTATGTGGCAGGCGATGTGGAGTAAAGAGAGCAGGGCGGGTGGGGCTCTACACCCCCTTTATCTGTCTTCTACCTCCCACATTGTTCTGCAAACTAACCAACAACTCATACTTTACTATGCTGTTGCCTAACACGGCATTAGACAACGAATGAAAACACCCCTCGCCCCTATTACAGGGCCAAAAATTAGGACAATTTTGCTTATGACCCTGATCCAACCATATACACATGTACACAATTATTGTTACAGACGGTGGGCCTGATTCATTATGGTACACAAAACGAATGTATTGTGCGTTTTTTAAATAAAAACGCACCTACATCAGGCATACGCATGTCCATATTCAATAAGGAGCGGATGTAAAGATACATCTGTTGAAGAAAACGGGTCTAGGCCCACTGCAAAACACTGCAGGACATGTCCAATAAATATGTGGATTATCAAGTCCCAAAAGAACGCATAGAAAAACAAACAAACTATACATCAAATGTCAACTTTTAATAATAAAGTCATTAATGACCAAACATTTATGAGGATATTATTAATGTATACTGTACATAAAATGCATTTTTACAGTTGCTCCTAATTGCAAACACATGTTCAAACATGCATATGTGACCATCATCACTAGTAATCAGCACTTACACCAGACCTGTAGCTGGTGCAAGTGATACAACAGAAAAACACGTACCATTGGGGTGCCCGAAGCTTCAATCGGATGCTGCTGTGTGCGCTGGAGCTCGGAACGCCCTTACTGTATGTTGACTACATGCCTATGCCCATTGTCCTCCCCGTTCCCCCATGAAATTGTAGGCTGTAGTAAGAGTCCTTTGCGCTCGAAGGTGAATTGGATGTTGCTGCGCTCACTGGCGTACAGTCCGTTACTGGGCATGCGCAGAACGAATTTGTATGCAAATTACGGCGTGTTTCAGCATTTCCATGCCCTAATGAATCAGGCCCAGTTAGTGTAGACAGCACTAATTGCACTGATATTGTATTATTTGGGGGGGGGGTGTTATGCCATGTATGATGCTGCAACACTTAAGTTGCGAGGTCATCTCCGTAGTTTTGCTAATTGATTAATTTTTTGTTGAAATCCAGTAATTTATATTGTAGAGTTTAGACAAAAGACATAGTATGATGCAATCAAACAAATTAAACAAAAAACAAAACAAGATAATGCCGTACAGCATAAATAGTTATATGATGTAGGTGAGTTTGATTCAAGCAGAACAGATGGATACATGGATGTATATAATTAAACATATATAGAGAGATAAAATATATATAGATAGAGGACAATTTAAAAATTTGTCATCAGCTCCCATTATAAAGGAACGGTTAGAACTAAGTTAGACTTTTATAGAGCAGGTATTCAATAGCTATAGCCATGTTGCATAGATTAATTTATAGAGGAAGGGTGAAAGGATAACTTTAGGCCTAACCATATTTCGTAAACAAAGTCCTAATGGGAAAGAATTAAAGGATGTGTGTAATTAAAAGTATATATATATATATATATATATATATATATATATAATATTAATGTCTAGTGGCGTGTGTTAGTCTGTCTGTGTGTGTGTGGAAAAAATAAACCCAAGCTGCAGCGCCACCTGCTGGGCGGAGTTATACACTGACCTACTAAATTCTTAGTGTGTGTGGGGAAAAAAATTCAGAAAGGGCTGAAATTTGGTATACTAAGATGTTTTTAATTTGTTAATTTAATTTGTTAATTGTTAAAAGTGTTTATAAAGATTTAAAAAATATATATATATTTCTTGAAGGAGAAGTGACAGTTGGGAGTGGTTGGTGGTTGCCGGGGGTGACAGTTGGGAGTGGTTGGTGGTTGCCGGGGGTGACAGTGGGGAGTGGTTGGTGGTTGCCGGGGGTGACAGTGGGGTGGAGTGGTTGGTGGTTGAGGCCTGGGCTATGGCCCAAATGCATGACAAGAACCTTTTTAACACCTTAAGTAGCTTGATTTGACTAGAATGCATGAGTATCATGCACGGGTTAACTTATATATATATATATATATATATATATAAATATTTACATAGATAGATAGATACGTTTAATTACACACATCATGTAACTCTTTTCCATTAGGACCTTGTATATATATATATATATATATATATATATAACATTTATGTCACGAGCCGCGGCAGCTCCGGGCACCACTGCCACTCGCTCCCTGCCTCAGCCCAGCGTCCTGGCCGTCTACTCGACTATTTGGCTTCAGATAATACCACCAGTATTGTTACATGTACCATCGTGTTCCATCGGTTTAACCAAACATACATCTTTACTAATACTCTTTTAACATTTTGTTCAGCCTAGTTGAGCTAGTCTATCATTTTGGTGCTGTCTAGAGTTCATACAAATATTGCCTTGGAGCAGTACATGATTCAGTGCAAAATTCAGATATATTTAATCTCTTGAAAGGCTGCAAAAGAGCAAGGATCTTTGAGTAATAAGGGACAGGAAGTAATAATTAGGTTTTCGTTTGGCTCAATGGGGCCAATCATAGGACAATGGTCGACTAATTTGGTCAAAGATAATAAAATTGACGCACAAATCTGCATGTATCTAGCAGCATAAGTGTTCCAGAACTTCCTATTTTTCATTAAAAGAAAAAAAGATATTAAACGTTCAATAACATGTAATGAAAACTCCTCTTAGCTTTAATTAAATAGAGACAGACTACAAGAAAAGTTAATCCAGAGACTGCGTTTGTTAAATGTTTCATTTTAATTTATTAAAACTTATATTAAACTTCAAGAAAGTTTCTAGGCGCTCACTTCAAGCTGCCGACTTCAAAGATCTAACTCTAGATCTAACAAAGATTTAAGATGCAACACATATTACTGTAATATCCAGAATCAGCAAGCGTAGAAAATTTGCCCGTTGGCAGCATAGTTAGACCCCAGGGGACACTAAACTAAGCTATCCCGGGCAAAGGAAATTACAACCCTTGAGAATAAACTGTCGCATACAATATTCTATATTTTATTAATCCTTTACTCAAGGCTCAACTAACCCATTTTTAACCCAAAATAGAAAACCTGTACATGCATTAACACGTAAATAATAAAAAAGGGCAACACAAACCTTATAATGCTACTTTTTCTGTCTGGATAATAGTCTTAAAAAGACAATTGTCTCATCTTCCCTAGCACTTCCTACCCTCATCACTATGTTTAGGGCTTCACAGTGAAGGTGAAGCTCATAGCATGGCTCTATGGCAACTGAGAGCTATAGAACTGATTGGTTGAGAAAAAATATTAATAAGGTCAATGCAATAACTGAAGTTCCAACTATTCAATTAGAGAATATGAATATGAGTGAAATGTGAGGGATTTGAAATGACCTCAGAGTGTGGCTGTATGATAGAGAGGAGAGCTCAGTCAGGGGGAATATACCGCATTACCTCAGAATATAACGGTATGACTGAGAGACACAGCACCTGAGTGAGTGAACCCAGAGATTTCCTGCAGACAGCAGGGAGGCACAATACATATAAATGTTACCCCCACAGAGGAGGGGTGAGCAGGGCTGAAAGAACACTAGGGAGTAAGTGTCAGAGCCAGGGCCGGACTGGCCATCTGGCACTTCTGGCAAATGCCAGAAGGGCCGATGGCTAGATGGGCCGGTCCCTACACTGGCAAATTGGCTGTCACTTATTGTATACTATATTACCATGCTATCGGCATGGCAGTCTGTGTACCCTCTGCGCGCTAACGGGGCCGGCCCTAGCCTATTAGTGGCCGGCTCCGAGATTGACAGGCTTCTGGGTGGCTGGCTCCTCCCCAGGAACCAGCCACCCGACAACATGTCCCGCGCGTGCCGTCACGCCTCCCTTTCCTGGTTCTTCATCCATTCTTTGAGAAGGGGTCCCGGTGGGAGCGCAAGACTGCCTAAATGATGAGCTGACAGCTGCGACCACCGGCGCGTCCTGTAGGACAACAGACCACCTAATCAGGTATGTTAAGATATTCTGTCCTGTGCAATGTAATTTGTTTTTTTTTTCCCTTTCAGTTGCGCTCTGACCTGTGTGGCATATGATTTAGGGGGCACTGCTGTGTGGTATATGATTTGGGGGACATTGCTGTGTGGCATATGATTTAGGGGCACTGCTGTGTGGTATATGATTTGGGGGCACCGCTGTGTGGCATATGACTTGGGGGACATTACTGTATGTATATGATTTGGGGACATTACTGTATGTATATGATTTGGGAACATTACTGTATGGTATAATTTGATTTGAGGGCACTTTTGTGGCATATGAATTGGGTGCACTTCGGTGTGGCATAATGTGAACTGGGGCACTATGTTGTGGCATAATGTGAACTGGGGGCACTATGTTGTGGCATAATGTGAACTGGGGGCACTATGTTGTGGCATAATGTGAACTGGGGGCACTATGTTGTGGCATAATGTGAACTGGGGGCACTATGTTGTGGCATAATGTGAACTGGGGGCACTATGTTGTGGCATAATGTGAACTGGGGGCACTATGTTGTGGCATAATGTGAACTGGGGGCACTATGTTGTGGCATAATGTGAGCTGGGGGCCCTATGTTGTGGCATAATGTGAACTGGGGACACTATTGTGGCATAATATACAATTTGGGGACAATATTGTGGCAAAATATGATTTGGGGGCACTACTGTATGGCATAATGTATGATATGGGGGCACTACTGTGTGGCATAATATATGATTTCAGGTCCCTATAGTGGCTTAATATCATTGGAGGACATCATCATCATCATCATCATCAGTTATTTATATAGCGCCAACATATTCCGTAGCGCTTTACAATTGGGGACAAATGTAATAAACTAATAAACAAACTGGGTAAAACAGACAAAGAGGTGAGAAGGCCCTGCTCGCAAGCTTACAATCTATGGGACAATGGGAGATTGACACATGAGGTTAAGTATACATTTTGCATCTTGGCCCAGCCAGACTGCAAAGGTAGGGTGACTCATAAGCTAAATGATCCTGTCACACAATAATGTTGGTCCGGGGGTAGTTGTCTTGTGTGAAATTGTGTAACAGGCTAAAGGTAGTGAGGTTAAGATGGTGGTTGAGGAATATTATACGCTTGTCTGAATAGGTAGGTTTTCAGAGAACGCTTGAAAGTTTGTAGAACAGAGGAGAGTCTTATTGTGCGAGGGAGAGAGTTCCATAGAGTGGGTGCAGCCCGAAAAAAGTCCTGTAACCGGGAATGGGAGGATGTAATGAGGGTGGATGAGAGACGCAGATCTTTTGCAGAACGGAGTTGCCGAGTTGGGAGATATTTTGAGACAAGAGAGGAGATGTATGTTGGTGCAGCTTTGTTGATGGCCTTGTAGGTTAGTAAAAGTATTTTATATTGGATTCGGTAGAAGACAGGCAGCCAGTGTAGAGACATACAGAGTGATTCAACAGAGGAATAGCTATTTGCAAGGAAAATCAGTCTTGCCGAAGCATGCAAAATAGATTTTAGGGGTTTGAGTCTGTTTTTGGGAAGACCAGTAAGGAGGGAATTGCAATAGTCAATGCGGGAGATGATTAGTGCATGAATTAAGGTTTTAGCAGTGTCTTGTGTGAGATATGTGCGGATTCTGGAAATGTTCTTTAGATGTATGTAACATGATTTAGATATAGAGTCAATGTGGGGAACAAAGGATAGGCGTGAATCAAGGATTACACCTAGGCAGCGAGCTTGTGGGGTGGGATTTATGGTCATGTTATCAACAGAGATAGAAATGTCAGGTATGCTCTTGTTGGCTGGTGGGAATATTATTAACTCTGTTTTAGAAAGATTAAGTTTGAGTTGACGAGAGGACATCCAAGATGAAATGGCAGAAAGACAGTCAGTTACACGGGACAACACAGATGTCGAGATATCAGGAGAGGATAGATAGATTTGGGTATCATCCGCATAGAGATGATACTGAAAGCCAAAGGAACTTATTAGATTTCCAAGAGAAGCGGTATAGATAGAGAACAGCAGAGGACCTAGCACCGAGCCTTGTGGTACTCCAACTGATAGGGGAAGCGGAGCAGATGTGGCTCCAGAGAAATTAACAGTGAAAGAGCGATTAGAGAGGTAAGATGAGAACCAGGATAGAACTGTGTCTTGAAGACCTAGGGATTGCAGCGTTTGTATGAGAAGAGAGTGGTCAACTGTGTCAAATGCAGCCGAGAGATCAAGGAGAATTAGGAGAGAGTAATGGCGTTCAGTCTTAGCAGTGATCAGATCATTAACAACCTTGGTCAGCGCAGTCTCTGTGGAGTGTTGAGAACGAAAGCCTGACTGAAGAGGATCCAACAGGTTGTTTGCGGAAAGAAAGCGTGTGAGGCGAGTGTAGGCAAGTCTCTCTAGAAGCTTGGAGGGGCAAGGGAGCACTCAGGAGTAAGGGATGTGTGAGGAAAGGGGGGGCGTTAATATAATGTGGGAGGTATGCTATTAATTTAATGGTGGCGGGTAGGTGGGGGCTCATTATTTAATGAGTGCTATTTTATTTGCAGCAAAGATACCGGGAGAAGGCCAGCACAGGGCAGGTAACAGACAGCAACCAGTTGATCCACAGAGGACTATAGTGACATAAACCAACATCCTGTAGCTCTCCAGCTGCTGTGGAGCTAGACGTCTCAGTATACCAGAAAGCCTATTGTGTGGCATGCTGAGACTTGTTGTTCCACGTAAACTGGAGAGCCACAGAAGGCGTAAGGGGGCTGTTCCTTAAGCATATTTCTATTTGACAGCAGCAGGTTTTCATAGATTCTCTGATTACGATAGTTTGCAAAAAGTACTGTAATTATTATGATGATTATTATTATTATTATTATTATTATCTGAAACAAAGGTGGGCCTGTGTGCTTTAAATGCCAGGGCTGATTTTTTGTCCCAGTCCGGCCCTGGTCAGAGCCCAAAAAAGTAAGTGATGTCACCCCCATAGAGAAGGGATGAGCAGGGCTGAGAGAACACTAGCAAGTTAGTTTTAGAGCCCCTGCTACCTGATTAAGAACTGCGCTGAAGGAGGTAGGAGCTGTGCATATTTGTTTTACTGTTTGCAACCTAACTATTGCGCAGGCATGGAGTAGGTGTGTAAATAAAAGAGTTTTTATTTTGCAATATAGTGAAAGTCTGGCGCCCAACTTACTGTGAAATCTCTTGTACTTCACCATCGCGAAACAACACTTGTGTCCCCACTTAAGATGCATTACTGCAAAGCTAGCATGGGTGGCACACATAGTGACAGAGGGTTACATATATATAAAAAAAAAGCTACTATACAAATTCTAACTTTTACACAATTATGTGTAAATGTTTAAGGAGCTTATCAGAACTGATGATACCTGAGATAAAGTTGTGATCGAGGGTAGATATTTTCCTGCACACCGCAGACTTCCTGCAACTAATGCCACGAGAGGACGCTGCAGATTACCTTCTCGAATAAAATGACAGATGAGAACAACAGCTTCTACGAGCTACATATTAAATCCATACTTGCCAACCCTCCCTGAATGTCAGGGAGACTCCCTGAAATAGGGGTGATCTCCCTCACTCCCTGAAGAGTCTGGCATTCTCCCTGATGCTGAGCTAGTACAAGACGTGGTTGGCGTCGCCATCTGTGGCATGATGACACAGTTCAGAAATTGTGTCCTATGTCCATGTATTGATGCCTATGGAGGTGGCCATTTTCATGGAGACCAAGATTTAATCAAAGACTGACAGGTAAGACAGCATGACTTCAGTAATGGAGACAGAAATGTAAAAGACACTTCAGTCTCTAGAGAGTCATTAGCTGTTTTTCTTTAACGCATAATTGCCTACTGACTCACGCATTTCTGGGAGACCTCCCGGGAGAGCAGAGAAACCTCCTGGTTCTCGCCCCCGCAATAGATAAGTGGCGGGGGCGGGGCTTAACAACACAAATATTGCATTATCTTAGCCCCACTCCCTGCTGTAATTGGCCAAAATTGTGACAATAGTTTAGGGGGCGGGGGCAAAATGATGCAATTCATCAAGCCCCGCTCCAACACGCCCACCTCCCCCCGGATCTCCCTGAAGCCAACGAGGAAAAGTTGGCAAGTATGATTAAATCAAATCTCATGTTCTTTCCACTTTTACATACACATTTGTGAATGTTATCAGTATATCTATTCTAGAATGCAACTTGCTTTCAGGTTCAGCTGTCCTTTAAATATACACTAATTTTCTGCATTGTAATTTACAGATGCAAATAATAATATTCATGGCTAACACTAATTAATGTCACGTAATGTGGTTCAGCTGAGGAAGTGCATTGTGGGTAGTATTTTTCAAGTAATACACTATATGATTTCCTCAGAAAAGTATCAACTTTAATTTTCAAACTAAAGATAATAGTGTTTATGTGGGTTCCCTCTTGTTTGCTCCTACAATCCAAAAACATATCAATAGGTTAATTGACTGCTATTAAATTGATCTTTGTCTCTCTCTCTGTGTTAGGGAAGTTAGACTGTAAACTCCAATGGGGCAGGGACTGATGTGAATGAGTTCTCTGTACAGTGCTGCAGAATTAGTGACGCTATATAAATAAATGATGATGATACACATTTTTGCCATACCTATATTTGACATTATATTATTACATAGGTATAAAATATATATTTATATTTTCTAAAAAAAAACACATACACATGTAATGAATCTGTATCTTAAAATAACGTTCAAGATTAAAAGTAGAACATCTGTGACTGCAAATTCACGAAGAGACTGGTCCCTTGTTAATAACCAATGATGAATCACTCTCTCTCATGTAAGTTTTATAACTCCGGAGCATTTTACACAGAAAATACGCTACTATAATAAATATTCCAATGAGCACTACTAAATAAAACAATGCAATGATAAATAAAACACACAGAACCAGTCATGTGCTATCAAATCTGATTCGTGTCCCTAAGGGAATTTAATCGTGGAAGGAAGGGTGAATATCACTGACCTCTACTCGACCTTTTTTCTGGCAAAGGATTAATTCCATTCGTTTGCACGTTTGGAAGATTTTAATTTGATTCTGTCTCGAGTGCCTAATAATAAAAAGACAGTCTGGAATCTAAATCACTACTAAGGCTCAAGGATTCTATTCAATAAAACATGAATCAGGGAGCAGACTTATCTTATCAGGTAGTACTTAGGGATGAGCTACAGCCAACTCTACAGGTAAAGTGGTCAGGGAGCAACATATAATGGTCTAATGTCCATTTTAGGCGTCCTCTAGCCATTGGCACTCTAGGTAACGGTATAATTATATCTAATGTTAGCGCTGGGCATGGTTGGACTATGTTCAATGAGGACAGGGCTGCATGTGACAGTGGCATGTCAGGGTCAGGAACAAAGGAGGGCAACAGTGGCAGATGGGAAGTCACAGACTGAGGGTTAAATAATTGAAGAAGCAGGTCCTTGGAACATAATATAATTCACTTAAACTTTTGTGCGGATTGAACCATACTTGCCAACTCTCCCGGAATGTCCGGGAGACTCACAAAATTTGGGTCGGTCTCACAGACTCCCGGGAGAGCAGGCAAGTCTCCCGCATCCTGCAACTGCCTTTGCGGTGAATCTCGTCATTTTGGCCCCACCCCCTGTGACAAAATGGTGGGGGCAGGGCCAAAATGACGTGTTTGTCCGTGCCCCGCCCCCTCCCGCCCTCCAGTCACGCCCCTCTCCTTGACAGAACTTGTCGAAAGTAGGCAAGTATAGATTGAACCCTTAAAAATGTGGAACTTGTACTGGCAACTAAGCTCACACTCATAATGTGCCCGGTGCACACTGGATGTAGAGCTTACTGGAGGTGCCATATCTTTGACGATGGTCATCACACAAAGTGACACTGATCACACACTCTTCATGTGCCCTTCGCCCATGCACGCTCCCTGGCATCATCTCTGCTCCCCCTCTACATTATGTGCGATTCCTGGGCTCATTTCCTCCTCCCCCGCTCCGATTCATCTTCTGCTATCTGTATAATTCCCCCTTCCTCTGCTGTATGTCTGTCTGCATCTATCACCCCCTAACTCTGTCTCCCCCTTTGTGTTCACTCTCTGTCCACAATTTGTATGTGTTTTTGGGGAGATTAACTAACAGTATTGTAATGTGGCTATATATTTTGTATGGATTCCCGTGAAAACATGTCTTCACTCTTGTATGTTACATTAGACCATTTAAATAAGGTTAACTGAATAATATACTTTTTGTGGGATAATTTACCCTGCACTGTAAAACAAAGGCATATTATAGCCCAGGATGTCCCTGACCATATAAAGTTACATAGCTGCCGTCTGAATGGTTTTATATAGGCCATTGTGACTTCTTAAAGCCTTATAATCTAATATTAATTACGTAATTCCTTATAATTAATGATTGCTGAGATCAGTACATCACTTTTACTGGGTAGTAACCACATATTTATTTCCTAGACATCATTATGTAATATATTAAGTTTTTCTGTGGTCTTGTGCTGGGATTACAAGTATGAATAAACTGTTAAAAAAAAATCATTTATAAGCTTAAAATATCTATAACCTATATTTCTCTATTCAAGGAATCACTGCGTACTTTTTATTCAGTTTCTTAGCTCTTAAAACATTCGGCAATTAATAAATTCTCTGAACTGAGGTCAGTAATGAAACAAAATAACTGCTCCCTGTTGCCTCATATTGGTAATTTTCCTAATGTTTTCAGGTTTTAAAAGTGCTCGACAAGAAATAGTTCTACAGAGGCCATACATATTTTTAGAGGCAAATAATCATAACTTACTTTTAAAATTCAGCAATTGGGAAGGTGTAATAGATTATATTACCAGCAATGGGCAAGCTCAAACAAGATCTAATTTTATAAACCAAATCCTATATAAAGGGAGAACACTTCTTATTGAAAGGACTTTTCTGAAGCTTTATGGGAATAATGAGAAGAATGGTGGGGTCTTCTGTCTCAGGAACCCCAAAGGTTGAATTCTATTTTGTTGGGGACTATCCACTTGGATACTCTACCTTCACAAAACAGAATCAGGGCATGGAGAAGGTTTTGGACTTGATGATCTTTTTTAATTGTTCTTGGTTTTGCCTTTCTTGAATATATAGTACGATAGTATGGTATAGTTTTTTTCCCCCCATATGCACCCATGTTTTTAATGCTTATAAATCTGTTCTGACTAGAGATGGGCGTGCTCGGTTTCCCAAAAACCGAGCCCTCCCGAACTTAGGGTATCCAAGCCGGCTCGCGAGTCGGCTTGGTACTGTCGCGCGTGCGGGCATGAAAACGAGGCAAAACGTCATCATTGCATCGTCGGATCTCGTGAGACTTTCATTCTATAAATAACGCCAGAAAACGAGATCCGGCGCCATTTCACAGAGAGACACTGAAGGGGTAGCAGGGTTCTTAGCAGTCTCCAGTGCAGTTAGGCAGCGTTATTAATGCAAGTGAAAGAGAAGTGTTGGGAGTGTTCTTCCAAGTCTTCTGTCACATTGTACTGCGCCAGAGCTCACCCAGAAATAGGAGAATGAGAATGTAATAGGCTGGCATTGTTGTTCACAGAGCTCACAGAGAAACAGAAGGGTTTACAACAGTGTTCTTGTCACTCTTCAGTCTCAGTGTCATTGCCTACACAGAAACAAAAGGAGGGACATAATAGAAACTTTGAAATATATAATTATGAAGGGTACAGGAGGGTAACATTCTTCAAAGGAAGAAAAGTACTAGAACACGATGATATGTACTAAGGGAAGTAGATTCAGAGGAAATTGGAGAAAAAACTAGCTAGCGTCCGTCTCTCAGCTACATCCCAGCACCTGCAATCTACAGTCACCGTTCTCATCCTCATCAGTGTGTACATCATTGTTGCTCACACAATATTCATTATTCCATGCTGTAAGACTATATTACAGAAGTCTCTGTACTTTGATGTAGTTGCCAGCAAAGGACTTTCTCATGGAATTTGTAGTACATACTAAGCCAAAGCTGTCACTGTTTTGGGGTAATTCTTTTAGACCAGAGCAGATGTTGAAATGTTGTGCAGATATCACCACCACTGGGTCTCTTGGTAAAGCTAATTTTTTACCTAGCTGCCTAGCTTTCCTAGCTTCACAATACAAACTGACCAGCAACTCATTGCATCTCTTGAGATATGTGTCATTTGCAGGGCCGGATTAACCCAAGGTCTAACTGGGCTACAGCCCAGGGGCCTCGGGCATCCAGGGGGCCCTTGACAGAGCTCAGCAGAATTACTGATCAGGATGGGGGCGGGGGCGCCCCTGGCCCGATCAATGCTGAGCTCTGTCACTGCATTCCTCCTTCTCCGGCGCTCAGTAACCTCCTTACTGAGGAAATCTCTCGAGAGTGTCACGAGATCTCCTCAGTAAGCAGCTTACAGCGCGCCGGAGAAGGAGGACTGCAGTGACAGGAGAAGGTAAGCGCTTGGGGGGGTGGTCAGCTAACAGGGGGGGGGGGGCGGTCAGCTAACAGGGGGGCCAGTCTGCTAACGGGGGGGGGCCTCACGGGGGAATGGGGGCCCCCTTAGCCCAGGGGCCTCCATTCCGTTAATCCGGCCCTGGTCATTTGGAAATAAATATAACACATAACTTTTAAAGCTAGGGTCAGGCACAGTCGCCAAAATGTAGTGATCAGATTTAAAAATGTTGATAACTCTTAGATCCTGGCAAAGCAAATAAAGTACTTGATCTACCAGTGTGATATTCACCAATTTTTTTTTTTCAAAAACTCTAATTAAGGGAATCAAGGTAGCTGTGCTGAACTCCCTTTACAGTAGACTTTTTATATTACTTTCAGGACCATAAATAACACTGAAATTATTCTCCACTGCGCTGGAGAATAATTCACATTAATAACATACATTCCCCCTTTTTTCCCATGGGGTATAGAGTAAGCGTGGATGGCCTTTTGCTGTTCCTCCATCCACTTAAGCATGCAAAGGGTGGGTGGAATTCCACATTGTTACCACCTCATGCTTCAGTTGGTGACAGGGCAAATTGTATTATTGTGGTAGCAGCTGCAATCTCCTACATGCTGTTGGAGAATGGCAGTAAAGGACAGAAATTTTTCCAGCCACTGACAGCATCTCCTGCACGTCCCTGTCATCATCCTCATCTGCAGCAGCTAATTATATAGCGCCAGTAACTGCGCTGCGCTGTACAGAGCAGATGAGAACTAAGCAGAAACCATTATAAGTTATGTTAGTTATGTAGATAGTTATAAGATATAGTTATAAGTTATATTAGTTACGTAGATAGATATAAGATATAGTTATAAGTTATGTTAGTTATGTAGATAGTTATAAGATATAGTTATAAGTTATGTTAGTTATGTAGATAGTTATAAGATATAGTTATAAGTTATATTAGTTACGTAGATAGATATAAGATATAGTTATAAGTTATGTTAGTTATGTAGATAGTTATAAGATATAGTTATAAGTTATGTTAGTTACGTAGATAGTTATAAGATATAGTTATAAGTTATGTTAGTTATGTAGATAGTAATAAGATATAGTTATAAGTTATATTAGTTACGTAGATAGTTATAAGATATAGTTATAAGTTATGTTAGTTATGTAGATAGTTATAAGATATAGTTATAAGTTATGTTAGTTATGTAGATAGTTATAAGATATAGTTATAAGTTATGTTAGTTACGTAGATAGTTATAAGATATAGTTATAAGTTATGTTAGTTACGTAGATAGTTATAAGATATAGTTATAAGTTATGTTAGTTACGTAGATAGTTATAAGATATAGTAATAAGTTATGTTAGTTACGTAGATAGTTATAAGATATAGTTATAAGTTATGTTAGTTATGTAGATAGTTATAAGATATAGTTATAAGTTATGTTAGTTATGTAGATAGTTATAAGATATAGTTATAAGTTATGTTAGTTACGTAGGTAGTTATAAGATATAGTTATAAGTTATGTTAGTTATGTAGATAGTTATAAGATATAGTTATAAGTTATGTTAGTTACGTAGATAGTTATAAGATATAGTTATAAGTTATGTTAGTTACGTAGATAGTTATAAGATATAGTTATAAGTTATGTTAGTTACGTAGATAGTTATAAGATATAGTTATAAGTTATGTTAGTTATGTAGATAGTTATAAGATATAGTTATAAGTTATGTTAGTTATGTAGATAGTTATAAGATATAGTTATAAGTTATGTTAGTTATGTAGATAGTTATAAGATATAGTTATAAGTTATGTTAGTTACGTAGATAGTTATAAGATATAGTTATAAGTTATGTTAGTTATGTAGATAGTTATAAGATATAGTTATAAGTTATGTTAGTTATGTAGATAGTTATAAGATATAGTTATAAGTTATGTTAGTTATGTAGATAGTTATAAGATATAGTTATAAGTTATATTAGTTACGTAGGTAGTTATAAGATATAGTTATAAGTTATATTAGTTACGGTGATAGTTATAAGATATAGTTATAAGTTATGTTAGTTACGTAGATAGTTATAAGATATAGTTATAAGTTATGTTAGTTACGTAGATAGTTATAAGATATAGTTATAAGTTATGTTAGTTATGTAGATAGTTACAAGATATAGTTATAAGTTATGTTAGTTATGTAGATAGTTATAAGATATAGTTATAAGTTATGTTAGTTACGTAGGTAGTTATAAGATATAGTTATAAGTTATGTTAGTTACGTAGATAGTTATAAGATATAAATATAAGTTATGTTAGTTATGTAGATAGTTATAAGATATAGTTATAAGTTATATTAGTTACGTAGATAGTTATAAGATATAGTTATAAGTTATGTTAGTTACGTAGGTAGTTATAAGATATAGTTATAAGTTATGTTAGTTACGTAGATAGTTATAAGATATAGTTATAAGTTATGTTAGTTATGTAGATAGTTACAAGATATAGTTATAAGTTATGTTAGTTATGTAGATAGTTATAAGATATAGTTATAAGTTATGTTAGCTCACATCAGTCCCTACCCCATTCGGAGCTAACAGCCTAAAATCCTAACATAGACACACACACAAACACCGCCAGTTAACCTACTAGTATGTTTTAGGACTGTGGAAGAACACCGCAAAGGCACCGTGCTGCAAGGTCTTGCATCGTCATGACTGAACTTACAAGAAGATGACTCAAGGAAAGTTGCAGAACAAGCACTCACACAGAAAGGCCTGACTCTTTCCTTGCCACTGTGTGTGTAATGGCATGTTGGCAATTTATTTTTATTGTAACTATTTGGGGGGGAGCAGTCTTTTGGGCAAAAGTATATGAAAATCATTGTGACCTGTGAGGTGCTAAAAATTGACTGGAAATGACTGGAAATGAGTGTTATTGAGGTTAATAATAATGTAGGTACAAAATAATAGCTAAATTATGTGATTTTAGCCCAAAAAGTGGCATTTTGGCAAAAAAAAGCAAAACAAAAGCAAAACCAAATCATGTGAGGGCGGTTTTGGCAAAACCAAAACCAAAACCCGAAGGTAATCTAGATCCAAAAACCAAAACCAAAACACGGGGGTCAGTGAGCATCTCTAGTTCTGACATTTGGTAACTTTTGGTAAATCTGGTATACCCTTGCTCTTATTGCCGTGCAAATGCATCTTGATTTGTCATGGATACATTCAGAAACACGGCCTCATTGACATCACTGGGGTTACCTATATAAGCTTGGTCACTTTAAATTGTTTCCTTGCCTGCACAATAATTACCATGTGGTTCACACTCCCAGGTTGCTAACTATTTTACACTTTATGTTTCTCAGCTAACCATTCCTGCAGGTCTGACGCTGAACTGTTCTTTGATTTGCACATTTGCTGCCTGCCTTGACTGTCTCCAGATATTCTTCTGTCCTGACCATTCACTGTAACAAAGTTCACTGTCACTTGTAGGGTGCTCTGGTGATTCCTGACCATGGCCTTATCTGTGTGGAGCTTGTATGTTCTCCCCGTGTTTGCGTGGGTTTCCTCCGGGTGCTCCGGTTTCCTCCCACACTCCAAAAACATACTAGTAGGTTAATTGGCTGTTATCAAATTGACCCTAGTCTCTGTGTGTGTGTATGTGTGTGTATGTTAGGGAATTTAGAATATAAGCTCCAATGGGGCAGGGACTGAAGTGAGTGAGTTCTCTGTACAGCGCTGCGGAATTAGTGGCGCTATATAAATAAATGGTGATGATGAAGGTGTAGGCGTTAGTACTTTGAGAACGATGTGTCAACTTGAAAAAGGCAGTGCACATAAAGATTGTGAGATCACTGCATCTTAATACAGTCAGTAATGATTTTCTGATTATCTTTTCCTGTCTTTTTATTCTAGCATCTAAAGTAATTGGGTTCCCCTTGTTTACATGTAAAATTGTCTCATTTCCGTGTGTATTTGAACATCTGGTTATGAAAATTGCGCTCGATGCTCGGTATTAGATAGCGTCCATTTCAAAGAGATGAAAATGACAGTTCCAGGAAGCATGTTTAATTACGCTGGCAAATGCCTGTAAGCAGCCCCCCTACACATAGTCTGACTCACCATTCTGGAATATATTACAGTCAATGAGCACTTGTCTCTAATGACTAACACATACAGGTTATTGAGTGAAAATGATTTGATTGTTGTAATCTGCAGAGATTTCCTTGTGCGGGAAGATGTCTTGAATGTGTATAAGCTTCATTCATAATTACTCTGGGAGTAAAATGTTCTATAAAATATAATATACCTGCAAATGTGCGCTCTTGTAAAAAGCGAAACATGGGATTTGAGAGCTGATTCGACCTTAACGCTCGGGCAGTGGGTTGTATCTCTTTTATGTTTGGATTGGACTCTCCTCAGCTTGTGAACAAAACTTTACACTTTATTAGCTTGTGTATAGCAGGTTGCAACTTGTCAGTTTTAGACAGCAAGTAAGGTCCCAAAGTGAATCCAAAGTAAAGACAAGTCCAAAATACAAATAGAACTAGGACAAGTTGGACCCCTTACGACTAGGGCATTTCCTGGTTTTTCATGGATGTTGGGAGAGAGCCACAACTGAAGGTAGTTAAGCCCAACCTGAGGAAACTTAAGGCTATCTTCCAGCTCATCAAGGCTAAAGACACAATGGAGTCTATATCTTGACTACTTGTTGGAAAACTTAGGTCTGTATGGAAAAATATGGCATCCAGCAAACTTATCAATAGGCATAAAGACAGGGCATGGGTGGGTCTGTCTTTTAGGTCTTTCATGCAAACCAGGAACCGGCAAAGATACAGACATTGCCCATGGTGCATTGTCAACAAGGGAATATCTTTGCTACTCTTCTGGGGGTTTCCCTTTGCATGGGCCCTGTTGAATGTCCTGGACTATGAGTACAAAGACTGTGTGCCCAGGAACAGTAATTCATACCATTCAGTACATTATGGATTTTATTCTGGCATACAAACCTAAAAGGCTATCCAGATGGTCTGGAGTTACGGGTGCTTTGTGACTTGTCAGGAATCATCTTGTGTTTATAGGAAGAAAATGTCAGTTCAGGACTGACGGAGCCCTGATACAGTTCATAGACTACTCCATCATAGAAAGCCCCGAAGAAGAAGAGGATTAATCCGTCTTCTAATCTCTTTATGTGTTTTAATAAAGCTTTGAGACTTTGAATTTCCCTTTTTTCCTTCCCCCCCATTACACACCCTAAACTTTATTGAAATTGTTGTCATCCTATAAAGTTTATTTTGTCAACACAAATATAACACAAATATTTGGCTGTATCTGTACTATAGACCAGCAGTTCTGGATGCATAGTTGGCCTGCAGGGATACAATATATAATGAATTGTTAGCATGTCTCAGTACGGAATCCTTTAAATAAAGATTAATTCCTTCCACTTCTGTTTTCTGAGGCAATGCTACTTTATAGCAGAGCTATTTGTAGCATTTGTAGCTATTTAAATACCTACTTCAAGGAGGATATTGCAGTATTTTATTTACAGTGGGTTCCCTTTAGCCCACCTTAAACTTATCTTAATATCTATTCTATTCCAATAAATGTATGTTTATTAATTGTATGTAAAAACAAGATAACATTATTTTTCTAAAGCATAAAATAGAGTACTTACATGGTACTGCAAAAAAAAAAAAATATATGATCTTTCTATCAAACATTTTTATACATCCTTTCCACTTCTAACAATTAAAGTCTGATTAAGGATTCAGGCCACCCTAGACTAATATTCTAGTAGAGTTCAATCTCCCTCTATACCAGATTACTATGCAATAGGTAAAAACTAGAGATGCTCAGGCTCGGTTCCTCGAGAACCGAACACACACGAACTGTCGCGTGCCCTCAGAATTGTAAATGAGGCAAAACATCATTGTGACGTCGTCGGAACTCATATCTCACGAGTTTTGAATTCCTTTTACAGATCCAACCTCACGAAGGGTGGGAGGGGGGCGGACCCCCATTTATCTTTTCTGCCACTGCTGTGTGCCATTGTGTCCTAGATGTGCTAGGAACTGCTGTGTGTTTGTGTCATTGCCCTGTCGCTTACCATCCAGCCAGGTCGCTGCAGTATTGGTCCGAAAGTGTATGAAAATAATATTGTGACCTGTGAGGTGGTCTAAATTGACTGAAAATGACTTAAAATTAGTGTTATTGATGTTAATAATAATGTAGGAACAAAAAAAGAGCAACATTTTGTGATTTTAACAAATTTTAGGATTTTTTCTAAAAAATCCAAAACCAAAACCAAAACACACGAGGGTGGCTTTGGGAAAAACCAAAACACAAAGCTAATCCAGATCCAAAACCAAAACCAAAACCAGTTCATGGGGGTCAGTGAGCATCTCTAGTAACGAACTTGATCTTAATTTAAATTGCGGCTACCTTAAACCACCCCCCCACCAATGTTTATGTTCCCGTGTTTTCAAAACTCAGCTATACTTGGCTTTTTAAATAGGTCATGCAATCTTTGTAACTCTTTTTAATTAAAATGAGCATTAAACAGCAATACGGAGCATGAACCAGCGCTACTGAGGGGGACAATGTAAAGTGGGAGGGAGCGATCACACCTGCCTCTGTCACCATCCTTGTTTCTCCTACTCGCTTATCCTCACGCACCCACCCAAAAATGACTCATAGCCTTCAGCCTTTACCATGGGAATACATCAAGATTAAATCCTTACTACATTCTTCTTTCAGGTTTTCTTTTTACTTTGAAGAACAACTATTCTCTTATATTTTAAAATTGACTTCAGTTTATACCTCTCCCTGTCATAATTTTGAACACCTAAAAATTCTGCACATCTCCCCCTCCAAAGCCTCGCACCCTAGGCTGCAGCCTAGTCAGCCTATTGAATAATCAGGCCCTAAGTAATGCTTCATGCCTGCCCTTGCCCCTAAACACTTTTGCAAAATTACTTGAGATTTTCTCATTTGTTTTGGTCTAAATGCAGAATATGAAATATCCTGGGGCAGAAGGATTTATTTCCATGTAGTGAGATACACACAATTGCTTCTTACCACTGTAAATGTGACTTCACTGCTGTAGCATCAACAGAAATGTTTGCGATTCGATTAAAAACCCCTATATGAATGCCTATGTCCATAACTGTGATGGGCTGTTGGTAAAGCGGTCTTCCCCAAAATGCTGTGGTGCTTGATTTTGTTTCACTTTGCGAATCTTGCACAAGAGTATGAATGACCCATTTACTCTGTTTAAATTAGTTGGGTTCCCTCACCAGGGAGGCAGTGTCCTAGAACTAACTGTGATTGGGATCCTCTGCTGGACATGTTCTGTAACAATGTCTAAGTTCTCCAGAGAGGGATCTGATGCATGGTCAAAAATGACAGGTGCCTCAAAGTACCTTTTCCATTTAATTTTTTCAGTAGCTGTCTGGATTTTCTAAACTTTGTCTCTTCTACAGCCTCACGTAGCATTAGCCTCTTGTTGTTATGTACCCCACAATCAGCGACTGATAACCCCTCTACAGAATCTATGGCATGGGATGTTTGTCGGTATTAGCAGCCACCTTTCCTGGAACCATACTGTTCACTGGTACTCGGACTCCTTCTGGACTTTTTTCCCAGTAGTGTATAGCCGTGAGTGAGGGCTCACGGCTCAGGGAGACTCACAGCTATGGAGCAACACGTAAACAAAACAAGACAAACAGGGTACAAAAGAGGATAGTCAATTGCCAGGCCAGGTCAGAGGACAGGAGAGGTACCCAAGGCCAATAAACAGACAGAGAGTACAAGGGCACGCAGCGATCCAACAGCAAAGTCCAGTAAACAAAGCCAAGGTCAAATACACTGAATCCAGCAGCAGAAGATATACCAACCTATATAGAATAAAGATACAGGCACTAGCCTAGGTAAACTTAACACCAGCAAATATATCATGGCTATGATTGTATTTATGTAGGTCCTGTCCATTCAGCTGCTGGATAGAAATTATTTGAGCAGAAGGTGTTGATTGATCAGCTACTGGGTAGAAATCATGTGAGCAGAAGGTGTTGACTGCTCATCTGCTAGGTAGTGAGCAGTGATGAGTCTTTCAGTAGATGATAAATCAACTGCAATGTGAAATACCCATTAGCAGCTTAGGAAGCAGGATGATCATGGTTGATTAGCAACCTCCAGCACACAGAAACACAACAACTCTGACATTCAGCAAAATCTGGAATGGATTCTGAGACAGAAGAGCAGCAAAAACATAACACCGGCAGGGGATGGATGAGTGAAAGGACCGACTATATTTTTTTGGGTAAATAGTTAACATAAATGTACCCTTTTATTATTACCACTCTATTATTACAGGTGTAATTGTACCCCCCAGCAGAGCTTGATAAATACCCCTAGGGGCCCTTGGCAGGATACCAGTTTGGGGCCTCTGTACCCTCCGTTTCACAAAAAACCCACAAATAAAATTGGGTTAACGTAATCTGAGCCCCTCCATTACATCTGGGCCTTAGACAGTAGCTTAGGTTGCCTAATGTATAATCCAACTTTCACTCGCAGATGAGTATATACTGAAAGGCTTTATTTTATCCTTTATCTAATATTTTAAAATCCATCAGGACACACAGAAATGACAGATACGGTTAAAAGGTTGGGGCAGCACGGTGGCTTAGTGGTTAGCACTTCTGCCTCACAGCACTGGGGTCATGAGTTCAATTCCCGACCATGGCCTTATCTATGTGGAGTTTGTATGTTCTCCCCGTGTTTGCGTGGGTTTCCTCCAGGTGCTCTGGTTTCCTCCCACACTCAAAAAACATACTAGTAGGTTAATTGGCTGCTATCAAATTGACCCTAGTCTGTCTGTGTTTGTGTGTGTATGTTAGGGAATTTAGAATGTATGCTCCAATGGGGCAGGGACTGATGTGAATGAGTTCTCTGTACAGCGCTACAGAATTAGTGGCGCTATATGAATAGATTATGATGATATTAAATTAATGCAAGGTCAACTGCTCTGGGTCCCAGCAGCACAGTAAAAAATGGACCTAGCAGAAGAAATCTAAGAATCAGATTTATCAGTTATTCAGTGTAATAAACGTGCATATAGTTCAGGTACCTATGTCAGATTGATAAGGTGATTATCAATTGAACTAAGTTGAAATTGGATTTGAAGACGAGGGGGATGGTGGCCTCTTCCTTATTGTTATTGACCCCAGTAATTTATAGTTTTTCTGGTGAATAAATTTATTTTTTTAATAAAATCAGATTGCTAAGCTACAAACCTTTGGTGAGAGACCTGTTTAGCACTTTTACGGCGTTGAGGATCGTAGCCAAGTTTGCTTCACTGCACATGTTCTCTGCTGTTAAGTAAAAGCAGAACTCAGCATTTACCCAGACACCTGAGAACTTACTTATCTTCGTGTAAGTTTGAACAGTAATTCAGTGCAGAGGTCTAAAGTCAGCGCATTAAAAAGATAATCCACTAATTGCCTTCCCAAAAGTATATTACTGAGTAAATCTACCTAATGACTTTGAAGCTGAAAACTTCAACTTTTTTCATTTTCTTTTTTCCCTTCCACCCTCACTGTAGATACAGAGTTAGCACATAAGTCTTCATTTCATGGGCAATTTAGTTCTGACAATAAAAAAACACATAAAATAAGATCCTTCTAGTGAACGGAGGAGAACAGGCAAATTATTTATGAATTTAGTGGGGTCATCGGATCCATTACAAATCAGCCTCACTGGACACAATGAAGAAATTATTAAAAGTAGATTGGGAAACTGAGTTAAATCATAACATCACCTTCACTAAAAATATTTTCAGGTATGGGGCCTGACTCTCTATGGAACGAAAAAGCTGATATGTGTCGTATTTTGCCTAAAATCGCTCTGCTCATGCCATAGGCAAACCGAGGGGAGTTTCCCAGTGCCTGGAACCCCCCTTCCTGTATTATTGAGATGGCTGGACCCTGCCCCTGCTTCACACGGCTCTGCTTGAAAAGGGAGAGCTGTGTGCACCTAACAGTAGTGCATGCAGCATTGCCCATGCATATTATAGTGATAGGAAGAGTTGGAGAGCAGCCATGCACTGTCTAATATTATAGCCACACCCCCATACATGCTGGTTACGCCCACTGGTGGCATGGTGTGGAAACTCCCCTCTACAAATCTTGCATTTGCCCCTGCATGCCCAGAATTGGACCATACCCCAGTAAACGCAGCAATATCCAATTAATTTTTGAGTGCAAAGGACCATTACTACATCCTACGATATCAGAGGCGGAATGGGGAGGGGAATGGGCGTATGCACGTAGTCAATGTACAGTAAGGGCGTGCCAAGCTTCAGAGCACGCAGCAACATCCAATTCAAGCTTTGGTCATTTCCAAAGTACATGTTTTACTGTCGTATCACTTGCACCAGCAACAGTCGGGTGTAAGTGCTGATTGATAGGGATGACAGACACGTATGCATGCTAGAGCATGTGTTTGCAATCAGGAGCAACTGTAAAAATGCATTTTATGTGCAGTAGACATTAAGATCATGTAATAAATGTGTTTTATGGAAAAAAAAAATTTTTTGTAATGTATCATTAATGACTATATTATTATCAGGTGACATTATTACAATTTTTTTTTCTGTGCGTTCTCTATAGTCTACATATGTGTTGGACGTATCCTTATTGTCTGTTAAAGCAGAGTACACCTAGACCATATTCAGCAACAGCCGTATCTTTAGATCCGTTCCTTGTTGACTACAAACGTGCGTATGCCCAATTTACATGCGGTTTTTATTTTTTTTTAAACACACTTTAAGTTTGATTTGCTTGTTTTAATGAATTGGGCCAACGATGTCTTAAAATGTGCAGTACATTTTGGGAAAATTAAGTACATTGTTTAGATAATATAATGGCACAGTGACATTTCAACACATGCACCTATAGTTGAGGAGCAAATTGTCACCTGGCTACAAATTCTTGTTTATATTGTAGAATAAAGTAAAAAAAAAACCTCAATGGAGCTGCAGGTGCCCGTAATCGCCCTAAATACTGCTCTTCTCAGAGGAGCCCCAGTTTTCCCCAGGGCTTCGATGTTCATCTGACAGCTCCCACCAAAAACACATATTTCAGTGATTATTTTTAAGTGGTGAACAGTATTTTTTTCATTTTTAGTGTAGCCTTAATATATACACCACATACATTATGTGTAGGTCATGTATACAGTAAAACAAAATGGTATATACCATTGTAAAAAAAAGAGTAGAATGGTACCTATCAAAATGATCTGTTTGTCTAGTTTCCATTTTACTATACCTTTCACTAGGGCTGGCTCAATAACTAGGCACCTGAGGCCATTCCCATATGAGAACTTTGTGCAGTTGCTGCAGGTTTGTCGGCTGCACATTCATACTGCAAATCTTCCGTTCCACCACATCCCAAAGCTTCTCTATTATACTGAGATCTGGTGACCGTGAAGGACATTGGAGTACACTGAACTCACTGTTATGTTCACGGAACCAGCTTGAGATGACGTGTGCTTTGTGACATGGTGCGTTATCCTGCTGGAAGTAGCCATTAGAAGATGGGTGGACTGTGGCCATAAGGGGATGCACATGGTCAGCAACAATACTCAGGTAGGCTGTGGCATTTAAATTATACTCAGATGATGTTAAGGGGCCTAATGTGTGCCAAGAAAACATTCCCCATATCATTATACCACAAACATCAGCCGGACACAAGGCAAGATGGATCCATGGATTCATATGGTCTACACCAGATTCTGATCTTACCTTCTGCATGTTGCAGAAGAAATCAAAATTCTTCAGACCAGGCAACGTTTTTCCAATCTTCAACTGTCCAGATTTAATGAGCCTGTGCCCCATGTAAACTCATTTTCCCTGTTAGTGGACAGGAGTGGAACCCGGTGTGGTTTTCTGCTGCTGTAGCCCATCCACTTCAAGGTTGACTTCAGAGATGCTCGTCTGCAAACCACCATAGTAACACATGGTTATAAGAGTTACTGTCACCTTTCTGTCAGCTTGTACCCAGTCTGGCCATTCTCTTCTGACCTCTCTCATTAACCACTTTTTTTTTTGCCCACGGAACTGACGCTCTCTGCATGTTTTTGCTTTTGCATGTCATTCACTATAATCTTTAGAGACACGTTTCACATGTATAAAAAACTTGCTGTGTTAAATACTGTCATAGGTTCAGAGAGCACAACATCCAATCGCTGACTTAGTAGCTGTAGAGGGTTGAATTGTACCATGGATCATACTTGTCTTCTCTCCAGGAATGTCCGGGAGACTTCTTAATATTGCAAAGTTCTTCAGTATTCCTGTTTGAATAGGCCAATCTCGTGGATCCCGCATAACTTCCTTCGGAAACAGGCTGTGATGACACAATTCAATGCAAATCATGTCATCATGGCACCGCCAGTCACAGCTACATAATGTACCCCACAGTGAGGAGGTCCAAAAAGTAGGTAAGTATTCCCTGGATAGGATTTGCCTGGGGTGTGAGCAGAGGCAAATACAGGATTTCTAGAGGGGGGGCTTCCAAATGTGTGACAGTGGAGGAGTTGTGCCCAGGGCATGACTAACACTTATCAAGTGCTTGGTCTCCTCCAGTCTAAACCATTCTGCCCTGTAATGCCACGTGTACGCCTGTTCACAGCAACTTGTTGTATGTGCTTTCCTGAATTCCAGAACAACATAACGGGACATACTTCCCAATCATCCCTGCTGTCAGGACAAAGTTAAAAACTCTCCCTATCCCTGTAATTCACTTCTCACCCCTCCCTACCCCCATCTCCCATGTAATTAATTCTCTAGCTGCTTCATTGTTAATTTCCCTTATAAAATAAATTGAGATATAAAAAAGAAAGAA